>NW_008355790.1:507416-528587 GCF_000622305.1 Nannospalax galili
CCTGGGCAGGTGGGCCTGTGTTGCATAAGAAAGCAGGCTGAGCAGGGGCCAGGGGAGCAAGCCAATAAGCAGCATTCCTCCATGGCCTGTGCTCCAGCTCCTGCCTCCAGGTTCCTGCCCTGAGTTCCTTCCTTGGGCTCCCTGATGAACTGAGACCTGGGAGATGTAAGCTGAATAAACCCTTTCTTCCTCAAGTTGGTACTGGTCAGAGTGTTTTGTCACAGCAATGAAGAAACAAACCAGGACAACAACTTAAAAGAGGAAAGATTTATTGTGACTCATAATTTGAAGAGATACAGTCCAAATGGTGGGGAAGGCATGGTGGTTCTGTGGCAGTGGACATGAGTAAGGCAGCTTGCTCACATCTCAGTGAACCAAGAAGCAGAGAGTTCAAGCAGGAACCTGGTTGGGCTATGACTCATATGCCCTGATCCTATAGCTCTACTAAAGGGCTGCCCACCAGGCCTCAAGTACAAAGGGTATCCCAACTTCAAAAAAAGCACCACCAGCTGGGGACCAAGTGTTAAACACATGGTGGGAGACACTTCACATTCAAAGCATACCCTCTGAAAATTTGCCCTAATACTCAGTTTAAAATGGTCTTATTTAGGAAGTTTTACAAAAATTTCCACATATGCCTCCAGGTAGATGAGATTCTTCCTAAGTCATAAACTAATTTAAGGGAAATGAAGGAAGTTGGGTTCTAGAATCAAAAGACCTTGGTTCAAATCCTACTTTTATTTACATCTATGCGATCTTGGGCAATTTGGTGTCCTTTGTCCTGATCTGTAAAATAGAGACACTAGCACATGGACATTGCGCATTCTCACAAGGTAACTGAGAATGTGGCGGCAATGTTTGGAATCTGACAACACACAATGGGCTCTCGATTAATGAGTTGCTATTTTTATTTTGTGTTTTGTTTTTCCAAACCACCTTCAAAGAATGTGAAATCTCATTGCTTCTGCAGTTAGGTTCTTTGTTGTTGTGCAAAAACCTGAATCGGGTGCCCTTGTCCAAAGTTTTATACAATTGGATTCTTCTAAAATTGGAGCTTGTACCATAGAAAGGGCATGTGAAACCCATTCTTTATCCCAAGACATGGCCAAATGTCTCTGCCTCTGCCACTCTCTTCTAACACTGTGTTATCTGTATTGCTATCATACTGGCCTTTAGATGAGAGGATCATAGACCATGGTCACTGAGCATGGTTCCTAAAGCCATTAGCCCATCTGCTCCACAATAGATGCAGCTCAGAGGGAGTTTCCAGAGGAAGGGCTTATTGCCAGGTTCCCCTCAGATCTTATAGTGGGGAAAAGGCTATGTATTTATCAACAGAAAGATTTTCATGATCCTACACTGGAAAGAAAGTTTCATTTTAAAAGGGACAGAGGGGCTGGAGAGATGGCTCAGGAGTTAAGAACATTAGTTGTTCTTACAGAAGACCCAGGTTCAAATCCCAGCACCCACATGGCAGCTAACAACTATAACTACAGTTCCAGGGGATCCAACAGCCTCTTCTGTCCTCACAGGCATTGCATGACATGGGTGCACTTACCTACATGCAGGCAATACACTCATACACATAAAATAAATAAATAAAATATTTAAAAAATAAAAGGGATAGAAATCCATTAAAGATATTACAAACATGAAACACTTGTTCCTGAATGTTTTTATCCATCCATCTACCCATCTATCTATCCATCCACCCATCCATCTATCCATCCATCCATCCATCCATCCATTCATCTACGGTCATACCCATACATCTAACTAGTATCAATCTATCTGTCTATGTATCCATTCATTCCTTATATTAAGATGCCTGTGATGAGTACCAATATGAGTTGAACATCCTCAGTTCAAATATAATGTTCCAAAATCTTAAACTTCTTGAATGCTAACATGACATCACCAGTGGGATATTCCATACTTGGCCCATGTGATAGATCTTACTCAGAACATAAGTGCAATGAAAACATTGCATAAAATTAACTTTAGGCTATGTGTTTAAGGATGGATGGATAGATAGATAGATAGATAGATAGATAGATGTTAGATAGATGTTAGATAGATTGATACATAGATGATAGATAGATGATAGATAGATGTTAGATGATAGATAGATGATAGATAGATGATAGATAGATAGATAGATGATAGATTGGTAGATAGATGATAGATTGATTGATGGATGATGATAGATAAGATAGATAGATGATGATAGATAGATAGATAGATAGATAGATAGATAGATAGATAGATGAATGATAGATGATACATGGTAGATAATGATTGATAGATGATAGATAGATACATAGATAGATCACAGATAGAAGATAGATAGATAGATGATAGATGGGTGATAGATAGAACACAAATTAATTTCATGTTTAGATCTGGGTCCCATTCTATAATGTCTCATTATATATTTCAAAAACTGGAAAAAATTCAAAACCAAGTATTTCTGGCCCCACCCATTTTGGAATGAGGCATACTTAGCCTATAGTAAGGCTGCCAGGCACATGAGTCATAAAGAATAAGAGAGAGGAGAAGAGGAGTTTTGGCTGACAAGTGGCTCACAGGCCTCTCAAGTGAAATGCTTGCACAGCTGCTGCTGCAGGAGCCAGTGGTGCAGCCTCTGCAAGGCCAGGTTAGGATCCTCTTTTAGGTGCTGAGAAGTAGGACTGAAGTCAAGCTCTCAGCCCCTGCAAGATTTCCCAGAGAACCCCTCCAAAACCAAGGAACTCCATGGGAAGCCACTCTTCCCTCCAACTTTCTTTCAGAAAGGTAGGTGGTGGGTAAGGAAGACCTTAACATTCACAGGTGCAGATTAATATAAAGAATTGTTGGAGTCTGCCTTCAGGCTCAAACATATATAGCCTGCAAACATGGGGCAACAACTATGTGGCTCACCTGTGGTGTACGTGAAAGGGAGGCTACTGCTTGGGGGATGGGGTCCTCTTAGGTGGTCTTTATTCTTTTCTGAGTATAGCCTCACTCCATTCTTTCATGCTGAGATCCCTATACTGATCTGATGTAGACATCTGGCCCCAAGCTACCTAGTAGATTTCAAACCCCAGCACTGAAATGTCACCTAAAATGAGTTCCCATCAGTCCCAACTTTAAAAGGCTAAATAAATAAAGCACATAGTTAGTGAAATGTAAAGGAAATAAGCACATTCTGACCCTGCTGTTGGCTTAGTAGAAAGCTTTTATTTTCTTGGGAAAAGTCACACAGATCTGGCAAGCTGGCTTATTGGGTGAGGCGGCTTGCCACCAAGCCTGACAACTTGCGTTCGAGCCCTAGGACCCACATGGTAGAAGGAAAGAGCCAACTTTGGCAAGTTATCCTCTGACTTCTACACTGTAGCATGTGCATAACCAAACACACAAAAATAGATAAGTAGATAGATGATGGTGATGATAACAGACAGCTAAAATAGATAGATAGATAGATAGATAGATAGATGGTAGATAGATGGCAGATAGATAGATACAGAGAGAGATACAGAGATAGAGAAATAGAGGGATAGATGATAAATGCATAAATGTAACTTTCCTTTTTAATTGAATTTTGTGAATTCCATACAATATGTTTTTATCATGTTTAGGTCCCCTCCCCTATCTGCAGTCCCCTTACTACCCTTTCCCTGACCAATTTTATGTATGGTGATTAACACAGAAACTCACAACTAGCCAGTAAGCACAGTATAAGAGACTGCAGAGTGCTTATCCCTGATTTGAACACCTGTATCAAACTTCTGCCTCCCAAGGCTCAGGGATCATTTTGGAAGAGGGGACAGAAAGATTACAAGAGCCAAGTGGTAAATGATCACAAGGAAACAGTTTTCCAGACAGCTGGTCAGTTACTCATATGAACTCACAGCAATGGCGACAGCATGCACAAGTCCCATGTAATCTCAAACTAGACAAAATCCCATCATGGACATGGGAAAGTATGTAAAAAAAAAAAACCCAATCCTACCCAAGGAAGTATTTGCAACCAGTGGCTTCTGGGAAGGAGGGAGAGAGTTAGTCTCTTTTAAAGGTGAGAATTTTGGTAGGTTAACCAGGCTCCAGTAGATGGACCCATACTGAAGGGTATTTGGGGACACAAATTTGACTCTATAGGCCTTAAAAAAATTTTTTTAAAGAAAAAACTATCATGGGGCTGGAGAGATGGCTCAGCAGTTAAGAGCACTGACTGATCTTGCAAAAGACTGGGATTCGATTCTCAGCACCCACATAGTGTCTACGAACCATCCTTAACTACAGTTCCAGTGAAATCCGATGCCCTCTTCTGACCTCTGTGGCATTGCATGACATGGGTGCACTCACATACATGCAGGCAATACACTCATATATGCCCCTGGCCAGCGGGGTCTTCAACGTGGACCTGAGGAGAGAACTGACAAATGGAAGGACAAGAGACACGAGAAATGAGAGCAAAACAGGTGGTCTGATCAAGCTCTGAAATTTTTATTTTTCTGTTTGCTGTATAACAAGTAAAAGGAGGAAGTGAAGCTAGGGGTGGGGAAATTTCAAGAATGAAGTAATCTGTAAAAGGGGGAAGTGTTGCTAAGGTTACTAGGGTTGCTCAACCGCAGTGAGGCCACCTGGTTTCTGAGAGACCGTTGCTTATCTAAATGGTGCAACCTGAGGTGGTTTCAGTGTAATTTGACTTAAGCAACTGTTGGCTCCCGGCATCTCCTCCCTTTCCATTAAAAGAAGTTGAGGAACCTGAAAGTTGATAATTATTGACTCATAGAAGAATGGTGGGCATTAACCGGGGAGGGGAAGCATTGGCCTGATCCTCCTAGACATTTTTGTGTGTCCTTTTTGAGGAGGGGAGGAATTTAGGCTGCCTCTTGCGTCCAGAGGCACTGTTGGACACTAACCTCCATGCAAACAGGCTTACTTCTCAGGGAACCCAGAGGCAGAATACATGGTCCTTCCCCCGCAGTGCTTTGCCTTGCACCTCACGCCGGTACCCCTGTCTTTCTAGTGCAGACATACATGGCTCTGAGTACCATGTAGTTCCCGCAGGAGGGGTTCTTCTGCAGGTTCCTCTAGATCTCGATCAGCCAGATCCAGTCGGTGATAATGGACTTGTGAGGGTTTTGATGCCAGAGAGTCAATTTGTTGTCGAATAAAGCGGGTAATTCTGCCCATAATGAAAGGCCCAAAGCTTACAAGAAGTAAGAGGCTAAGGGACCCAACAGTGGGAGTAAATAGGGCAGCATCCCACTCCAAGCACTCCAAATAGGGTTTTCAAAAAGTTCCTTGCGCCATCTCTCCAGCTCCTCTTGATGTTTCCGAATGCGATCAGGAACAATTCCAGACTTATTAGCATAGAAACAGCAACGTTCCTGTAGGGCCAAACAAATTCCTCCCTTGTCTGCAGTGAGCAAGTCTAACCCTCGCCTATTCTGAAGCACTACTTCTGCTAGGGAGTCTATCTGATCTTGTAGATCCTTAACAGATTCATAGACCATATTTACATCATTTATGAGCTGTTGTGACAATTTGGTAGACATTCCAATCCCGGCCAAGCCAGTGGCGATGCCGCTTGCAATGCCTAATCCTACCAATAGGGGTATAAACTGGACTGCCCTAATGACTAATCCTATAGCGTGTGAGGATCCAATACCTGCACACAACCTTATATAATCAGTGATATTTGCGCCTGAGCGGTGGGTCCGAATTGCGGCTTGACAGGCAGGATTAGCATTTTCATACGCCAAATGTTTTATGAAGGCACTTTCTGTTTCTCCTTCCCCGACGACCCTCTCTGCCCCCTCAGTGAGGCGGCTGACAAAATTACTATAAGGCTCATCGGGTCCCTGTCGGAGCTTAGCTAAGGAGGTGGTGGCAGAATCCTCAGGGGGAAGCCGTCTCCAAGCCTTAAGTCCTGCATTTTGAATTTGAGCCAAGAGTCCCAGAGGGAACTGGGCTTGTTTTTCATTGGCATCATAGGGATGAAGTCCCAGGAGCTTGTCTTTTGTCCACCCCCTGGAAGACTCGTTTTCAATATTACGCTGTGCCGTTTCCCTGCAATTTTCAGTAAAATCAGTTTTCCACAGAATGAAATCTCCCCCAGATAGGGTGGCCTGGGCCAAGAACTGCCAATCATTGGGTGTAAGCCACCAGTCACTCAAGTTTTCTATGAGGGCAATAGTGAAAGGGGCTATTGGTCCATAGTTGGCTACAGCTGTTTTTAATTCTTTCAAATGTTTAAGGCTAAGGCGTCTATACTTTTGCCCAAATGATTCATTTATATTAAGGCATTTCTTATTTTTATTATTATCATCCTCTATGTCTGAGTCACTATCCCCTGAAAGCTCATCCTCTTGGTCAGACTCGTCTTTATGCGAGGCAGAGCCCTCTTCGTCTTGTGGGGAGGTATCTTTAGCCTTGGTTGTCTGTAGGGCTTTATTCCATGTGATGGGAAAAGAATGTAGGGTCCTCTTATATTTGGAGCCATCTTTATTAGGAGCCCTTTTTGGGATGGCCTCTAGGGAAGCACTAGATAATTCCAAATCAAGGGCTCTGAGCTCCTTAATTAATTGTAAATGTTTTCTTTTTTGTTGAAGGATATTTCTTAAAGAGGCAGTCTCTTTGGAGAGCCTCACCTTACCCTTATCTATGTATTCTGAAACATTGTCCAGATCGAGGACAGGGGCACAAAAAGGGGGTGCAGTAGCCCTAGTAGTACAATCATTAGTATAGGGAGGTGGTCTTTTTACTGGAAAAGCTGAAAGCATGGGGGGCCAATCAGGGTTAGGTTGTTGAGTAGCCTTTTGTTCAGGGAAAAGGGCTTCCTCAGAGGGAGAGTCCTCCACCAGTCTAAACTCGGGGGACTGTATAGATGTCCCAAGAGACGTGTAGGTGTGGGTTTGTGGTTTCTCTTGGGTATTAGAATCAGCAAGGGGGTCAGAGGCTGCCTGTATATTCAGGGCCTCTTTAGGCTCAATAGTGGGACCATCAGGTTCCAAAGGCTTGAACAGGAATTTTTCTGGTCCAAAGGCTCTATAATAATCCTGAAGACAATTACCCACCCTTCCCCATCTTTTTATATCAATAGTTCCTTCTTGAGGGAACCATGGGCAGATTTCTCCAACAAAATTGAAAAAACTTACACAAATCTTTTTTCTTAACCCTAGTTCCCCGTGTCTTGAGGGACTCCTTGAATCCTTGGAGGAATAAGTCATGCTTACTCAATGTTTGTCCCATGAATGCGCCGCACTTGCTTACCTCTATCAATGGAGCAGACTCGCAGATGGGTGGCTCTGCGGTGCTCACTGTGCGGACCTTCACTCACGGCGTCTGGCTCTGCGGTGGTCCTGAGAGTCACGGCCGTGCATAGCAAAGGGCATTCATCAGGGTCCTCGTATCCCCAGTGCCACATTGGGCGCCAGTTGCCCCTGGCCAGCAGGGTCTTCAATGTGGACCTGAGGAGAGAACCAACAAATGGAAGGACAAGAGACACGAGAAATGAGAGCAAGACAGGTGGTCTGATCAAGTTCTGAAATTTTTATTTTTCTGTTTGCTATATAACAAGTAAAAGGAGGAAGAGAAGCTAGGGGTGGGGAAATTTCAAGAATGAAGTAATCTGTAAAAGGGGGAAGTGTTGCTAAGGTTACTAGGGTTGCTCAACCGCAGTGAGGCCACCTGGTTTCTGAGAGATGGTTGCTTATCTAAATGGTGCAACCTGAGGTGGTTTCAGTGTAATCTGACCTAAGTAACTGTTGGCTCCCGGCACATACACATAAAACAAAAATAATAAATAAAATGTTTTTTAAAAAAGAAAAGAGTGTCACACGCTTTGGAAAAGCCACAGAACTGTTTGACCTGGTGATGCTACTACACAGAAAGAATTTCAAAAAAACAAGTATATACTAATATATACTAATATATACAAAGCAGCTGCAATTTAACACAGTATAGCACTTAAAACAAATCTCACAACAGTAGCAGAAATGAAATACTCTATGGTTATTAAAAACAACAGGTTCACAGCCGATCTTAATGTGTGGAGACTGGGATGTTTAAGCGACAGAGAAGGTAAGGCAACATGCACATGCTAGGACTAACTAAATGGTTGAAGGTGTATAAGTATCCTTTAAACACTATCTGTTGTGTAGTTGCTCAAATTCATCACATACAAAGCACAGTTATAGAAAACAGTGTGTCTGAGCATGATGGCTCATGCCTGCAATCCTAATCTCCATTGGGAAACAGAGACAAAAAAACTGCCATGAGTTTGAGGTCAACCCAGACTACATAATGACTTCCAGAGCAACCTGGGCTACAGAGTGGGACCTAGTTCCAGACAAAGAAACACATAAAAATCAAATGTGTTAGGGCTGGAGAAATGACTCAGTAGGTGAAGTGCTTACCTCGCAAGCATTAGGGCCTGAATTCTAACCTCCACACCCATGTTAAAGCTGAGCATGTACACCTAAAACCCCATTTCCAGGTGTGTGGGGTTGGGGGAAGACAGAAGAATCCTAGGAGCTTGCTAGCCAGTAGCCAGCCTTGGTAAAATGGCAAGCCCCAGGTTCAATGAAAGATTCTGTCTCAAAAACTAAGGTGGGGCTGGGTGTGGTGGTGCAAACCTTTGATCCCAGTACTTGGGAAGCAGAGGCAGGCCGATCGTTAGAGGCCAACCTGGTCTACAGAGCAAGTTCCAGGCTAGTTGAAGCTACAGGGAAGCCCTGTCTCAAAAAAGACCAAAAACAACAACAAAAAAAAACTAAGGTGGGGGGAGGCTGGAGAGATGGTTCAGCAGTTAAGAGCTAAGAGCACTGGCTGCTTTACAGAGGACCTGGGTTCAATTCCCAGCATGTATATGGCACCTAACAACTGTAACTCCAGTTCCTAAGGATCAGAGATGCTTTATTCTGGCCTCCCTCCCTACACACATGCAGACAAAACACCCATCCACATAAAATAAAATTTTAAAAATCTTTAAAAAAAAACTAAAGTGGAATATAATAAAAGATACCCAAAGTTGACCTCTGCACACCCCCATGCACACACACAGGTGAACACATGAACACATAAGTGTACACACACACACACACACACACATACACACACACCAAACATATGTTTTCGGAAGTACAGTGTCCCACAGCAGAGAACCCCAGTTAGATGCTGTCTAAACACTGGCTCATGATGTCTACTTTACACACCATGTTTGCATGCTTCGCTCAGACAGGAAACACTTTGCCCTTTTCTTCCAGCACTACAGGCCAGCATGACACAAAAGAGGCAGCTGATCTCCTTGAGGCTGCGCATAGCACCCTGCAGGAATAGACAAGAGGAAACTGAAATGTCCTCTTTGATTTAGAATGCAAAGAAGTCCTTCTTTCTCCCTGCTGGGCTGGTGTTTGCTGTGAAAGTGAATGAGCAAGAACTTAAAGACTAGAATATTTAGAGAAGTTCACAAGCAACAGTCCTGGGAGTGAACAGATGACTTGAGGAAACAGCCGCCACAAATTCTTATTTCTCATAGTAGATTCTAACCCAAAGACTGTTTTTTAAAGGGATATCAGCTTTACTGAGCTATAATTTACCTGTCATATAATTTATCTATTTAAAGTGTAAAACTCAGTGGTTTTAGCATATTTACAGTTAAACAATAATCACAATCAGCTTCAGAGCATTTTTATCATCCTGGAAACTTCAGCCATTGCTCCCTAATTCATCCATCACCCACTAGTCTAAGAGACTGCCAATCTATTCCCTGTCTCCATAATTTACCCTGGAGTCAGATGGTGTGTACTGGTCCTTGGAAGAACCCTTGGCTGGGAAGATGGCTCAGTCAATAAAGTGCTTGCTATGTAAACGTGAGGTCCTGAATTCGGATCCCTAGCACCCATACAAAATGCCAGGTGTAGTGGCGTATGCCTACAGTCCTTGTGCTGGGAAGCAGACGGGAGGGTCCCTAGAGCCTAGAGCTCACTGGCCAGCTATTCTTAAACACACACACACACACACAAACACACAACACACACTTACTTGCTTAAAGACTCTTTATTGTTAAAGGGCAACCCACTTCATCCTCCTTACCCCTCACCCCTTCCACTCTCTTTTGAAGATGTAACATAGTCTGCTCTCAAATCTGACACTATTTTTTGTTGTTCTTTCTTGCCTTGAGATTTTGGTAGTCCTCCAACCTCACCCAGATCACAGGCTCTGTTCTTCACAGGCTATGCAAAGCTTGTCTTGTCTTGCTCTTTTATTTTATTTTATATTTTATTTTAGACAGGGTCTCACTATGTAGCCTTGGCTGAACTGGAAGTCGCTCTGTAGATCAAGATGGCCTTGAACTCTCAGAGACCCACCTACCTCTGCCTCCAGAGTGCTGGGATTAAAGGTGTGTGCTATCACTTGCCTTGCCTGGTTCTTACTTGTTCTGATCTTGGCCCCACTGGGTAAGTCAGTTCATTCCCTGATGCAGCCACCCTGAAGATGTCTGTGTTGGGGAGACATGGCTGACTATAGCCTTTGGACTCCCCAACTCAGGGGTCTCATGGGTCCCAGGATTTCTCCCTCTTTCTCGTCTCCTCAGTTTTTCAAGCTCTCACTCTCTCCTTCCCTCCTCTCCCTCTTCCTGCCCTTCTCTTTCCCTCTGTTCCTTCTCTCCCTCTCAGTTTCTTCCTCATGCACCCCCCACCCCTGCACCTGTCTAAGGCACATAACTCCCTCCATACCTTCGCTCTGCATTCTAGGGCCCCTTTCCCCACCCTCTCCATCTTGGGAAGTAGAAGGATAGCTCTAGGCCCTGTGTTATTATTTGAATTGGGTTTGTGTCCCCCTAGAGTTTTATGGGTTGGAGACTGGGTCCCTACAGTGGTGCTTTAAGAAGTGGGGCCTAGTGAGAAGTCTATAGGCCATCAGGCCTTCTCTTAGAAGAGATTATGGGACTCTATGTTTTGGCCCTGGTCTGAGGTATAACTGTTGCTTGCTCCCAAATACACTCCTATTGTTGCCTGTCTCACCATGAGGTGCTGAGGCCCAGGGCCCTGCCACAGAGCCATGCCTTGTGGTTAGGACTTTAAACTACCCAAACATGAGCTAAACAAACCTTTCCTTCCTAAGTAGCCTGTGTCAGGTATGTATGTCAGTATAGTGACACAAAGCTGACTAACACACCACTGTCCCTCTTTGAACAAACCTAACACTATAATATTTTTTCACTGAATTCCACTTCCTGCATCCTGACAGGAAGCCAGGTCTCTAGCCACACCTGACCACACACAAATAGCGCTTTTCACCTCAACATTGTGGTCATGTTGAAGCCCTGCAGGGTTACACAACAGTGGCACACACCTGGTTTTATACGTGAGAAATAAGCCCCAGCTAAATCCCATTCTCTACCCCCAATTCTCTGGTCCAAGTGTCTGTCTCTCCAGATATCAGTAGGGTGGCCCTGGAGAACATTGGGCACTGGTGGGACGGGCAGGCACATTGAGGGCCAGAGCTGGAAGACAATTTCTAAACACAAAACCTTTGAGAAGTGAGCTGGGAAGGTTATTACTTAACTAAAAGTGTTAATATTTGCAAAATTTGCATTTGTTAAGTGTACATTTTATATTTTCGTTTTTTAGAAAAATGTCACCTCAAATTACTAATATGCTTAGTAATGCTTCCCCCTCAATCCATATATGTTCTGATTCTTTGCCAATCCCAACTGATGAGAAAGATCATAATAGTGAAATAGCATCATTGTCATGGGTATGGTGATGCACACCTTTGATGTCAACGCTCAGGAGGCAGAGGCAGGTGGATCTCTGTGAGACTGAGGCCAACCTGAGATGGTCTACATAGTGTGTTCCAGACCACTTGGGGCTACATAGTGAGACTCTGTCTCAAAACTCAAAGAAGAACACATGTGTCATTGTCACCACAGAGCCAAGATGAAGACCACAAGAGGGCTGACAGTTTTCCAGTTGGCAGACACGGTGGATTGTCTACTCAGTTCTCTTTCTCCTTTGTTCCTTCCTAAAATATCTCCATTACCACCCCAAACTGTAGTTACCCATGCTTCCTGCATGGGTGCCTGAGGGGGGCTAACCTAATCAAGCAGACCAACTGGATACAACTGGTCACAGAGTCCTCCGAATCTGAATCTCACCCCTGGAGATCCAGCTCCACAAGTACACACCATTCAGTGCAACAGGAATTGAGAAAACAATGGGGGTTTCTGGGAAGGGTTTCCTTTGCTCCCCAGGAGGAGGCAGCTCCTTTTGTTGCCTGGATACAACAAGTGGAATTGCCTCAACCACTCTGCTTTCACTCTGAGGAAAACAACACTGAGGATGGCAGATTGGATCGATGGAAAGTCGTTGAGAAGTTGTAACCTGCTGAGCCAACAATTCTGAAATCTGCCCTACCTCTTGATAGCCAATTATGAGAAAATATGTGTGCTGGGTGTGCAAGCCAGTGTGTCAGCATTTGTTTCTAGTAGTGGAAAATGTCCTAGTTGGTATAATCAGAACCTGCTTTATCTACCTAGCAAGAATACACACACATACCCACACCAGTACTCAGCTGTGCAGCTGTCTGTAATCTTTCTGTGCCTCAGTTTACAGCAACACAAAGCTCATTCTCACTAGAAGGATGGTGTGGGGATCAGATGTAATGTGTAAATCACATTGATGGTAGAATGCCAAGCATTAGCTATGCAGCTAACACCACATTCTGTTTGGTTCTTCCATCGTTAACCTTGGTATGGCCAGGAGTGATCAGTAGCACACACATGAATCAATGTGGTTTGTCAGAACTTCATGGCAGGGCTGGGAAGGTAGCTCAGGGAATAAAGTACTTTCTGCACAAACATGAGGACTGAAGTTGGGATCCCAGCACCCATGTAAATGTTGGGGAGACTTGGTGACCTGACTATAATATCAGTGCCTGGGAGGTAAAGATGGGCTCCTTGAAGGATGGTGGCTAGCTAGCTAAACTAGCTGAAGTGGCGAACTCTGGCTTCAAATGAGAGCCCTGCCTTGGTGTGTGCGATGGAAAACAATCAAGCAAGATACTCAACATCAACCCTGAGCCCCCCCAACACGCACAAATGTATGTTTACTTGCACTAAAACACACATGCCTAAACACATGCAAATATGTACACACACATGCACACCCCCTAGACACAAACACATGTTCACCTGCACCCAACACTCATGCCCAAACACATGCAAACACACACACACACACACACACACATGCACACCATACACATAAGAAAGAACTTCATGACAGAATAGTGGATATAGGAGTTTGCAAATCTTTTCCCACTGGCTGGGACTGGTCTGCACACGCACTTGGTTTTGCTTGCCCAATATTTTTTCTACATTTATTTATTTAGGGTGGGCAAGTGTGTGTGTGTGTGTGTGTGTGTGTGTGTGTGTGTGTGGACAAGTACCTGTAGAGGTTAGCAGACAGCTATAGTGAGAGTTGGTTCTCTCCTTCCATCATGTGGGTCTTGGGGATCAAACTCAGGTTATCAGATTTGGTGGCAAGCAACTTCACCTACTGAGCCATCTTTCCAGATGTGATGGCTCATTTTTAAGTGGTGACTACACTGGACTATGGGATGCCCAATGACTAGGAAAGCATTCTTTCTAGGTGTGTCTGTGAGGTGAGGGTACTTCCCAGAGGTAGACAGTTGAATGATTACACTAAGGAGATCCACTCTCACAGTGTGGGCAGACATGAAATCTGTCCAATGCCCAAGCAGATCAAAACATTGGAGAATAGGTGATCTCTCTCCCTCTCTCTCTCTCTCTGCTCCTCACTTCCTTTGTCCTTGCCTCTCTGTCTCCCATTCTCTCATGTCTCTCCTTCCTCATGAGCTGAAACATCCATTTTCATTCCTCAGACTTTGGAGCTTCTGCTCTTTGGGCTTCTGAGATCAGGGGCTTATATGAGATGAGAGTCCCCCCCATCCCACCCTGCACCTGCCCACTGACACCTCCTATTCCTGGGCTGTCATTCCCAGGCATGAGGTATACCACCAGTTTTCCTAGTTCTCTAGCTTACATAGAGCATATCATGGCACTTCTTGTGTGAACCAGTTTCTAGAATAAATCTCATATACATTAATATATATATAACTTACTGGCTCTATTTTTCTAAAGAAGCATAACACAGTTGTAATTCTAACAAACAATTCTTTCCTCCTGTCTAGTCTTTAAGCTCTTAGAAAGATGTATCAAGAAGAAAACAGTATCTAAGGAGACTAAGGAGGGTAGAGGAGTGCCCAAGGACAGTTGAGGAACCTCTCCAATTTCTGCTGCCCTCCTTTTTCTGTCCTGACTTTGGTTCTAATTGAATATTTGGACCTGAACTTTTGCTGCTGATTTCTGGGCAAATGGACAAGCAGTGTTTCTTCCAAGAGCATCTTAAGAAGTAGAAACAAAGCAGAATGTTGTGTTTTTGTTAGTTTCTTTAATCCATATTTCTCTCTGCAGGGTCCATTTGAAGGCAGAGAGCCAGTAACTGCAAGTAACCTATGAGCTTCTTGAAACCTTCACTAGTTTTCTTTTTGCTGAAAACCATCTCTGTACTACAGATAGCTTTCCATGATGCTAATGTAAGCTTCAGGACCCTTCATTTGCATAAATCCAACTTAAAACCTGGAAGAGACCCACACCATGTGTTTGCATGTCCAGGCTACTTGGAAAATTTGTGGTTGATTCCTCTCTCTTCCCATCCTTTCCCTCTCATACCCATCTTCTCATCCCTGTCAACCTTGAAGTAGGTCTTTATTCTGCTCTGAATATGAAATGTTTCCCCATAGATTCATATATCTGGATGTTTGGTGTCCAGCTGGTAGCACTGTTTGGAGAGGCTGTGGAACTCTGGGGCCCAGGGACTAGCTAGAAGTGAGTTGCTGGGGCTGCTATCTGCCTGATCCCCTAAGATATGAGAAGCCTCTTCCATATGGTCCTGCACCCCAGTGGCTATGCCTTTGCCTCTAGGATAGACTGATACCCTTCGAAACTGTGAACCGAAGTTGATTCTTAAGTTGTTTCTGCCAGGCATTCTGTCACAGTGATGAAATAATCACTAACACACCGCCCCCCTTTGGGGATCCGACTAAAGAAAACTTGAGTGGGTGAGCATTTGTTTCAGGCTGGTAGGAATGAGTATGTGGTTCTGAGTTATTTCCATGCATCAAATATCACATATCACAGTATGTGAGACCCTAGGGAATCCTCCATCACCCAATGAGATGACTTCCCCAGCCACAGGCCTAAAGGTACAGGGCCAGTCACAGGCTGAATGGTCGCAAAGGGCCAGCACCAGAAGTGGGAGAAGAAATAGCGTGAGGTGTTTGAGTCCTGTCCACGAAACTGCAAGCCGAGAATTTGGCTGTCATGAACACCTTGTCGAACCACAAGCTCTCTCCTGTTTGAAATATCATTCGTAATCATCACACACCACTGTAAATGCACCATCTATCTTTTTAATGGAATTCCTGTGAAGTCAAATTTATCAACTTTCTTGTGTTTAAAAGCACAAATCTCTAGCGGTACTTCAAACGGAAGTACATCTGCGTGTGAAGTTGCATGTTTTATGCATCTGAAATGCCATATTCAGTCTTGAAGTATCTGACACACCTCCTGTCCTGATGAAATCTGTTAGTTCCTGATAAAACCACCTGCAAAATTCTAGGGGCACAGTGAAATAACCAGAAGAAACAGGTATGTCCCACAACAAAACTAAGCATTCACCCACAAGGCAGCTCATTGTATTTCACTGAAGTAGTGCTTGATTTCATGTCTGTGCAGATAGAGACAACAAAGTAGTTTAAAATGCATGTGAACTGCTCATAAGTATGTGCATTTCTTGTCTTAAAGTACACTTCTAAAATGTGCCTGTTTCAGCCCCCACACACCTGACTCTACTTCTGCTTGGCTCTGGGGTCCTGAGCTGCAAGTGCTCTCTTAATTGCTGAGCCACCTCGCCAATGGAAAAACACAAAGACAAATCAAAAGAGCCCATTTTTCTATCAATGAATGAAACAAAACAGAAAATGTGTATTTATATTTATAGGCACCAAGAGCATTTCTACACATTTAAAATGGAAGTAAACCATGCCTGGATTGATTTTTTTGTCTACCAGCTCAGTGGTCATTCTTGTTACCTGCCTGACCCCTGTGAGTATCTAACTTTGTGATCTCAATGTCAAAAACTGTATGGGTTTGACTCTGAGGGCTGTGACAGGCAAGGACAATTAGAAGGAATGCACATGAGTTTACAGTAACTGCTGATTTATGCAGATGCAGTTCAAGATGGAGACAAGGGATTAAAAACCTGTGGAACAGAACGGCAGCCTCTTACACAAGATCAGGTCGGAAGTTAGTTATTTATAGAAAGTTTCTTACTTTGGAGAGCAATGAAAAATTATCTACGTTTACCTTAATCATACTGGTTTCCTTTCAAAGACATAAATATATATTCATTTACTAATCTTACAACATCAGGCCAGGCCTGTGCTTGGAGGTGTCCAGGTGGAGTGGCTCTGGCTTTTGTGCAAAAGCCACATTTGAGCACAGCATCTGCCGCTTCTGCTCCTGGTTTCCAGTTGGAGGACAAATGGGAGATGCTGGAACAGACCAGGAGCAGGAAGTGCCAACCCTCATTTGGTTTCCTCGTCATTTTTATTTTAATTTAAAAATATGTATTTTATTTTATTTTTACTTATGTGTGTGGGTGTAATCAAGAAGGCCAGAGGAGAGCATCAGATCGTCTAGAGCTGAAGTCACAGGTAGTGTAAGCCACTTGATCTGGGTACTGGGAACCAAACCAGGTCCTCTGGAAGAGGAGTAATCGTTCTTAACCACTGAGCTATCATTTCTCTAGCCCCACTGATACCTAATGTGAGAGCAATTTCAAGTGATTCACTTTTCTCTAGTTTCTCTAATGCCATCAGATGAGCTTTCATGAACACAACTCTTTATTCCCACTCCTATATGGTCAGTTTATGTGATCTTTAGCTGAGTTACAATCAGTCAAGGAAGAATGGTGCACACAGATGCAGAAACAGGCAGCAGAGACTCTGGAAGCCTGCACTGCTCAACTGGCGGGAGGAAGGCTCCCAGACAGCTGTCCTGGATGTTTTCACAGGCTTTGAGAAGAACTGAAGTGTCAGAAGCAGGCAAGTGGGTGATGGAGGGCTTGTGCTTGATTATCTCCCTTCAGTGAAGGCAGGGCAGGTGAACAACTGCAACTCCAATTTGGCTCTCCCTAAGGACTTGACTTTCCCTTCTCTGGTCCTCTCACCTGCAGCACCCATCTTTGGGACAGCAGAAGAATTACACTGCACTTATTACTTCACTGAGTGAATAGAAAGCAATGGAAAAAGATCTCTCATAAGCTCCCAACCTGCCCGCCTGTATCCCCTACCCCATTGTGCCCTGCAAATACAGTGTTGCTCTGATAAAGTAAATGACATTTTTGCTCAGACAGCTACTCCAAATTTTTTACATACTGAAGCTGAAAAAAATAAACATTTTAAAACTAAAATAACTTTCCTTTGGTGTGTGTGGGTGGTGGTGGGTATCAAATCAAGGGCCTCAGACATTCCAGGGAAGCTCTCACCACTGAGCTATACCCCTAAACCCTAAGATAACTTTACTGTCTTCTTTTAATGGGCTGTGAAATCCTTTCATCCATTAAGAAATGGTTTTAATACTTTGCACATGAGCACACACAAAAAGAAATTCTAGAGATGGGAGGGTCTGCCTTGGTGGGCTGTGGACCACTGCAGGCTGATGTGGGGAAGACTCAAACCACAGATTGCAAAATCCTGCCTAATGCTCTGCTCTGCCCTTTTCTGTTCTGCTGCTTAGAGAAGCTCCAGTGTCTGGAGCTCTGTTTGTGCTCTTCTCTTCAGTGCACGAAGCTCCCCCAACCTCTCTAGTCCTGAAGCAATGCAGGAGAAGTCTCTCCCTCTTACTCGTCTTGCAAGTCATAGTTAGGATAATTTCCTCACCAGTCTTGAAGGAGAGAAAACAGAAAGCACCCCTATGCAGTAGCTAGTAACTTGAGATTCTGACAGATTTTTTAACAGACTCCACAGGGAATAGGAGATCTGGTCTGAATTCAACATTGTCTCAAGCTCAGATAATCTACTGAAGCTGGGCTCTGCTGGAAGTACCTGGGGACTCCCACCCAAACCCAGGCCTGCCCAGCAGTAGAGCCCACTCTGCAGGATGTACATACTAGAGAAAGGAAATCTTGCCCCTCTCATGCGGCTGAAGGTCAAGTATATGTCAAAGCATTTCAGCACCTGTAGGCATGAGGATTCATTTTTTGACTCAGGCCAGAAAATACAGCTAAATCAGTTCTGCCAAAGCTAGGCTGAGGTCTTTCTTTTTTATTGGGAAGGCATAAAAAGTAGGTGTTTGATCAGAACACAGTCAAATTGCTATGGTTTTCCAGAATGAAGTATAAATGTCTGCTTCCTTTAATATCCTCAAGAAAGAAGCATGGGCCAAATTCACTGACTATTACAGTATGCATTTATTGTTATTTATATATGTGAGCAAATGACTCTCATTCTTTCATGTAGATTGAAACACCAGATATTATCAATCAGGCTTTTGTTTTTTTGAGACAAGATCTCATAATGGCTGTCCTGGAACTTACTATGTAGACCAGGCTGGCCCCCAAACTCACCGAGATCCACTTGCCACTGCCTCTCAAGTGCTGATATTAAAGGCCTGCACCACCATGCCTACCAGACTTTTTAATTTTTACTTTTATTTTTATTCTCTCTTTTCTCTTATTTGCTTTTCCCTTTCTGTTGGGGGACCCTGCTGCTAAGGTTACAGTCCACCATATCCAGATAGCTCTAAGGAGCTCAGTGCTATATGGAGGACTCCCTTTCTCAGCGGTGGCCTCCTGTTCTCTGCCTGACTTATCTGGAAAGTGCCTCCAAGCATGGATGCCTGGCCTTATTTGGAACATGACCTTTGGCATAGTTACCAGCAATAAAACTGCCCCCAGGTTTTTTTATATATGATAATTAGGCATTGCCCTATAGCCAGATGATAGGATCCCCATACCACATGTAAATAAAGCATACTATGAGCACCTATCAGCTGAAGCTTTGGCTGCTGCCTCCACACTATATTTTTCCCTGACCCCCACTGAATAAACGGAGTTGTATCACTGAATCTGACTCCCTGGAAGGTTTTTTCTGACCATGCTCACTGGCCGTCCTGACCCCGTTCGTAGCTTCTGCTCCCTTTGTTCTTATGGGTCGATGGCCAGTGGCCCACAAGGGGAGGGAGAGACCCACAGCTGGCTCCCAAAGTGGGGCTCCTGGAATGCTCAGAGTTTGTGAGTACCCCTTCTCTCCAAGAGGGTAGTGGCAGCTTTGCCTTGGCCATCACACCCTTGAGGATCGGTGGTCTCTCCTCTTTTTCCTCCTTTTACTTTCGGTCTGAGTCTTCGCATGGGACCTTAAAGATGTTAAAGATGAAGGAGAAATTGAGGCTTTCTGATCAGGGCTACTCCCTGATGTTAGCCAAAGACTCTTAGTCCTCTAAACAGACTCCAACTACCTGCCCAGGTGTAGACAAAGACTCCCCTATCTATACATCTTTCTAATGGAAAACCCAGTCACACAACGACCAGTTAAATGCTCTTAGAGCGGGTGGCGGGTTCTCTGAAACTTGCGGTCAGGCTTGCGCTGTGGACTAGCAAGGAATTTCCTGAGGCCTTCGGGTCCCAGGAATGTTCTAGGAATCAGTGTTTCACCCCCTTTCCTTTTCTATCTTGAACAACACCCCTAGAAACAAAGAATCCCCAAAGTTCTATCCTGCAGGGATTTTCACACACATTGAATTCAACTCCTAAGATAACAAACTTCCTTATCTGTTTTGTTATCTCGCCCTGGGGCACTCCAGTTAGGTGAGAATTTAAATTGACCTGCCCTGGAGAAAAAGGCACTCAGGCTCAAAGTGAACCAGTTGGGTGAAAATTTGAATCAGCCTGCTCCGTAACATAAACAAAAGCAAGGGATTTAAAGCAGTGGGTGGCCATGGAGAACGTAAAGAATTTAAGGTGGCTTGTGCCATAGACAAATGGAAAAAAGATTTTAAAAGCCATTTTTTTCCGTAAACTTTTTCTTGGGGAAGGGGCTCGTCTGAGGCAATCGCCCCACATGGAGGGCTTTCTCCCATAGTCCTCCGTGCCCCTGCAGGCTTCCCCTTAGGGGGAAGTGCCTTCATGTCTCATGCACCCAGATAGAGGCTGGCTCATGCCAGCATGGGATAACAGGCTCTTGCACGGCGTGGGTCATGACCTTTTCTCCCCCCTCCAGGGGCGCACCACAGTGGCAGCTACTGCGGCCCACAGGAGACAAGCTACTACCAACACATAGTTACAACAATGAGAGGTTAAAAGGGATAGCCTACTTGGATGGGAGACTTAAGATCCGGACCACACGGGTCCCAATTTCTCCCCTTTTCTGCATTGTGATTCTTAGCCTGTTTTTCTCTGGAATAGAGTATTTCCCTCTCTGATGCTCAGTTGCTGTATGCTTCCTTTTATCCCTGCCACATCATTCCCTGGGTACCTTCTAGTTAAGATATCATGGATAGACTAAAAAGAAAAGAGTATTATGATATTGTCTCTTTCCATTTTCTTTTAGATACCATTGTTTTCTGTTTTTCTTATTCTCCAGGTCACGGGTACTTAATTCAAGATCATGTATAATATATTATAAAATGTTTTTTCCTATCCAGACTGATAGCCCTCTTCAAAGGAATTCACCATGCAAGTTAACAGTCTTACCTTAGTTTAAAAGTAAAATATGTATAAACAATTTAAAAAACTTTTAGGCTAAAGGAAAACAAATGCCTTTTTGTATTAATTATATTGGTAAATTGTCACATGCTGTTTGAGCTCACTGAGATGCTGACTCTGGAGATGGGATTGGCCCTCCCACTTCAGACTCAAGCCTATTATAGCAAGATGTGTTCTCCAAGATGTTTCCAGGTTCAGGCTGACCCCTTGACCCCATGACAAGGAAAAGGAGAACAACAAAACAGCATAAGAGTAAAAGCACTGTACAATTAAAAACAGCTAAGGTGTAAACTAATTTCAACAGAGGGTATTACTGTCTATAATAAAA
>NW_008355790.1:528832-529751 GCF_000622305.1 Nannospalax galili
TTAATGTAAAAACAAAGATAAATTTAACAACTTAATAAACAACAGGATAGATTTTTTTAAAAAGAGAGATCTTCTGCCTAGAATTCCTCAGTCAGTAACTAAAGCATCATAGTTTCCCTTAATTGATTATGCTAAAAGCTGTAAATATCAATTTGATAATGCTTAACTATGTACCAGTTGCTTCATTCCACCTCATCAGTGTGTATGGCTTTGTCCAACACAGCCATTTTGAGATGAGATTCTCATATATATACATACATATGTATGTATATATATGTATATATGTATATGTGTGTATGTATGTATATGGATATATATGTAAAGTACTGCTGGCTTTTAAGAGTTTCTTTTATATACATCTGATCAAAAAATTCATCAAGGTAACAGGTCTTGGTTTTAAAAATGGTTTGTTGTGACATTGTGTCTAACCACAGTATTTATTGAATGAGACTGTTATAAATGTGTAGATTTATGTTTAATACTAATGAAACAATTATTAAATAATAATTTACTAGGTATCAAATTGAGTATAGAATGGCGGGTGGGATGGAAGGGTGAATGTGGCTTAGGGAGTCCCGGCGTGGAGGGCTGCGCTCTAAATTAACTTTTAAGAAATGATTGCTTCTGCTCCAGGGTACAATTTATCTTTATGTTTAGATATGTTTTATATAGCATAAACATTTTCCAACTCTGTGTAAAACATCTCTAAACCTTTAAAGGAAACTTGGTTTTTTAAAACCTGCTTCAAGGCTTACAAGGACATCTCAAAGTTTATATACTATAATAATATATTTAAGATAATTGTTCATAACTTTATATATATATTAAAATATTAATTTCCTGGTAAATTTGTCTGTAAATTTGTTTATAATTTGTTATTAAAAGGATTTATTAAAGCCTGGACAGGGTTATAGCACAG
>NW_008355790.1:532714-536990 GCF_000622305.1 Nannospalax galili
GTTTTCTTCTAAGAGTTTCAGAGTTTCAGGCTTTACATTGAGGTCTTTGAGACATTTGGAATTGATTTTTGTGCAGGGTGAAAGATAGGGGTTTAGTTTCATTCTTCTACAAGTGGAGATCCAGTTTTGCCAGCACCATTTGCTGAACATGCTGTCTTTCCTCCAGTTAATGTTCTTGGCCCCTTTGTCAAATATCAGGTGGTTAAATTGCAATTACTCATATTTGGGTCTTCAATTTTGTTCCATTGGTCTATGGGTCTATTTTTATGCCAGTACCATATTGTTTTTATGACTATAGCTCTGTAGTAGAGCTTAAAATCTGGTATAGTAATCCCCCCAGCATTGCTCTTAGTTCTCAGGGTTGTTTTGGCTATCCGGGGTCTCTTGTGCTTCCATATGAATCTTAGGATAGATTTTTCCAATGATAACCATGTTCTTTTAATAAGATGATGTTACACACTACTTTCTTCTGAGTCAAACAACTACCATCTTCATGATCTCAGCTGTGTCCATTAACAAAAGATCATCACAATTGTATTTGTTGACTTGAGTATCATATTCATTAATTAAAGGAGAAGGGGTAATCAGGGTCATTGAACCCTCACCTGAGTATCCAGCTAGGGTAAAAAGGCTCCCAAAGAAAAGTAACCAGTTTCTTTCTTGGCTAAAAGTCAAAATGTCCTTGGGCCTTTTAACAAAGTACTCTGTCCCAGAGGCCAAAAACATTAAAACTATTTGGGAGCTCTTATCCCAAAAAGATTTGTGGGTTACCTCTTCAGAGGGGAGAATTTTACAATATCAATAGCCCCCTGATTATGCTGTGTTATTTTGATGCTTGCTCCCTGTTTCATACAATTTCTTACAAATTGCCATTGCTAAAATTACTACCAATCAGGTCATGGTCAATTATCAGATTTTGGATTCTCCTGAGATAGATGAGTTGGCTCTTAAAGCTTGTGATGACACTTCTCCATTATAAAAAAAACAGGGGGAGATGTCAGGGGACCCTGCTGCTAAGGTTGCAGCCCACCATGTCTGGATAGCTCTAAGGAGCTCAGTGCAATATGGAAGGACTCCCTTTCTCAGCAGTGGCCTCCTGTTCTCTGCCTGACTTATCTGGAAAGTGCCTCCAAGCACGGATGCCTGGCCTTATTTGGAACATGACCTTTGGCATAGTTACCAGCAATAAAATTGCCCCCAGGTTTTTTTCTATATGACAAATAGGCATTGCCCTATAGCCAGATGATAGGATCCCCATACCACATGTAAATAAAGCATACTATGAGCACCTATCAGCTGAAGCTTTGGCTGCTGCCTCCACACTATATTTTTCCCTGACCCCCACTGAATAAACGGAGCTGTATCACTGAATCTGACTCCTTGGAAGGTTTTTTGCATTCGTGCTCACTGGCCATCCTGACCCTGTTCGTTGCTTCTGCTCCCTTGGTTCTCATGGGTCAGTGGCCAACGACCCACGAGGGGAGGGAGAGACCCACACCTTTCTTTTAAAGAAGTTTTTATTTGTGTGTGTGTCTGTTGTGTATGTGCGTGTCTGTATTCAAATATGTGCATATGTATGTACAAGTGCCCATATACTTCCCAGGGATGCCAAGGGGCAGCATTAGGTGTCTTCTTCAATCACCTCCACTTTATTTTTTGAGACAGGGTCTCTCACTGAATCTGGAGCTCACTGATTTAGCTAGACTGACCAGCAAGGATCTGGAACCTTCCTGTCTCCACATCTTCAGACTAAGATTACAGGCAAATGTCACTACACCAGGCTTTTTATTTGAGTGCTGGATACCCAAACTCCAGTCTTTACATTTATGTGGCAAGCACTTTACCAACTGAGCTGTCTCCCTAGCACTTTGCTATGTAGCCCAACCTGATCTGGAACTCCAGATCCTTCTGCTTTGGCCTTCCCTCTGAATGCTGGGATTATAAGTGCAAGCCACCACACCCAGTTTGTTTTTCTCTTCTTCATACTATAAAAGTAATACAGGGGCTAGAGAGATGGCTCAGAGGTTGACCACTGGCTGCTCTTCCAGAGGACCTGGATTCAGTTCCCAGCAACCACATGGCAGCTAACAACCATCTATAATTCCAGTTCCTTAGAATCTGATGCCCTCTTACACTCTCCATGGATATTGTACAACATGGGCATATGTACAGTCAGGCAAAACATACATATAAAATAAAAATAAATAAAAAAGAAGTAATATAGTAATCATATTTTCAATTTCCTTTTCTCATCAAAATCTTAAAAACATATAGTGTTCACTATCATTTTTTTCTTTTTCTTTTTTTCAATGACCCTTTTTAAATGTAGAAACTATAAATAAATATAAACCAAAAATATTATTACAAAGAGCATCTTTTTGGGCATATCTGAATGTGTTCTTGAAATTACTTTTTTATACTTAGAATACATACGTGTAGTTTTCCTAGAGAAAAAATGAGTATGAGCAAACTCACTGTTTCTCCTTGCTCTGTTGTCCCTATAACTGTATGTTTGCATGAACATCTTTTCATAGCTATACCAGAAACCAGTTGTTTGCCTATATTGAATGATACTCACTCAAAAGATATGTCCATTGAGCTCTTGGGAAAGTGAGCCTATTTAGAAGAAGGGTCTTTGAAGATGTAAACAACGTGAGAATATCTTGGATTATCTGTGTAGTCCTCAAACCCAGTGGTGCCATTAAGAGAAGGTGAGGAGAAACACGGAAGAGAGGGTCGTCTGCAGATAGAAGCGCATGTGGGAAGACTAGCTTGTCTTGGTCCATTCTATGTTTTAGAATCCCACAGAGCAGATGACTTATAGTTGTCAAAAATGTATTTGGCTCACAGTTCTTGAGGCTGAGAGGGCTAAGACTGAGGGCCATATTGCATGAGAGCCTACTTGCTGTATCACTCATTGGTGGACGGGCAAGAGAGAGTCACAGACAACACCCCCCCATCTTCAAGCTCTTTATTAGTCTTCATTAATTCATTCATGAGAACAGAGCCCCAGAGTCCATCACCTTTCTCAAAGGTCCCCTTGTGGGGCTGAAAATATGACTCAGCACATAAGACTTACTGTTCTTACAGAAGACCCAACTTCCCAGCACCCACCTCAGGCCATTGACAATAGTATGTAACTCCTCAAGAGGGATCTGATGCCTCTGGCTTCTGAAGGCACTGCGCTCACATGCACATACCCACACACAGACACACATCCATACACATAATTAAATAATAAATGAAAAAAAATTTTTTTTTGTCTTTCTGAGACAGGGCCTCCCTGTAGCCCCAGCTGTCCTGGAACTCACTATGTAGATGAGGCTGGCCTTGAACTCACAGAGATCCGCCTGCCTCTGCCTCCTAAGTGCTGGGATTAAAGGCATGCGCCACCACACCCGACCCATGAAAAAATATTTTTTAAAGATTCACTTTGTAATACTGTTGCCTTGGAGATTGCTCCCAACATTTGTTTTGGGATAGACACCTTTGAACCATAGCACAGGTATATAAGCTCAAAAAATGCTGGTAGCAACCAGAAGCTGATAAAGCAACATGGAACAGAGTAGGCCAAGAGACACCTTAACTTTGGCTTTGGACCCCAGAACTATGAAGGAATAAATTTTAGTGCTTTGAGTCACTGCATTTGTGGGAATTTGTTACAGGAACCACAGAAAACTCATGCCTTGTCCTTCAGACCTCCTTACCACTTACTTCCACCCTCCCCATTTGCCCTCTGACCTGATGAACAGCATTTACAGGGCCCATACACCTTTATGTGTGCTGTGAGCTCAAAGGCCAGGCACTGAGGGGTGACAGGGAGGAAAGAGGACCTAGTCCCCTGGACTCTGAGCTGATTCTGTCTTTTGACATTTAGACATGGTTCTTCCTAAGTCGCTGCACAACTCTCTTGTTATATATCTGTTCACCTCTTACTCTGTATGTCCCTTTGGTCTAGGGGCTGGTAGCCACTCTACTGCTATTTGTTGGCTCTAAGTTCTTGCTCTGTCTATGTGCTTCCAACCCTGACTGTTATTGTATCTTAAATAGCCTTTTCCACCACCATGTTAAAGGGCCACATACCAGTTCATTGTGTGTTATGCCACCAAATTTATTCACGATGCATCAGCCTTTTGTTATTATGCATACAAGTGGATCCAGTTTTACACTCACAAAAAATGAACATCTTTATAGTCAAATCACTTGACATAGTCATGATCCTTTAAGATAAATTTCTAGGAATACATTTATTTTTAAAAATTATTAAATTATTGAT
>NW_008355790.1:537018-543102 GCF_000622305.1 Nannospalax galili
TTTATTTTTAAAAATTATTAAATTATTGATTATTTAATGTCAATATGTAACATCAAATGATAATTATTTAATTTTTACTGACTTTATTCTACTGCTTTTTAAAATTTCATTTTTTATTGAATTTTTGCAATTTTCCTATAATGTAGTTTGATGGTATAATTCCACAGCTTTGACAAAGAGTATGAAACTGCTCTTCTGAAATGGTATATCAATTTACCCTCCCACCAGGAGTAGAGGAGAAAAACCATTTCCTGGCACCAGGTCTAAGAACCGGGCTGGGTAAATGGGGAAAGGCTAAGGTCCAGGGATCCCAGGTTTCATTACTAAATGAAAATCTGTCCATTGTAAATGAGAGGAGACAAGAAATCTCCTTTCTGCATGGCAAGTTGAGCTTTCTGGTGTGGAGAAGCATCTTAAATGAGAGAAAAGCAGGTGCCACCCTAGTCCGGGGCTATCAGGAGCTTGTCTGAAACTCCTTGTAATGAATGATTTAGGTCAATGACAGGGTGGTTCCAATTAAGGTATTTTAGTAGCAAGGAGAAGGCAGCTGCTGGGTTGAGTAAGTGAATGGCTATTATTGTCTGAGATTAAGGCAGCAAGCCCTTCACATAGAGAATGCATTGTTCAGAAGAACTGATTAAGAACACACTGGAAAAGACATCAGTGTATATGGGAGGATTGTTCTAACTATAGAGTTTGCGGATCAGTTCATGACATTGACCTTATCTTGAATGAGTTATGATATTTTCTGGGTCTCAGCCACAAGCTCTCTCAATGAACTGCCCTCATCTTGATAAAATAATCAGTTCAGGTTCATCATCACCATCTATCTGGGAGGACTGAGGAAGCATAAGAAATGGGCAACTGTGTAATGCTTAGACTTAATCTCATTAGGAGGCTTTGTGATGAACTTGAGGGAGCCAAATCACGGTGAACAAATTCCATAACCTATTCTGCAATCTTGGAGCAGTTCTCTGCTATTTAAAAAGCACTTATAGCTAAAATTAAAATACACCTGCTGTAAACTGCAGCACCCGCAGTTCTGAACCATGAGACACTGGGTAAATAAAGAAAAAGTTGGGACTAAGTTTCAAAGGATCTGC
Source organism: Nannospalax galili (assembly GCF_000622305.1). Classification (NCBI taxonomy): domain Eukaryota; kingdom Metazoa; phylum Chordata; class Mammalia; order Rodentia; family Spalacidae; genus Nannospalax; species Nannospalax galili. The sequence goes on from NW_008355790.1 coordinate 538,122, forward strand.
TCTGAGCGATAGTGGGACCTGAAAGGGTAACTTAAAATCCCAAGAAGGTAATTTGTTCATCTACAAAATTCAAATCCTAGGAACAAGAAAATCAACATGCATCTAAGACCTAAATAATTAAACTATGGGAAAGAGATGTTAAAATTAAAGTGGATGCTCAAGCTTTTTGTTCTTGCAGTGCTAGGGATTGGATCCAGGACCTTGTACTAATGTTAGGCAAGCACTTATCACTGAGCTTCATTCCCACCCCATGAAGTGAAAATTTAAAATTAAACCTACCACTCAAATGACTAGCCCAGTCCTTAGAAGGAGTTCACCTTGGAGCTGGAGATACAGCTCAGCTGGTAGAAGACTTGCTTAGTATGCATGAAGCCCTGGGTTCAATCCCTAGTACTACATAGTGACCCATGCTTGTCATCCCAGCACTTGGGAGGTAGAGGCAAGAGAATCCCAAGTTCTCATATATGCAAATTTGAGGCTAGCCTGGGCTACATGAAATCTTACCTCAAGAGAAAAAAAAAGGAGGTGGAAAAGGAAGAAGAAGAGAAGGGAGGAAGGGAGGGAGGGAAGAACAGAGGGAGGGAAAAGGAAGAAAGGAGGGAAGAGTCCATCCTGAGTTAACCACAACCTTGCATGGCGCCTCTTTTCTCACAACCAGTCTTCATCTCTTCAGTACCCTAAACCCATGTATCTTTCTAATCTATCCCCTTCCTCTCTCCCTCCCTTTCTCCCTCCCTTTCTTCCACCATCCCTTTCTTCTTTCTCCTCGTCTTCTTTCCTCCCTTCCCTCTGACCTTCCATAGCAAAATGAATGCTCACCAAAAGCCTGTGATGTTTCAAGCACTGACTCTTCTGAGGATGAGGCACTAGCTCTATCTAAAGGTTGGTCAGTCTCTGCCCCTTTCCCAAGATAATATCTAACAGCCATGCTCTGTGTGAAACCAGAAGAAAGCCCTGTCAAACTCTAGCTACCTCCTGTGTTTTATATGCTAACTAAAAACATTTTTTTTGTCTTTTTGAGACAGGGTCTCCTTGTAGCCCCAGATGTCCTGGAACTCACTATGTAGAACAGGCTGGCTTCGAACTCACAAAGATCTGCCTGCCTCTGCCTCCCAAGTGCTGGGATTAAAGGCGTGCCACCATGCCCGGTTTAAAACATTTTTTTAGAAGAAAAAAGGGCTTGGGGAGATGGCTCAGTATATAAAGTGCTTGTCATACAAGCATGAAGAACTGAGTTCAGATTCCCAGAAGTCACATAAAAAGGGGACGTGGTTGTCCTTATCTGTAATCCCAGCACAGAAGAATCCCTGGATACTCATGCACCAGCCAGCCTGGTATACACAAACAAGGTGGAAGGTAAGGACCAGTGTCCAAGGCTGTCCTCTGACCTGCAGACATATACTGTGGCATGTTTTCAGTGCCCCTCCCTATTAGCAGAAAATGCAGCCTGGACCTATAAGTTTTAGGCTCACCTCACCCTAGGGCCTGGCATCCTGGTTTCCTACACACATTCATTTGCATGAACACATACACATCATACACATAAGCACACAAAAGATATTTTTTAATTTAAGAAAACAAAGGCTCAGAAATCCAATTGCCAGGGTTGAATTTCTGACCCTAATACCTACTTATGACTGACCTTGAAAATGTCACTGTATTAGTCACTTTTCTGTTTCTGTGATAGAAACACTGACCAAAGCAATTTATAGAAGGAAGTGTTTATTTGAGCTTACCATTCCAGGGCACTTACAGTCCATCATGGCAGGGAGGCATGGTGCCTGGAGGTGCCTGGAGCAGAAGCAACAGAAGCTAAGCTCTACATCTTCAAGCAGGCACAGGAAACAAGAGAAACTGGAGATCTGGCAAGGCTTAAGAACTCTCTAAGCCCACCCCCAGTGACATGCTACACAGTAGGATAGCCACACCTTCTAAGACCTCCCAAAACAGCTCCATCATCTGGGGACAAAATATCCAAATACTTGGAGCTTATGGGGGACATTTTCACTCAAACCACCACAGTCACTCAAACCTTTTATATCTTCATTATCTAGCCCATAGGAGGAGGCTGCTACTGACTGGTACCTGTATTGAGAGGGAGTAGGCAGGCTTGAGGCAAAACATGCTAAGAACATCAGAGCAGAGCCTGGCTCAGGGTAGGAACTAGGTATACATTGTGCTTATTGGTCAAGAAATGTTCATTAAGCCCCTCTGCTGGCCTAGCCCAGGGACATGGCTCTGGCACACAAGATGATCGGCACAGCACGGGTGCCCAGCTGCATGGTCATTCATGTCAATCTGGGGTGGTAAACTGAATCCTTGTGAAAAATAAGCTTTTGTTGGATGAAGAAAGGTGGGAGGAAGGAGAAGACTCCAGAGAACAAGGGACATTTGCAGGAGCCTCTACAGGGCCACAGTAACTCCCAGAAGACTCCCAGGGGCAAAATTAGTAAGTCAAACCAGGAAAAATATTTTCTGCCAGGTTGGGGAATTTAAACTTCATCCTAAATGGCAAAAAAAAAAAAAAAAAAAAAAAAAAAACAAGCCCTGAAGGATTTTAAATAACCTGGCCTCAGAAGGGTTAACAGCCCAGCATTTCACAGCCCACTCTCAGGCTTATCACGTATCTAAAAGAAAACGTAGTTTGTTTCCTTTTGTCATCTTGAAAATATTCCTGGGAACCCTTGTGTAGGACTTGAATTGTGGCTCATTTCTCCTGAAGCGGTAGTTATGATTTTGTGTAGGCAGATATCTGTGGCCGGATATTAAGTGCTGGCTCCTGAGAGATTCTTTTTTCCCCCGTTTCTTTTCTTATTTTGTGCAATCACTTTCAGAAGGGACCCACTGATTGTATTTCTTCATCTGCAGCCTCCGATGTGGATGGATACATGCTGGGCCTTTTGCCTTATTTAGACCAAACCACTTGGCCGGGCTGTCAAGTCCGTGGGAGGGTAATCAGCAGATTTATTTGAGGAAATGTATTTATGGTGCTAAATGGCTGTTCTAAATGGGGCCATTATCTGGCCTTTTTCGCTATTGCTGTAAATGTCCCTCTAGAAGGCAGATACCCACAATAAGTCCATCATCTTTCCAGGACATGACTTCAAGACAATATTTATGCTGGCTCCAATAGATGCCTGGGAGCATGTTTAGTCATTTCAGCACCGTCTTTTGAAGGCTTAAGCACAAACTCGTTGCCATATGCTTTATTAAATGTTTCCAGGACAGTCAAAGGCAGAAAAAGGGAAAATGCAGAGATTTGTTGAATGTCAAGGGAACTAGAGGGTGAGATGCAGTCCTAAATTATTCATAGCTTGAGACAAATGAGGAGGAATCATAACTAAATATCCTGGGGCCATTTCAAAGGATATCTTTCTTCTAGACTTCAGTGAGAAAAAGGACAGAGGAGTGCAGAGCTCTGCCCCCAGGGGGCAACTTGTAAGGATCAGCAGGACTGCAAGCTCTCCGGACTATGGGTGGCCACACTGCCTTTACAATGGAAAGTCTTGGTTTCTGTGGTTCAAGATTCTGGTCTGCAAATAGACTTTGGGATATAGATGCTTTGAAATTTCTTACAAAATGTGCCAAACCCTAAAATACCCTTTCCATATGTCTTGTGCTTGCCTGCCTCTAAAGCTTGTACGACTGCAATGGGAGCAGATTCTTAAAGAACATACCCTTTTTATTTATTTAAAAAGCTAATTATGGGGCTGGAGAGATGGCTCAGTGGTTAAGAACACTGTTTTTTCTTGCAGAAGACCAGGTTCAAATCCCAGCACCCACACCACAACTAACAACTGTCTGTAACCTCCAGTCCCAGGGGATCCAACAGCCTCTTCTGTCCTCCGTGGGCATTGCACGACATACACTCACACACATAAAATTTTTTAAAAAAAAAGTGTATGTGTCATCATAAGCATGCACATAGAGAGAGACCCAAGTATGGCAAATATGAAACAGGGGTGGTCGAATCCACTATTTTCATACATTTATTAATAAGAGGAGAATGCTACCTTTAAAAATTACTTACTAGGGGCTGGAGAGGTGATTCAGCAGTTAAGAGTACTGACTGCTCTTGCAGAAGACCTGGGTTTGAATCCTAGCACCCACATGGCAGCTAACAACTGTCCGTAACTCCAGTTCCAGGGGATCCAATGCCCTCTTCTGTCCTCTGTGGACATTGCACAACATGGATACACTTATACATACACAGGCATAGCACTCATACACATAAAATAAAAATAAATAAATAAAAAAATGAAGTTACTACAAAACTTTTATATGTGAAAAGAAAAAGTATTCTTCAACGTAGGCAGCACACAAGCTTAAGAAAACATGTATGGGCACCAAACTGCTCAGTTTAGTCATGGATGGCCATTTCATACAGGAAAAAGACCATTGGGCCTGGAAGATGGAAGAGGTAACATGGAAGAGAAAAATCTACCAGAAAAAGAAGAGGTACATCCCCAATGAGGACAGCCCTTGAGAAGGCACCTGGACAGGAGTTCCAGGTAATGCAATCTGGTACTCAGTCTTAAGTCATTGCCTGTTCTGAACAGTGCTGAAGGACTCCCCTTGAGCCTATACCTTTGATGAAATCCCTGTGCCACCCAGTGCTTTGGGGAAGAGAGGTGCCAGGTTTGTTTCACGTGAGCAAAGGAAGCAGTGTGGGCAGAGGAGAAGCCTATGGGATTGAGAAGATGGGAAAATCACCAGGGATCAGGAAATGAGGAAACATGTAGCAAGAGATAACTGCAAACCTCTGAATCTGGGGCAGGCATTTTAGAAATCTTGGTGAGACCACAGACTTTCTATGCCTAGACATTGGTAAAGAATCTCAAGAAAGGCTGTTTGGTAGCCAGGCATGGTGGCACACGCTTTTAATCCCAATACTTGGGAGGCAGAGGCAGGTGGATCCCTGTGACTTCAAGGCCAGGTCTACATAGCAAGTTCCAGGCCAGCTGGGGCTACAGGGAGACCC
>NW_008355790.1:543188-573547 GCF_000622305.1 Nannospalax galili
AGGAAAGAAAAGCTGCTATCTGGACAATAAAGGAAGAATAAGAGGCTACAAGACTCAAGACTCTAGGAACCTCCAGACAGCTGACATTAGTCACAAATACACATAAGTGTGTGTGTGTAGACAGAAAAAATGCCCTTGATTTGCAATTTCTAGATTTGTTATTTCAAGTCTTTCTAGGTGTGAAATTGAGACCTATTACCCATTGTTGTTTGAATTGTGTCCCTCTCATAATTCCTGTGTGAAGTCCTCATCTCCAATGTGACTGTATTTGCAGACTGGGATTTTAAGGGAGCAATTAAGGTTAAAAGAACTCATAAGGGTGAGGCCCTTATCTAGCAGAAGAAGAGGAAGAAGAAGAAGGAGGAGGGGGGGGGACGAGGAGGAGGAGGAGGAGGACGGGAGGAGGAGGGGGGAGGAGGAAGAGATCAGAAACCTCCCTCTGTGTGCAAGAAGGAAAAGCCACACCAGGACACAGGAAGAAGGGGGTCACCTGCCAGGTATGGATAGAGACCTCACCAGACATCAACTCTCACAGCACCTGGAGTGCGGACTTTTAGCTTCCACAGTTGTGAGGAGATAAATGTCATTGTTTAAGCAACCTGTCTGTGCTATTGTGCTGTGGAAGCTCAAGCAGACTAATACAGTTCCCAATGTGATCTTCCTTTTGCTCTTTTTAAGTTAAAAAAAATTAATTGTGCATATATCTGTGTAGGGGTATGTAGATGTGAGTGCAGGTACTGAGGCATTGGATCTCCTGGAGCTGGAGTTATAGGCAGTTGTGAGCCCCTCAGTATTGGTGCTGAAATTGAACTTGGATTCTCTGCAAGAGCACCACCAATCTTAACCACTGAGCCATCTCTCTAGCCCCTGATCTTTTTAAAATTTTTATTCATTTTTTTAATGCTACTATAGTTTGAATGTTTTGTCTCCTCTCCAAAATGTGCACTGAAACTTACTCCCCAGTGTAACTGTATTATAAGGTGTAGCATTTGGGAGGGGATTGGGCAACCTTATAGAAGGGCTTGAATGGAGAAGCCCTCCCTTTCTGCCTTCAGTCTTTTGCCATGTGAAGACACATGCTCCTCCCCTCTGAAGGTCCAACATTGTGTGGTTTGGATCTGAATGTCCCCCAAAGTCTCATGGGTCAAAGGCTTGCTCCCCAGTGCAGCCATGTTCAGAGCTGGGGAGCCTGGGAAGTGCTATAGTCCCAAGGGTTCTGACCTCATGAGTGGATCCATCCCTTGGTGGATTTGCAGCAGGCTGGTATTACCCAGAGGTGGAGAGACTGGGGTACCAGCCTAGAGGAAGGATGCAGGTCACTGGAGGGATTTCCTAGAAAAGTCTCTCTTTTTCTCCTCCTCCCCCTCCCCCGCCTCCTCCTAGAGAGATGATTAGCTCTCCGGCACCACCTGCTCTCCACTGTGATGTTCTACCTCACCACAGACCCAGAGAATTAATCCAAATGACCCTGCAAGAGTTCTCTGAAGCCATGAGCCAAAATTGTACTTTCCACCTTTGAGTTGACTTTCTCAGGGGTTTTGTCCCATGACAGAATGCTCACTAACGCAAGCACAAGGATTCATCTTGGATGCAGAGAGCAGCCTCACCAAGCCAAACCAGCCACTATTCAAGCGAGCTTCTACTTTCTGGCCTCGAAAGCTTTGGAAAAGACTTCCATTCTTTATAAATTACCTGGTCTCAAGTATTTTGTTACAGCAATACAGAACTAAGACAAGTAGCCTATAAATTTTTCAGCTTGATACAAATGAGGAGGAGCCCCTAGTATTGTAATTAATCATGACTATAAATTATTAATGAGGTACTAGTTTCTTGTAAAACCACTTCCATCCTTCATAAGGATAATACATAATGGGCCCATATCAGAAGAATGGCTAGATGGGAACAAACATTACAAGATTTTAAGGAAGTGGTTTTAATGGATTTACATGCTATAAAGGGAATTTTTAAATATATATATATATGTGTGTGTGTGTGTGTGTGTGTGTGTGTGTGTGTGTGTGTTTATTATGTGGGTGTAGATGTATGCCTGTCTGTGTGTGTGCTGGTGCTATCTGTGTGCAGGTGTACCTGCACATGTGTGTGCACATGTGGAGGCCAGAGGCCAATCTCTGATGTCATTCTTCAGGACATTGTTCACCCTTGTGTTTCAAGGCAAGGTTTCTTCTTTGGCCTGGCGCTCCCCAATTCACTGAGGCATGAACAAGTTTCCCTGTCAACAAACATGGAAGGAACATTATTTTAAAATATTTTATTATTTTTATTTTATATGTAAGAGTGTATTATCTGCATGTATGTGAATGCACCCGTGTTGTGCAATGGTGTGGAGGTCAGAAGAGCGCTTCGGATACCCCTGGAACTGAAGTTAAGGATGGTTCATAGCCACCATACGGGTGCTGGGAATCGAACCCGGGTCCTCTGCAAGAGCAGTCAGTGCCCTTAAATGCTGAGCCTTCTCTCCAGCCCCAAAACATCATTTTAAAAGGTTGCATAGTATTCTATTTTAGAGAGTCTCACAATTCATTGAGTCAGTCTCTCATTTGTAGAAATTTCAGAAACCATAAAGAGAAAAATGGCCTTTTACTAACATTTTTGCATACTTAGACAATTGTTTCCTGGGGATGCATTTTATTTATTTATTTTTCTTTTTTGTGGGGAAGATACATTTTAGAAATGAAATGTATAATCGGGCATGGTGGTGCATACCTTTAATCCCAGCACTCAGGAGGCAGAGGCCAGCCTGGTCTACATAGTAAGTTCTAGGCCAGCTGGGGCTATAGGAAGACCCTATCTCAAAAAGACCCCCCCCAAAATTAATTAATTAATTAAAGAAATTAAATGTATTAGATAATTCTTCCACACGCATATTGAGTGTCTTCTAACAGTTCTAATCAACTGCAGATGGAGGAATAAATGAGATGAACACAGTCCCTCCTTTGGGAATTTTTGTCTGGTAAAGAATAGGTATTAGAAAAGGAATTAAGATAAAATATGAGTGTTTTCATAGGGAAAGCACAGCACATTTTGATGAAGAGGAAATGCAGATTAAAAGACTCTTGCTACATCCCAGCTACTTACTCTCTCAGGCCACAGGTTGGGAAGGACAGTGTGTTTGCTTAGGTAACAGGCTACCTATGAACTTACATTGCTTCATCTTTCTGGCCAGTCTCAAAAGTCAGAATTCCTTCTCGCTGTGTATTCATAGCAGTGGATTATTCACATAGGTTTCTGGTTACTTTGCTATTGTCCTTTCCATTTATAAAGAAATCACTCAGTACACTTGCTGTTATGACTATATGGCTGTAGATGACACTGGGTATGTTTCAGGGTACTCTGGCCCCAGACTTCAGATGTGAATGTATGATTACAAAATGTAATTTGTGAAATTTCCCAAAGTCATGTGTATTAGTTACTTTTCTGATGCTGTGATAAGATACCATGACCAAGGCAAGTTGTAGAAGGAAGAGTTTAATTGTGCCTATGGTTCCAAAGGTAAGGGTCCATAATGGTGGGAAAGCATGGCAGGAAAATATGGCCAGAGCAGAAAGCCAAGTGATCACATCTTCAAACAATCTTAGGAAGCAAAGAGAGACTAGAAATCTGCTAAGGCTTAAGAACTCTCAAAGTTTAAGAATTTTCAAAGCTCACCCTTAGTGACATACTTCCTCCAGTAAAACCACATCTTCTAGGACCTCCCAAAACAGCACCACCAACTGAAGACAAAATGTTCAAATACTTGAGCCTAAAGGGGACATTCTCACTCAAATCACCACATTCCACTCTCTGGTCTCCACAGGCTCGTGACCATATAAAATGCAAAATGCATTTTGTCTACCTTCAAAAGTCCCCATAGTCTTTACCAGTCTTGATATTATTCAAAAGTCCAAAGTCTCTTCTAAGACTCAAGATAATCTCTTATCCTGTAAAATCAAAAGACAAATTACATACTTCCAACAAACAATGGAACCGAATACACATTCCCATTCCCAAAGGAAGGAATGGGGGCATACTGAGAAAATACTAGACCAAAACAAAACTGAAAATTAGCAGGGAAAACAAATTTAGTAGCTCCATGTCTGACTTCTGGAACTTTACTTCCAATGGGCTTAGATGGCTCAGCCTCTCCAGCTTTGCTGCATACAACATACATCTCTCTCTTGGCCTGGTACCACTCACTGTATGCAGCTCTCCTTGGCAGATGACTCCTGGCTCTAGCATCCCCAATGTCTTCTTGGGTCTCCACTGCCACCCAGGCTTCACCTTCACAGTTTCATTCAATGGCCTGTCATGGCCTTTTGACCTGTCAGGGCCTTCTTTATGCAGGGATGCTCCTGCTGGATGTTGCCGGCCTCAGGGGCTTTCCACAACTCCAGAGGAAGCACTGATGACCCCTTCACTCTTGTATCTTTCATGCCTCTAAATCCAGCACCACATGAATGACACTACTAAGTTTGGCTGCCAGTTTGGGATGAACCCCAACCAGCTTCATCCACATTAGCAGCTTTTCTATGCTGTGGTTTTTCTAGGAGCAGAAAACCCCTCCCACATTTTCCTTTCACAATTTGGAAGCTTAGCTGGGTGCGGTCTTCCCTTGAAGGTACCCTTTGCATTTTCGGAATCTGTAAGCCTCTCCTTAATTACTCTGATATCTTTATCAAAAAGAGCCTCTTCTTCAGCACAAGCCTTGGCTCTAACATTAATCTTCCAAGTGCTCTTTTTCAATCTAAACTGTACATTTTGCATTTCTTTCTGTCCCACTTACTGTTTTCAACTGTAGAACTGCATAACAGTCACCATTAATATCCATGCCATCATTTCTACCTTAGACTGCCTTGAAATTTCCTCTGCCAAAGAAATTAGTACATTACTTTTCCATTTAGCCTCAAGCAAGCTAGTAGGTTGGGGGCAGACTGCAGCCAAATGCTTTTCCAAAATATCCCCATTGCTTGCTTAAGTCCTTATTTCCCTCTGGAACAACTGTGCTCTCAGCTCTACCTTTTCCAGACTCCTACTAGACCTACCTATTATATTATGCTTGTGGCACTCAACTACATTCTAGTCCAAACTTCCCAAGTCTTCCACATCCCTCCAAAAACCTACATGGTCAGGTTATTCACAACAAAGCTCACTCTCTGGTACGAACTTCTGTATTAGTTACCTTTCTGTTGCTGTAGTAAATATCATGACCAAGGGAACTTATAGAAGGACGAGTTCATTTATCTTACAGTTTCAAAGAGTTAGAATCCATCATGACAGGGTGGCATGGCAGAAGGAGGTGGCCAGGGTAGAAAGCAGAATGATCACATCTTTAAGCAGGCACAGGAGGGACTGGAAATCTGGCAAGGCTTAAGAACTCTCAAAGCCCACCCCCAGCAAGGTCTAACTGTCTGAGACTTCTCAAAACAATACAAACAACTGGGGACAAAATTTCCAAATACTTGAGGCTAAGGGTCACATTCTCCTTCAAACCACTATACCATGCCCGAGTTTCACACCTCTAGAAAATTGTTAGGAAGTTGAACTTGGTCTTTTGCATCCCCCTTTGTCAAACTTCCCTGATTTCAGTGTGGTTCTTTCCATCTTCCAGGGCCTCTTGTTCCTCAGGCTTCCTGAACAATGCCTACCACAACATGTGAGTTCAGCGCAGGCCACTGTACCAGACTCTCTCTGTTCTTGCCTCTGTCTGTATAAAGTGCACCCCTGGAAGACTTTGGATAGGGAGATGAGGCAATAAGAAGGCCAAAGGACTTGAGTGATGCTCCAGTGTAGGAGAATCTGAGGAGGCTGGTCTTATAGCCACCCTCTGGGCTACAAGCACATCTGTTATACTGCTTATAAATCTGAGGGGCTGGAGAAACAGCTCAACAGTTAAGACTGTGTAGTACTGCTCTTCCCGGCAGAGAACTTGAGTTTGGGTCCCAGCACCCGTGTAGAGTGGCTTGCAACTTCCTATAACATCAGCTCCAGAGGATCCCATGCCTCAGACCTCTGCAGAAATCACACACACATACACATACCCACACACAGACATACATATAATTTAAAATAATACTAAAAATAAGCCGGATGTGGTGGCACACACATTCACTCCCAGTACTTGGGAGGCAGAGGCAGGTGGATCTCTGTGAGTTTGAGGCCAGCCTGTTCTACATAGTGAGTTCCAGGACAGCTGTGGCTACAGGGAGACCCTGTCTCAAAAAAGACCAAATATAAAATAATAATAAATCTTTAAAAAAATGATCTGAGAAATAAAATGCCATATATTCCTTCAACTAATATTTACTGAGTTCCTAATCTGTATAAAGCCTACTGCCAAGGGATGCAATGCCTATTATTATAGAATGTCCATAAATTACTGTCTATTCTATTCTATTTCAGTTGGTACATTAGAGAACTTGAAGACCTAGCAAGCTATTTTTCTAGTAGATTCCAACAAACGAAAAAGCATTACATCAATCATCAGGATCCAAATAGTAACTCCCTCACATAGAAGGTCAGGCGGATTAGGAGGCACAGGGCAGTAAGGCTCTCCTCAGTGTGAAGGAGGAGGGAGTTAGATGCTTTCCATCTCAGTTTGGATGACACCATCCTTTGAAGGCGTCTCCAGTGCTGATGGAACAGCGCTGTTTCATGGGGTACTACCACTGTGAATCAAAAATAAGTCTGTGGAAAATCTGCCTTTTGCATATTACCTTTATTTTCCATAGCTATTTATTTTGGGGTTTTTTTGTTGTTTTTGTTTTGTTTTTATTTCTTTTTGTTTTTCTTCATCAATACCCTTTTGATAATATTAACTTGTGTCTTTTGCTTACAGAGACACTGAGGAAAGGAACTTAAGCACATGCTCTAGATGCACAGTCACCTAGGACAATGCAATTGGCAGAGGAACCAAAGCCAGGGGCACACGGAGGACTTCATCTTTTAGACATACAGGTCTTTCCTCGTCCTCCTTTTCCTGCTCCTCCTCTGTCTTCTCTTTTGACTTCCCTTTCCCTCTTTTACTCCCACAGCTCAGTGACAAGCTGTGAAGTGTCCAGACCTCTTGAGCCCTCAGCAAGACACTCTGTAGGGCAGGAGGCTTGACCTTGGCCCGGAAAGGCTGATCCCCTGACCACGCAAAGGAGCTTATCATGCCCCTTCTTGAATTTTCACACTTCAGTGGGAGAATAATATCCTCTGACTTCATTACAGTAGAGTTTGGTTCTTCCAATCATTAGTGGTGAGGCCCAATGAGAAAATACAGACTGGGCTAGGACAGGTCTGATGGCTAGAACCCTGAGTAATGTTGGAAGGTTAATAGCTCGGGTTTTTAGGTAATTTCAACATAGTTCCTGCATACTGGGCTTCTCCTGTGTTTTTAGAAATGAATGTTTCACAATAATTGGGTTGTTTGTACTCTTCCTGTGACAGAGAGATTTGGGACTTTGTCTACACAAGAATCACTTAGCATACCAAGCCTAGAGCAAGTCAAGGTAAACCTTCCTGAGGCCAGTGGCTTATGGTGTCTCTGGAGCCTGGAAGTTCTGGAAGTTGGATATTTACAGGACTGAGAGATATCATTTATACCCCCAATTTTCATTGTATCTGATATATAGGCTTGAAATTGTTTGACGTTCCACTAGTAGCACTATGAACATGACAGACAGTAAGCTCATGTGGGTGACACTGAGTAATATTTGCAGCCTGAAGACAAAAACTCATGATATAACTGCCCTCCACACAACTGAGCAACGTGGACAGGACATCCAGGCTGAAATCTGAAGGGTGGGTCTGCCCAGGACTGCCAGACATCAACAAAGAAAATGTGACAGAACTAGCCAAAAAGGTTGATGGAGGCCCACCACACAACCTGCCACCATGCATTCTCAGAGGAAGGTGGAGCTCAGCCAGCCCGGAGCACCCACCAGAGTAGGGAAGGCCGCTGCAGTGCTCCAAGGCCTGTCTCCAGCGTCTGCGAGGTTGAGTGCACCCAGATCAGAAACATTGGGTGTTTGTGCTGATTATGGGAATGGGGAGGCATTTGTTGTTGGACTTATCTGATTGCTCAACAAAGTGATTTCTGTTGTTTCCAGATGATGTTTTGGGTTTTTTAAATTTTATCTATTATTTTTATTTTATGTGTATAAGTGTATTGCCTGCATGTGTGTAAGTGCATCCGTATCATACAATGCCTGCGGAGGTCTGAAGAAGGCATTAGATCCTCTGGAACTCAAGTTAAGGATAGTTGTTAGCCACCATATGGGTGCTGGGATTCGGACCCAGGTACTCTGCAAGAGCAGTCAGTGCTCTTAACCATTGAGCAATCTTTCCAGTCCCCAGATAATGTTTTTGGACAGTTTAAACTTGCTCATGTGACTAAAGTAGCCAGTGAGCAGGGGGAGGTATCACATCCCTCCCTGCAGTCGGGCCTTCCTTTACAAATCCTCACCTCTGGACCCTGCAGCTCCTACCGTTCAAGACCCCTTCCCTCCTGACATCCCACAGGCTCTGCAATGGTTCTCCTGGGATATTGCTTAGATTTCTCTTCCTCACTTTATCAATAATCTCGTATCTGTGTGGTTAGAAAGAAGCAGAGGAAAGCAACTCTAGGGTGGAGGGTTGCTCACAGTTACATCCTGTGCAGGAACCTCTAGTTGGCCCAAGTGTTGCCCAGCAATCTCATCTCCTGATACCTCGGTTCACTCCCCTCTCATTTGTGTGGCTCTTTGGCAGATAGTCCCATACCCATACTCTCAGAACCTCTTCCATGGAGCTGGTGGAGACAATGAGAGTTCCACACATGTCCCCCACATCCACTGTCCTTGTAAACTCAGTGAGTCACTGTATATCCACATAGGCCAACCCCTCATATACTGAGCACACCGGTCCCTTCTCACTGCCCAAGAGCATCAGGCCAGCAACTTGCCTTATTCTTTCTTGCATAATCAACTTATCTTTTTCTTTTCAACTACTCCCACTTACCAACCATTCTTCCTATGTTAAAATTTTTAATTAATTTCCTTATGAGCTGAGTACTCATTTAGAGAGTCCTATAATAACTACTTATCAGAAGCTTTTAAAAGCAGAAAAACAAAGAGAAATGTTGGAAATAACTACGTTTTAATGACAATTATATGCTAAGGTAAAGCATTCTGAAATTTATAGAGTAAGCAAATGTAAAATTATCCAGTGACCTTTCAGGAATAAATGAAGGTATTAAGATGCTATACTTTTATTTCAAAAGTTAAATCTTACAATAATCCACACTGCTTTAATTCCAAATTTCCTTAGTTTCCATCAATGAACATGAAGTACAACTAAGGATATTATGGTTTAAATATGAAATGCTCCTAGGAGTGCGCATGTTGAAGGCATGGTCTGGCATCTAGTGGTGCTATCTTGGACTGTTCTGGGAACTCTAGGAGTGGCGCCTAGCAGGAAGGTCACTGAGTGTATGGCTTTGAAGGCTTTGCCTGTTCCTCAGTTCCTGCCTTTCTCACTGCCTCATTTTCCACAGACTACCACCACCATGATGTTCTTTCTTACCATAAGCCTAGAATCAAAAGAGCCAAGAACCACAGACAGAACCTTTGAAGCCATGAGTCAAAAAGAAATCCTTTTTCTCTGAGGTTGTTTCTGCTGGGGGTTTTATCACAGCAATGAGGAAGCTAATACAAAAGAAAAACAGAATTCAGAACTGAGAGTTCTGGACTGGCCACTGGTACAGATCCACTTCATTGGGCAGTTGCTTAACTTTCATTGTATAGAGTATCCCTGAAGAAGAAAAGGTTAATAATTACATAGTTCAATAAGAAGATCCAGGAATGGAGAGATGGCTCAACAGTTAAGAACACTGTTCTTGCAGAAGACCTGGGTTCAAATCCCAGCACCCACATGGCAGCTAACAACTGTCCATAACTCCAGTTCCAGGGGATCCGATGGTCTCTTCTGTCCTCCTCGGGCATTGCATGACACGGGGACACTTGCCTACAGGCAGGCAATACACATATACACATAAAATAAAAATAATAAATAAAATAAAATTAAAAGATCCATTAAATCTTGAAACTGTCACAATGTGTCAGGAATAAAGTCTTACAGTTTTCAGATATTGTGGGATATTGCTGAAGATTTCAAAAATAACCCTTTTGTTTGTAAAGCAAGGTATTTTTGCTCAATTTTGGAGTCACTCAGCAGAGCATTAAACCCCATGAAAGAATAGCAGTCAGTGAATTGTAGAAAAACCAATAACATTCAGTTCAGGACTAGAAAAGCAAACTATCAGCCCACAGGGAAATGGTTTTGGCATGGTGGGCAGAGGCTACCTGGGACCAGCAGGTTTGGATGAGCTTCTTGAGGAAGCAGGTGTAGTATTCTGAAGGGAAGAGAGCTATGTGGATGGCTGTCTTGTGGCTACAGAAGAATAAGATAAAGGATCCTTTGATGTTTTTATTTAAAGATTTTGCTCAGTAATTCAATAAGAAAATCCATTAGCCCATGAAACCATCAAAATGTGTGTGGCGCAGAATAAGCTTGCATGCTTTCTGTTTTTGATGATTTAGGAATGATGTACCCTTTTTTGTGAACTGGCATTTATTTCCCCACAATCAAAGGACTGAACACACCCTCCCTCCTAACTGGTCAGAGATGAATGGGAAGAAAATAGAGATAAGCGAAGCCCATGAGGGGAATGGGATTTTTCTGTCTCATAGATCATTGCTTACTTTTTCTTTTGAAAAAAGTTGGTATCTCCTGGTGAACAACTCTAGGAGAAAGGGAAGAGCTGTTTCTGACATAGAACTCTTCTACTTTTAAGTGCTGGATATGCTTAGCTTTGGAGAACCGATATATAAAATCATTCAGGTAATTGGATTGGCTCAGGAGAAAGAAAACTAATCAGATGCCAGAGCTCTGAATTCCACCTCCAGCTCGAAGTGATGTTGGTGAGAAACATTCCTGGCTCTATGTGAAGGTGTGAGAAGGCAGAGAGAGAAGAGGCTGCTAGTTATGAAGGCTGTGAGGGATTTAAAAGTGTGAGACACGAACAGGCAATGTTCCAGAAATAAGAGGGATACAATAAAAGACCAGTTGGAGGACAAATGATGGGATTGAGACTTCTGAAAAGATGGAGCTAAAGAGCCCACTGAGAAGAAAAGAAACGAAAAATACAGCCAGACAAAATGAGGGGAAAGGGGAATGTGTACACTTTTAGGAGCTCTTCAAATCCTAATGACACTGATATAATCAGAGAAATGAAATGGGATCTATCCAGAATAAAAGTCAACTAACAAGCTGGGGAGATAGCTCAGTGGATAAGGCATTTACCACATAGGCATGAGGACCAGTTTTCAGTTCCCCAGAGCTCATGTAAAAGCCAGGGTGGGTGTGGCATCCCATCTGTAATGCAAGAACTCAGGAAGTGGAAACAGGGGGTCCCCAGAGCAAGCTGACTAGCAATACTATCTGAATTGGCAAGCTCTGAGTTTAACAAGAGACCCTGAATCAGTAAAATAAAGTGCAGAACAATGAAGACACTTGATGTCAATCTCTGACCTCCACATGCACACACACATGCCCACACACATGGAAACATGCATACACACAGACACAGACCACACATGCATACGTATGCAAAAAAAAATTCAAGATCAAAAAAACATCAGATCCAAAAAGAAAGATATTTCATGACTTTTTTCAATGACTATTTTCAGTATGAGAATCAGAAAGATAGCTTTATTTATAGAAATATTTCTGACAGTTTCCTGACAGCAATGGACCAGAAGCCACCACTGATGTCAGACAACTCATTGGAGCACCCTCAAAGTTACATAACCATGAACAATTACTGGCTCTTCAATACCTGCAGGTGCTATTACCTCTGTTGTTTATAGTGTTATGATGGGGTGTGTATGTGCGTGTGTGCGTGCATGTGTGTGTGTGAGCGTGTGCACGTGCATCTGTGTCCGTATGTGTCTGTGTGTCTGGGCTGGTATTGCAGTCACTTCCCCCGTCTCCCTCTCCTTCATTGTTGCAGGTGACTTCCTGGGAAGTGTAATACCTTCCTCCAAGCCCACACATTCCTGCCTTGACATGCTCAAAATGGATGGACATTACCACAAATCCACAACTGCAAAAGAGCTATGAAGGGAACTCAAAAAGGAAGAGCCCAAAAGGATCTCTCTGAACAAAACAAGCCTTTAGAGGGAAGAAAGCTATGATGGTTTGAATGAGACTATCCTCTATAGACTCCAACTATTTGGATACTTGGTCCCCAGTTTGTGGCACTGTTTGTGGAGAGTCACGAAACCTTTAGGAGGTGTGGCCATGCTGGAGGAAGCACATTACTGGGGACTTTGAGTGTTCTTAAGCCTTGCTGGATTTCCAGTCTCTCTCTGCTTCCTGTGCCTGTTTGAAGATGTGGGAGCTCAGCTTTCCGCTCCAGCTGCCTCCTGCCACCATGCCTCCTCGCCATGATGAATTCTCCCTCTTGAACTGTAAGTCAAATAATTTCACTTTAAATCACATAAATGAATGAATTGATAAATAGATACCTGTCTATCCATTACGTCAAAAGAAAATATGGTCAAATATGATAATAAAACTTGGGTGGTGTATTTACTATAAAATTCTTTGAACTTTTATGTATGTTTAAAGATATTTATAATAAAATTCTAGAGAGTGGGAGAGATGACTCAGTGGTTAAGAGCACTCACCACTCATCCAGAGGACCTGAGTTCACTTCCTAGTATCCACATCAGGCAGTTTGCAATTGCCTGTAACTCTAGTTCTAGGGGATCCAACACCCTCTTCTGACCTCTGAGAACCCTGCACACACAGATAAATAATTAATCAATCAATTTTAAACTGCTGGGGAGGTGGAGGGGATACAAGCAAATACGTAGACTCTAAAGTGGAACCTGGACATCAGGTTTAGCACTCGCTCCCTCTCATCAAGCTTTGTTTCAGCACTGGCTCTTTTCTGAAAAAATACGCAGTCCATACTTGGTCTTTTCCTTGGGGTAAATGTAGCTAACCTGCCACTGAGAAGACAGAGTGGACCTAGCCAGCATGGCGTTTTATAAGACAGGCTTCCACAGTAAAATATCTTCTTTTTCTAACTCTGTCTGGCAGATTCTCCCCAGAAATATCTGTCCTTTTTAATGTTTATAATGTCATTTGACAGGTTACATTAAGGGGGGGAAGGGCTTTTGTCTAACATGCATGGTGAGTGTTGGAAATTTTTGTTGAATTGTTCAATTTTGTAGAAATCTATGCCTATCTAGGATGATGTCTGATCTAGCACACAGAAGGACCTGGCACCAATTGGCCACATCTCTTTGTTTTGGACATGGAAGTTCCCACATAAAAAATGAGTAACTACTGCAAAAAATAAACAGATATAAAGATTTATAGGCTATGTGGACCAAGGAAAATAAAGACAAGCTCAAAAACTTAGAGAGTGCTTGATACCTATAATGTTCTTTAAACTGCACAAAAAGAATGAATTGATAAATAAGTAGACATCAGGGAAGCAAGTTAGTATCCACAGAGATGACACTCAGGATGCCAAGAATGCGCAAGTACCTGTGTGGGATGCCCTGGACCCTCGTGGCTGACAGGAGCAGACAAAAGGAGAAACACTGACCTAGACAGGGAGGTTGTCTCAAGCTTCCTCTCCTTGTCAGCTTTGTGATCTTATTGACTCTTGAGTTTCTTCTCTGTATATGGAAAGAACACTGCCTAAATTGTAGGGTTGTGGGTCACTAATCCACACTGAATTTGTCTTGTAGGATAGAGATTTCAAGGAGCATCTGGGAGAGGCGAGGCACATTCATAAAACTGGTGACCTAGAAGATGGTTCATGAAAGAAAGGAATGCCTGTATTAGTCTGTTTTCATTACTATAACAAAATACCTAAACTGGATGGCTTTATTAAAGAGAGAGAGAGAGAGAGAGAGAGAGAGAGAGAGAGAGAGAGAGAGAGAGAGATTGATTTAGGACCAGGCATGGTAGCACATGCCTTTAATCCCAGCATTTGGAAGGGAGAAACAGGCAGATCTCTGTGAGTTCAAGGCTAACCTACATAGTGAGTTGTAGACCACCCAGGGCTACATGAGGCCTGGCTCAAAACAAAAAATGAACAACAACAACAACATACACACACACACACACACACACACACACACACACACACACACACAAAACCAGAGATTTATTCCACTCCCAGTTCTGGAGATTGATGACACCAATATAGGCTCAGCTCGTGTGAGAACCTCATATTGTGTTTTTTCAAAGAGAACTGAATGTGTGTAGAAGGAAGAGATCACATCTCAAAATGAGAAGCTAGAGAGTGAGTCAGAAGCCAGACTTACTCTTCCAACTTGCTTTCATAAAATCCCAGGAATCCCTCAAGAACTATCCATTCCTTCTAGAGTCAGTGCTTCCAATGACCTAAAAGCCTTCCACCAGGCCTCACCTCTTTAACACTCCACACCACTTCTATACCACCCAACTGACAGTCAAGCCTCCAACACTCAAGCCCTTGAGGGACAAGAAACACCAAGCCATAGCAGAGAACGACAGTGAGGTTACCTGAGACTAAACTGAGCTCAGGGAACATGGTGTGCAGTGTGCTGTGTCAGAGTGACTGTAGGGAGATCTGGTTATAACTGAGGAAACTCTTAGTGGACCATACCTCCCACAGACAACAGCTAAAAACTTTTTTGGGGGGAGGGGGAATCAACAAGTTTAGGACAAAGAGGAAGAATCCAAAGCAGGCAGATTCTGAAAGAAAAAAAGAACACTGGGTGAGTCTTTGTTTTCTAAGACGTGTTGTCTAGTTTTTGTCAACTTGCCACAAATTTAAACACACCTGGGAAGAGAAAAGTCTCAATTGAGGAATTTCCTCCATCAGCTTGACCTATGGGCATACAATGTGAGCCCTTTTGATTGCTAATTGATATGGGGGCCCAACCCCTGTGGGAGATGCCATTCCTGGGCAGGTTGGCCTGGATTGTGTAAGAAAGGTAGCTGAGCAAGCCAGGGAGAACAAGCCCTCCTCATGGTCTCTGGGTCAGTTCCTGCCTCCAGGCTCCCAGCTTGGCTTCCTCGTGGTTGGACTGTAACCTTTAAGTCAAACAAACCTTTTGCTGCAAGTTGTTTTGATCAGTGTCTTATCATAATAACAGAAAGCAAACTAGAACATAAAAGCAGATCATACTCTAAACCTATGGAGGGACTAAAACTGATAGTGATCAACCAACCTTGTTTTTCTAGGAATGTCTCAGTTTTAGCACTGAATATCTCACATCTCAAAAAAAATCCTTCAACTCTAGGCAAACCAGGATGAGTGGCTACCCAACTAAAATGCTGATCTGGGCTAGAGAGATGGCTCAGTGCTTAAGAACACTGACTGTTCTTGCAGAAGACCTGGGTTCGAATTCCAGCACCCACATGGCAGCTAATAGCTGTCCGTAACTCCAGTTCCAGGGTATCTGACAGTCTCTTCTGTTCTCCGAGGGCATTGCACGACATGGGTGTACTTATCTACATGCAAGCAATACACACATACACATAAAATAAAAATAATAAAATATTTTAAAATGCTGATCTAACAGAAATTCTGGCCTAAAGAGATAATGGACAGATCTGGCGACAATTACAGCACCTGGGAAGTTATAAGGAAAGTTCCAGAAGGGAGAGCTCTGGTCAGTGAGAGAAAGAGCCCTGTTTTATATATAACTTTGTCCAAATCCCTGGCTGACTCTGAAGCAGTTTGACAGCAGACTGAAAGCAGTCCAGCTAAGAGAAAAAGAAATGAAATCTTAGCTGCTGTCCAAGAGATGGAGTTTGTAGCCTGATCCCAAAGAAGTTAATTGCCTGCTCATACGACAGCCACAACCATATCTGCATTCTTCAGCGGTACCTAACAGAACCCAGAGACTCGGCATAACAGTGTGCACAATGTCCAAGGTACAACAGAATAAACCTACAAAACTATTTCCCCACATCTAGGAAATTTGACCTATTTCCAAGAGAAAAGAGCCACCAAGAGATAGCCAAGATACTGAAACTAGCACACAAAGTTTTCAAAGCAGGTATAATGACCGTGCTCACAGACTAATGAAAATATTTCCTACAAAAAAATGAAAAGATGATAAATTCCAGAACAGAAATAGAAACTATGAAAAAGGAGCCATATTAGTCAGGATTCTCTAGTGAAACAGAATCAATAGGGTGTGTGTGTGTGTGTGTGTGTGTGTGTGTGTGTGTGTGTGTAAAAAGAGATTTATTTAAGGAATTGACTCCTGTCATCATGGAGGCCAACTGATCCAAAATCTTCAGAGTAGGTCAGCATGCTAGAGTTCCAGGAATACTGAGATTACAAATGAATTCCAAATGCAGTCTGCCAAAGGTCCAGGAAGATCCAGTGTTACAGATGAAGGCTGAGGGCTATCAACTGGAGATTTTCCTCTTACTGGGGGGATAAGACTCACCAACATTAGAGAAGAAAATTTGCTTTATTCAAATCCACTGATTCAAATGAAAACCCCATCCAAAACAGCCCTCACTGAGACATCCAGAGCAATGTTTGATCCCCTATCTGGGTACTAAAACCCAGTCAAGTTGACACATTAAGCAACAGAGGAGCCAAATAGCAGCTCTCTAAAAAAACTTTTTTTTTTTTTTTTGGCCTTTTTGAGACAGGGTCTCCCTGCAGCCCTGCAGCCCCAGATGGCCTGGAACTCACTATGTAGACCAGGCTGGCCTAAAACTCACAGAGATCTGCCTGCCTCTGCCTCCCGAGTGCTGGGATTAAAGGCTTACGCCACCATGCCCAGCCAAAAAACATTTTTCTAAGATACCTGAAATAAAAGCCGTCTTGCATAATAGTCGTAGTTCTGTGCAGTGATTCAAGCCTTCAAGCCTGGAACACTCAACTTCAGTTTAGAAGCTTCAACAAAGAGTTATCACAGGCTAACCTCCAGTTCATAGGGATTATTTTAAATTCTTCATTACAAATAATAGCTGCCATTTACACCTGCAGATGGAGCCAACTTGAGTTCTTCTTCCTCTTCTTTGTGCTTTTCTTTTCTTGCCTTATTGCAGGGACAAGACCTTGGATGGAAACAGAAAGATTGAGCATTCTACTTTGTGCCTGATCTCTGGGGAAAACCATTCAGTATTTCCCCCATTAAGTGTGTTGTTAGCTCCAGGTTTCGTAGATGCCCTTTGTCATTCGAGGGCAGTCCCTTCTCTCCTATTTTGCTGTTAGTTTTTTTGTTTTCTCTGGTTTAGATTTTTATTCAATATTTGCAGGTAGGTATTGAATTTTTCCCAATACGTTTTATCTACTGAAATACTCACGTAAGTGCTCTCTTATATTCTATGACTATGATAAATTACACAAATTTCTAAGTGTTTAACTTTGCATTCCTGGGATTAAAAAAAAAATGTTCTGACATTTATTCTCTTTATATATTGCTGGCTTTGATTAGCTAATCATTTGTTAAAGATTTTTTGTGCTTGTAGGGCTGGAGAGATGGCTCAATGGTTAAGAGCACTGGTTGTTCTTGCAGAAGAGCCGGGTTCAATTCCCAGCACCCACATGGCAGCTAACAACTATCCATAACTCCAATTCCAGGGGATCTGATGCCCTCTTCTGACCTCTTGGGTATTGCACAGCATGAGTGAACTTACATACATGCAGGAAATACACTCACATACACACAAAAATAAAAGCAATAAATAATTTTTTTTAAATGTGTGCACGTATTCACGAGGAATAGTGGCTTTTACTGCTAATTCTTTTTTTTTTTTTGGTAATGTTTTGTCAAGTTTTTTAGTTTTTGAGGGGGGGTCTTTTTTTTTGAG
This sequence comes from Nannospalax galili, assembly GCF_000622305.1. Classification (NCBI taxonomy): domain Eukaryota; kingdom Metazoa; phylum Chordata; class Mammalia; order Rodentia; family Spalacidae; genus Nannospalax; species Nannospalax galili. The sequence goes on from NW_008355790.1 coordinate 561,060, forward strand.
ATAGGGTGTCCTTGTAGCCCCAGCTGTTCTGGAACTCACTATGTAGACCAGGCTGGCCTTGAACTCACAGAGATCCGCCTGCCTCTGCCTCCCAAGTGCTGGGATTAAAGGCATGCGCCACCACACCCGGCAAGTTTTTTTATTATTATTCATTATGAGTGTATTGCCTGCTTGAATGTAAGTGAACCCATGTTGTGCTATGCCCATGGAGGTCAGAGGAGGGAGTCAGACTGCCTGGTACTGGAGTTATGGATGGTTGTTAACCCCCATATGGGTGCTAGGAATCGAACTTTGGTCCTCTCTAAGAACAGCCAGTGCTCTTAACTGCTGAGCTATATCTCTCTAGCCCCCTTTTGTCAAGCTTGGAAAGTTTTCTTTTTTCTTAAGAATCTGATAAATTCACCAAAGAAATAATGTAAGCCTTAAGTTTTCTTTCAGAGGTTTTCAATAAATTTGCTTAATAGATTCAAAGCTATTTTAGATTGCCTGTCTCATCCTGTGTCAGTTTTTCTAAGTTGTTCAAGGTTGTCCAGTTTCATCTACATTATTGGATGTATGGGTCTAAAATTGTTCATAATACCCCCTCACTATGCTTTCAATAGTTGTAGCTCTATAGTAATAGACCTTCTGTCACTCCCAGTACTGGCAATTTTCACCCGTGTTGTAACACATATGAGCACATCATTTCTTTTTATTGCTGAATACAATTTCATTGAATGAATATACTACATTTTATTCATCCATTTATCAGTTGAGAGGCGCTTGAGTTGCTAGCACTTTTCGATGCTTATGAATAATGATGTCTATACACGTTCTGGATCAACTCCTCCAGCTTTTAAATAGGGTTGCTGTTTTCATACCAACACATCTTTCCAACTGCAGCTCACTTTCTGTATCTCATTCCTGTATACATAGCTGAGGTGTTTCTCTTTTGTCCCCCAAAGGCAAGTAGATTGTACAGCCTGAGCTTAATTGAACCTGGGGTAGAACCTGAGGGGGACCCAGACATCTGGGGCACTCAGGCAGCCTGGAAGTATAGAAAATGTCACAGCAGGTGCAGATTTTTATTAGTCGGTTAAAAACCATTGCTTAAGAATTCTTATGCAATGCTGGGCATGGTGGTGCATGCCTTTAACCTCAGCACCCAGGAGGCAGAGGCAGGTGGAACTCTATGAGTTCAAGGCCAGCCTGGTCTACATAGTGAATTCCAGATCAGCTGGGGCTACAGGGGGACCCTGTCTCAGAAAGACCAAAAAAAAAAAAAACAAAAATAAAAACAAAAAAAAGAATTATTGTGTAATACATAATTTTTCTATTCATGTTAATGAACTCACATATTGTTAAACAGTATAATTAGCCTTTTAGATTAGTTTGTTCAGCATATGCACACTTTCTTATCTCTGGAAATCTTCCAGAATGACTTGTTTACATACTAGATTTTGCCTGTTGGAATTCATTTCCTCCAAAGGATAAGATGTCAATAATTTTTTTTCTCACATTTTTATCATTTATTCAATTTACCGACCCAGAACCACTTGCTCTGAGGTCTGTAAGGAAGTTTCATGCTAAACAGGCATTTAGTGAGACCTTCATTTTCAACTTCCTCTTAAAGAGATTGCAGGTGAAATTATTGAAAACTATATTCTATAATAGAGCAAGTCTTGAATTGACTTAATAAGTAAAGGAAGGAAGGTTAATTGTCTGTGGATTTATAGATGTTTTGGTGTCCAGAGTCCACGTAAATAATATATTACCTCACTGTAATATTAACTCTGCTAGAGTTTGGCTCTTTAAACACAAATTAGCGGGAGCTCCAGGGAGGGAAGAGCTGCCCTGCCTTAATGATCTTAATACCACCTCCAGGTACAGGTCTCCAGTGCTAAACAGTTTGTAAAAGAAAAAGGGACATGGCAAACGAATCTTCTCTCTATAAAATAACGGAAGCACACAATGAAGCTTTTCGGAACAATTACAATAATTGGTATTGGCCGGGAGACTCCAAGCTTTTAAACATTCAGGAGGCCTTTTTTTTTTAGTAATAGAAGAAACACTGCCCAGGATTGTTAGTAGAGGTTCAGCTTGTCCGGAGACTCATAATTAATATTCTTTCAGTGTGATCACCAAGGCCACTGGGAGTTTTTGCAAAACCTACCATGGAAACCTGTATGCTCCCCACCTCCACGTTGCCACGTCTGTGTCCTACTGCCATTTCCAAACTCATCCAGTGAGGATGTCCTCCACGTACCCGCCATTTTCTTTCTCCCTGCTCCCTTCAAATGCTGTGGTTTTACAGGAACCAGTTACTGGTCTCTCTCTCCCCACCACCCTGGTACCCCCATCTTTGAAATTGCTGCCTTCCCTACTTCCTCTCTGCAACCTGGTGCCTTCTCACCACTGTCACACATCCCACCTTCTTCCCAAAGGACTCAGGGACTTCCTTCCTCCACCTCTATTGGAGTGCACCTTGGCCTTTCAGGCTGGTATGCTGGGTGACCTTTGCACCCAATTTTATGGCTTTTTTGATGAGTGCCTCAGGCTCTGATACACCTGGGTGACTTTCCCAGTTTGAGTCTCAGTTTCTTTTTTCCTAGGTGAGACTATTTGGAAGACCAAATGAACTAATTCATAAAGTGCCTGTGCTGGATAGCTTTAGTGTTAACTTGACACACCTGGGTTGAGGGAGCCTCAATCAGGGAATTGCCTCTATTGGACTGGCCAGTGGCCATGTATGAAGGGCATCTTTTGATGAGTGATGTGGGAGAGCCCAGCCCACTGTGGGTGGTGCCACCCCTGGGCAGGTGGGCCTATGTTGCATAAGAAAGCAGACTGATCAGGGGCCAAGGGAGCAAGACAGTAAGCAGTGTTCCTCCATGGTCTGTGCTGGAGCTCCTGCCTCCAGGTTCCTCCCTGAGTTCCTACCTTGGGCTCCCTGATGAACTGCGACCTGGGAGATGTAAGCTGAATAAACCCTTTCCTCCCCAAGTTGGTAGTGGTCAGAGTATTTTGTCACAGCACTAAAGAACAAACTAGGACAGTGCCCATCCATTATATACTAGGAATTTAATTTACACTTGGTAAATAAGAATGACCCTTAATGTTCTGGAATGTTCTGGAGCCTAGGAGCGCAGTAGACCTCAATTCTTCCCTGCTTCACTTCCCATGATGCCATTCCCCATTTGGAGTTGGAACTTTCATTCCCATTCCACATTCACCCCATCTAGGGCTTTACAGATTTATTTCAGGGGCTGAGTAGTGGACATAGTACTAAAGAACACTTTGAATTCAGCCACACAGATTTGAGTGAACAGTATGTGATTGATTATGTGAAGCAACTGAGGCAAGTTATTTGATTATAAAAACATACTGTAGGAGCTCAGTGGTTAAGAGCATGTACTGCTTTTGCAGGGGACTCAAGTTCAGCTCCCAGCATTCCTGTGGGGTAGTTCAAAACTGCCTATAACTCTAGCTCCAGGGAGACTGATGCCACAGGCTTCTGTGGGCATGTACACCCAAGGGCACATACCCCACCAACACATATATACACTTTAAGATAAAATAATATTGTCAAATATTGTACACATATTCTATTAGTTTAGAAAAAAATAATTCTACTTTTAAAAATGACATTATTATTTAATTAGTGTATAGTTTACTAGGGGAGAAATTAGCTTCCTGGTCAGTGGTCTAAGGTGATTGTTATATGACAGAAGCCATGTCTTCCTAAGTCTCATCCATGAGTGGAAGGAATTCTTCCATTTTCAAAGGCTCCTGCTTCTATTTGCTAACCCTAGAGCACTGTTTCTCTTTAATTCCAGGTAAGAACTCCTGGCCATGCTCAGTGAGTGTTTTCCCATGTCCCACCAGCTGTAGGGTTTCTGCTGGGGCTGTCACTGTGCCACCAGGAGTGATGCCTCCTCTTGCTTGTCCTCAGGGTGCCATTGTTTCTTTCAACACAAAAGCACAACTCTCACCTCAAAGGAGATAAGAGATAGTTTATTCTAGAGCCAATATGAGTGACCATGACCCAGGAACACAGATTTAGGTCACCCCAAATTCCATGTTCCAACGTGGAAGCAGTTTCATGAAGTTTTTATAGTAACAGAACAAAGAGAATGCATAATTCAAGACACTTTTCAAGTGCATTTGTGGAAACATTTAGTAGGCAGTTACAGAAAAAGAGAAATCTCAGCTGTAGGCATCAGATACTGTCTGATGACATGCAGCCTTTTGGTTGGTGGAAGCTAGGGTTTTGTTAAGTTAACACAATTCAGGAGGTTTTTATCTGTTAGTCACAGGATGTTAAGTCAGACACAGAGGTAGGTAAGGAATGGCTATTTAGGGGGTTAAAGATAGCCCAAAATAAATTGTAATTAGGCTCTGGACCTGCAACATTCCAAACTCTACAGCATCATTTAAGTTCTAATCAGTTAACCTGCCATGAAGGAGGTTCAGTTGAAGACGTAGGTTTTTTTTTCTGGGATCTTTCATTTCACATTGCCCACAAATGATGTCACCTAAGTTCTCATGAGTCCAAACTTGCAGAGCAGTAAACTGAACCAAGGGGATGGCATCTCAAGGCACTGTTGCCTCAGCCCCTGTATCTTGCCACATGTATTGAAACAGATTTTTAGATGTTTACACCTAGTCTTTTCTCTCTCTTTGTAGACATGTATGAGCAGACTGAGTCAGGCACAGGCTGTATAACAGCCTCTGCCACACCCCTGACACTCAGGCCCTCTTCATGTCCCGCTTCTTCTTCCCTTTGGATGAAGCTGGCTCTGGGAAGCTGCCCAGTTCTGTTGGGTCACCACACCTGGTCTCAGTCGTCACCCAAGCAGAACTCCTTCCTGGAAACTCCTCAGCTCCTAACAGATACATCTCTGCTGGGCCTGGCCTACTCATGCATCACAGACAATAGATTAGTTCAAGTAGAGATTCCAGCACATGCACTTACAAATAGGCCATTTGGAAGCTTCTTTATAAACTGTTTTTCAAAAATTGACAACTGCGTGACCATTGATTTCCTGAACGTATGAATACACAATCATTAAGAATGATTTAACAAGCTGGGGCTACAGGGAGACATTGTCTCAAAAACAAAAACAATAGAAAAAAAGATTTAAAATAAGTCACGTAATCATTTAAAAGGTAATTGACTACAAGTATCCTGTACTATCCTTGTCTTTTGCAGTCCGTCTCTTCCTCTCCTGTCTCTTTTGGAGCCAGGACTTCACATTATAGCTCAAGGTGGCCTAGAACTCACAATCCTTCTGCCTCAGCCTCCTGAGTGCTGGGATTTCAGGCATGAGCCACACACCAGACTTCATTTATTCTTTTAACACATCTAAGAAAAAAAGAATCAAGAACGTTGGTTGGTAGAAGAGAAATCCAACCATGACTTTTGAAACTATGGTGAAAATTATCCCACATGGTCTATGAAGAATGTCACCATTTTTGTCACCAGAAGAATGACAAGCTAGAGGACAAGCTCATAAGAGGATATGCCATGGCACTATACGTGCCAAATGCCAAGAACAGAAGAGGAGATGGCTCCTTGATATTTTGCAAGCTTCCAAGAGTTTATTAGACATGTGGCACCACAAAAGGCCAACAGGAAATCATTTTAGTATCTCACAAGTTCTCTCCAATCCTCTGCTTTCACCCTGCCACTAAGGAGGAGGAAGTGTAGCTTGAACGAATTTAGAAGGAACCCCATGTGTGCCCTTGAGAAAGCTCAGCGGAAGAGCACTTCCCCACAAGGCTTACACCCGAGTCTGATCCCTGGAACTCATGGTGGAGGAGAGAATTGACTCCTGAAACTTGTCCTCTGACCTCCACATGCATTCTGTCACACACACACACACACACACACACACACACACACACACACTGCTAATAATTTGTTTTTTAGGTATCCCATATTGTATGTCAGAAAAACGGGCTCTGGGTGCACAACACCCTACAAAATGCCCATTACTTCAGAGGCTAGGAAAATGCAAATGTGGGTGCTCAGGAGGTTCAAAACGTTATTCATCCAGGTGCTCAATCATTCGGCCAGTTATCAACCTTGTTTGTTGCTGTTGTTTGGTTCAGTTTGGGTTTTTTGACACAGGGTCTCACTCTGTAGTCCAGTCTGGTCTAGAACTCACTATGTAGCCCAGGGTAGCTTTGAACTTGTCATGATCCTCCTGGTTCTGCCTCCCTGTGGTATTATACAGGTACCCCACCATACTAGCTTTTTTGTGTTTTTTCTGAGACAGAGTCATCTTTATATGTATCCTGGACTAGTCAGGAACTCACTATGTACCAAGTTGGCCTTGAACTTAACAGTCTTTCTGCCTCTGCCTCTGTCTCCTCAGTGCTGATCTTATAGGTGTGTGCCACCACATCCCACCACCACATTAGCTATCATGAAACACCTATAGTATAGTGCTTGGCACGTGCCAAGCACTAAGAATTCAGCTATGAATAAACACAGTCCCTGCACTTAACCCAGGGATTGAAGTAAATGGGAGAAAGGGTAAACGCTAAGTCACTTTTTGCAAACTTCCTTCATCTCCCCTTTACCAGTCAGTCCCTGGCCAGGCTGCTGTGCTCTACTTCATTGGCACATGCAGACTGTAATGATCGAGGGCTGAGGCTGTAGCTCAGTGGTAGTGCTTGCCTCCAATATGTAAGTCCCTAGGTTCAATTCCCTGTACTTCCAAAGGAAAAAAGCAAATGGAGCTAACCCACTGTCTAAGCTGACTGGCAAGCAAACTCGGGGAATTTTCCTGTCTCTACCCAGACAGCAGTCAGCAGAGTCCAAAGATCTGTGGAGGGATAGGAAAGCTGTTTATCCCAGAGTGTCCCCAACCATGCTATAGTTCTGCTCAAAGTTTCTGAGAACTGTTGAGGTCAGAACATGATTCTGGTGGCCTCTCCTTACCACCTGATCTTGTGCAGTCCCAGTGACAGGTGCACCGCTGCTGTGATAGACGAAGATCCGTCCTCATTGCCAGGCACAAACCCTGCTGTGTGCCTGGACTCTGCTGCACGCATGTTCACCCCACTCTACGAGGCAGGCAGTACTCTCATCCTATCTATAAATGGGAAGCAGAGAATTTCCCAACATCTCTTAACTAATAAGCTGTAGGGATAAAACACAAAATCCAATGTACTAATTCAAAGGAAAACAGAAGAAAAGCAGCTGAGAACAGCCTGTGAATGATGCCCATGATCCAGGCAGAAATACGGTCTAAGTTAACAATACGCATTTTCATTTCTCTACAAATAATGTGAGTTCCTGTTGGTTCCTCACACACCTGAATGACAGACAGTCCCTGAAGGAGACTCAAGGGAACAGTCCTCTGTGGTGGGCACCCTCATCCCACCCTGTGTACCAAAGAGCTCACCTTGACATACCCTTCTGCAAGAACTCGCCTGTTTTCAAGTGTGGTGGCACACGCCTTTTAATCCCAGTACTCTGGGAGGCAGAGGCAGGTAGATCTCTGTGAGGTGGAGCCTGGTCTGCATAACAAGCTCTAGGCCAGCTGGGGCTACAGTGAGCCCCTGTCTCGAAAAACAAAAACAAACAAACAAATAAAAAGAGAATTCACTTGTTATACACACTCACATATTAATGCACCTGGAAGCATCACCCAGTGCAATGTGGCCTTTCATTGCTGTGTGGCTGCCTTTGACACTTCCCCCAAAGTCATTAAAATCAGTGTAGAGAACCTGCCTTGGGTCCTTTGTCACTCTGGCTGCAGGAAAGAGGAACAGCCAAAATTTACTGATCCAAATCCTGCTCACCTGGGAAGGAAGGAGAAACTACAGCTCGCTTTTGTTATTCAACACTCCTGACTAATTAAAAAGGAATTGCCATGTGCACTTGAGGGGGGAAATAGGTTGAAGGGGAGAGAATTGTTTTTTGTGTAAGCTTTCCCACCCTCTCTTTGTCTACAACAAACAAGATTTAATCTTAATCTTACCGGATATTTTCAGATACTTAAGACTGGATAAACTAAAACCATTTGCATTTCTTGTCTCTTGCACAGGAGTAACAAGTGTGCATGTGCTCTTTGTGAGTCTGCGAATGAGCCCCATGCACACAGACTTGTTGCAATCAGAGCTTTTTTTTTTTTTCAAATATTTTATGTGTGTAAATGTATTGCCTGCATGCGTATAAGTGCACCCATGTTGTGCAATGCCCATGAAGGTCAGAAGAGGGTGTCAGATACCCTGGAACGGGAGCTACAGATGGTTGTTAACCATCCCGTGGGTACTGGGAATCAAACCCGTGCCCTCTGCAAGAGCAGCCAGTGCTCTTAACAGTTAAGCCATCTCTCCAACCCTCAGAGCTTATTTTTTTACTTTAAAACTGGAAGCAATAAACTGAGTATGGTGGTGCACCACCTTTAATCCCAGCACTTGGAGGCAGAGGCAGGTGAATCTTTGTGAGATAGAGGCCAGCCTGGTCTACATAGTAAGTTCCAGGCCAGTTGAGGCTACGGGGAGACTCTGTCTTAAAAAACAATAACAACAACAACAAAAACTGGAAGTAGAGATGAGTGAGATGTCTCAGTGGATAAAAGTGCTTGCCACCAAGCCTGAGGACATGGGTTCGATCCCCAAAAACCCCATGGTGGAAGGAGAGAACCGACTCCAGCAAATTACTGACTTCCACAAACCTGTAATGACATATGAGTGCATACACATACAAGAGTGTGTACACACACACACACACACACGTTAAAAATACTTGAAAGTGGGTTTAATTCTCTATAAAGCTTTTGTCCTGCTTTGAGCTCTCCCACCCCCACCTTTCAGTGATCTGCCTGGCAAATAAAACTATGATGACTTATTGGACAGGGGGCTCAAAATCCTTGATCCTGTCTTACTAAGGATGATGGAAATGTGAATCCTTGTTGCCTGCCTTGCCTGTGCTCTGCCCACATTTTCAAGTATAACAGGAGCATCAAGAGACATACCACACTGGCCCCAACCTCTCTGCTAACTCAAGGCAGCTCCCTGCTTCCCATGTTCACTCCATCTACTTCACCTGTGGCCTCCCAGCCTCTAACACTCCATTTGGGGACCTGACCTGACCTGGCCTTGTCCTTCTCTTTTACTTTGGCATATTTGACAAGTTTTCCATTCCTTAAAAGTACAGCTCTGCTGTGAGTAGCCTGGGTCTCTGGCTGAAGCCCAAGGAAACCTCTCAGTCACCCACGCCACTGCTCAGTGACCTGAATATACCCGAGTTTTAGGTGCCAGAGTTGGTAGAACAAGTAATTAACTGCAAGACTGTATCAGTCTCTCCAAATGTAATAGAGGCAAAAAGCCAAGCACATCTAGCCTTTTGGGTTGTTTGCATCTAAACGAAAAAAGTTCCACCTTTCATCAATAGTAATTAATATTTCCTGAGTGCTTATCAGGAAGCCCACCTTGGGCTTTTCACAGTGTGGAGGATGAAAAATCTACAACCTCAGGGAGGTATAATAAAAAATGCATAATAAAAGCAATGCATGACAGTTAATTAGCAAATATAGCATCCCTGTTTGGCCTCTTTGCTAGAAGCTTACAGATCACAGCTCAAGAACCCCAGGGAGAAATTTTGAATGGTTGGGGGCCAACTGCAGAGCCCAGAGCCCAGCATCACTAAGGAGTGGAAAGAGTTGGTTTTCCCCACACCTCACCTCTAGACACTCCCTGTTCTCTAAGCATAAAGAGAAGTTTCCAACCAAGACCAGTACCTACCCTCCAAGGACTATTTGGGAATGTGTGAAAGCATTTGTTGTTTGCTTTAGGCTGTTACAAACCAGCATTTATTGGGTGGAGTACAGGAATGCTAATGTCTGACTGCTAATGTCTGACAGTGTGCCAGACAGTTCTACACAACCAAGACTATTCCTTCTCACTAAAAATGCCAATAAAACTATGGAAAGCTGACAGAAGAAAAGCAGTGACAATTCTCAGAGCCTTGAGGATTTCCTCATTCATGTCCTTACTCCATACTGTGGAGGACCCTTTTTAAGAGGGAGAGTGGCACATGGGAGCAAGGGTCAGGTTAAGCTAAATTCTCCAGAAAACCCAGAAGATTAAGCCTCAGTAATCTGTTTTGCTAACTTAAAAAAAAAAAAAAAAATCAGGTCTTTCCTTGTTTAACTAATTTGAGGAAGAACTTAAGGAAGATTCTAAGTTTAGCATAGTATATGGCCTTTATTTTCAATTCAAAAGTTATATCACATTTGTTTTCCAGGGTTGTTTTTCATGAGAACTGTGACCAATTAAGAAAATGAGGATCAGGGGCTGGAGAGATGGCTCAGTGCTCAAGAACACTTATTGTTCCTGCAGAAGACCCGGGTTCAAATCCCAGCACCCACATGGCCACAGCTGTCCTAACTCCAGTTCCAGGGGAATCCGAAGTCCTCTTCTGACCTCCGCAGCATTTCATGACACAGGTGTACTCACATACATGCAGGCAATACATGCATATATTAAGGACAGTTCATAGCTGTCATGTGGGTGCTGGGAATCGAACCCAGGTCCTCTGCAAGAGCAGTCAGTGCTCTTAACCACCAAGCCATCTCTTTTAAAAAGAAAATGAAAATCATAAAGAATGAAAAGAACCCCACTGGCCCCAGTACTGCCCAAGACATGGGCATCTAAGATGGCCTGAGTTATGCCCCAGCTCCCAGCAGATTGGCAACTGGAAGCCAATAGGAGACAGTCTGAAAACACAAAAAGAAACAGAATAAGCTATGAGCAACCAAGAGGCAGGAATGGGAGGAGAGGAGAGGAGAGTGACACCCAGCAAAGGCAGCATGTGGGGGAGTTAGTGTCTCTCGCAAGGCCGGGCAGTGTGTCTGGAGGAAGACATCAAGGATCAAACCCATTTGGAGCAGTGCTTTTCCAGACCTGAGGGGTGACCTCAGAGAGTGACATCTGGCTTCAGAGAAGGCTGAGGAAACCTTGGGCAGGTGAGCCAAGTCTTCATTCACTCATCAAGAAGATTAAGGCAGTTTCGAGAAGGAAAAAGTAAGCCAATGTAGAATAGTTTGGCAACTTCCATGTCAGTTTATGAGCAAAAGAAAGCTAGCAGACTACTATCTGGACATGATGTGGTTGGGTATTTCCCCCCTAGGAGAGTCAGGGATCTTGGGTTGGAATTTCTCAAAATGTGGCCATTATCCACATCTGGGTCATATGAAATACTTGCTAAAAATTTAGGTTCTTGGGTCTTATTCCAGATCTATTTTACTGGAGCTGAGCTCCAAAAACACATGTGTAAATGAATGTTTGGGAAATTCTAATGACGAGGCAGAGAGGTGGAGGAAGCATAGGAGGGGACAGAGGAAGAAGAGGCTGAGAAGGAAGAGGAAGAGAAGCCGAGAAAAAGGAGGAGGAGGAAGAGATGGAGGAGGAGACAGAAGAGGAAAAGGAAAAAGGGGGGAGGAGAGGAGGCATAGAAAGAGGACGAGGAGGAAGGAGGAGGAAGAGAAGAAGGAAAGGGAGGAAGAGGAGAGGAGGAGGAGAAAGGATGAGGAAGAGAGGAGAAGAGGAAGAGGAGGAAGAGGGAGCGGGAGGGAGAGGAGGAGCTAGTAAACTGAGGCGTAAGTGCAGATAAGTTTGCAGCAGAAGTGATTCTGTCTCTGAGTTAATGTCTTAATCTGCTCAGACTTCCACAACTACATTATTACAGATTTTTTTCCTTCTTTATAAACAATGTTGAAACTGGGTATGGTGGCACAAGCCTTTAGTCCTAGTACTCGAAAGGCAGAGGCAGGTGGATCTCTGTGAGATTGACGCCAGCCTGGTCTACATAGTGAATTCCAGGCCAGCTGGGGGTACAGGAAGACATTGTCTTAAAAAAGAAAACAAGCCGGGCATGGTGGCGCATGCCTTTTATCCCAGCACTTGGGAGGCAGAGGCAGGTGGAGCTCTGTAAGTTCAAGGCCAGCCTGGTCTACAGAGTGAGTTCCAGGCCAGCTGGGGCTACAGGGAGACCCTGTCTCAAAAAGACAAAAAACAAACAACAACAAAAAAAAACCAAGCAGAACAAAACAAAACAAACAAGCAAAACAGTGTTGAAATATAGTAGCAGTCTAATAAACTGTAAGACATAAAACATACTTGAAGAAAGACTTCCTTATATTTAAGACTGGGTTACTTATTTTATTTTCTGGCTAGGCCTCTGTTTCATTTACTAAAATCACACATTGTTTTGCAGGATCCTGCTGGAGGCATGAGTCATCCCTTTGTTCAGTGTATCCACACTGTATATAGTACTCCCTCTTTAGTCACTTTGTGACTGTCAGTTTATCAGACTATTCCAGCATCCCAGTGCTTATGTTCACCCTATGCCCTTTTTTCATAAATGCAGTATATTTAGTTGTTCTACTTTAACATTATTGTAGCTAAACTCTTACTGTGGTTCATTTATATATTCAATTTTATCATAGATATTTATGTATAGGTTATAATGTATACATACATATATACTA
>NW_008355790.1:573579-584113 GCF_000622305.1 Nannospalax galili
TGTATAAAATGGTTTAGTACTTCTGTGGTTTCAGGTGTGGTTTAGTACTCCTGAGTTTTAAGAGGCTCTTAGAACATCATCAGCTCTTAGGTAAGTGGGGGTGGCTGCAATAGATCAGAGAAATTTTAAATCCCTATCTAGAAAAATGTGAGCCCAATTGTATTTGACGTCTTTAAATAAAAACGTGATCTTGTTGAGTGATGGCAGCTCTGACCTACTGCACAGGCAGAGTCCCAGCTCTTCTGTTTGCAGCATTCAGTGCTGTTTTTATATCCCTTTTATAGCTTTCCTTTTTGCAAATCTGCAGTAGCATCTCATAGTGAAAATTACTGCCAGACAGAGGCCTTATGAGGCAACTTTACTGCCACTTCCGTTTTCCAAGGGGCCATTTTACACAGACAGCCTGAGATGGCATCAGTCCTTTTTCCGGCAGTGATACTGCACGCTCATGGTTACAGTAAGTAATGACTACTATCTCCTCCTGACTTCTCCCTGCATCACTGTTTCTAAATAGCAGTCTTCCTTCCGTAGAGCTGCAGGCTGTTACTTGTCCCCATGTGTTTTGCTTTCAATTTAGCTATACTAAATCTCATCACATTTGCTCTTTTCCCCTAAGTTTGCAAATCAAACCACAATACCCCCCTCCCCCCACCACCTCCCTCTTTCTTCTTTTCTCTCCTACTCTAATGAAGAGATTAAAGTATGCTGTTCTGGCATTTTGAATGCTGAAGACAATGACATGCAAAGAACAGCAGGAACCTAAAGGTCACTTTGAACTTTGTGTTCTTTCTTGAGAGCAGCAAATGAGATTCTCATGTGAAAACTCTCCCTGTCCTGATAAAATGCCCCACCAACGAGAAGTCAAAAGCAAGAGTGTTGTCCCACACAGACCTTGTTAGAGTAAGTCTAATCATAGAAGCTTCTCCACACAATTTAATAGCTTCTCCTTAATTAATTGCTCTTTTTTAATTTTTGTATTTGTATTATATGCATATGAGTGTTTTGCATATGTGTATATAAGTGCACCCATGCATGCAATACCAGCAGAGACCAGAAGAGGGCATTGGATCCCCTGAAACTGTTGCTAGTGACCATGTGGATGCTGGGAAGAGCATGCAGGTCCTCTGCGAGAGCAGTCAATACTCCTAACTACTGAGCCACATCTCCTCAACTTTATCAGTACAGTATATAAATTGTGGGCTTAGGCCACAATCCTCCAAGACAATCCCAAACACTATGATTTCAAATGCTGACACTCCAAAAGAACAAAAGTTTTTGTCTGTTTGTTTGTTTTGTTTTGTTTTTAAACAGAGGTCTCACTATGTAGCTCTGGCCTACCTGGGACTCACTATGTATACCAGGTTAGTCTCAAACTCACAGAGATCTGCCTGCCTCTGCCTCCCAAGTGCTGGGATTAAAGGCGGGTGCCACCATGCCTAGCTCAAGAACAAATATTTTAAAGTTCAATATTCTGAAAGGTCAAAAAATCTAAAATCTACACTTTTGAAATTTTTTTTTTTTTTTTTTTTTGCAATACTAAGAATTGAGCCCAGGATTTCATAAACGCTAGGTAAGCCCTCTGAGTCACAACCCCAACCCAAATCTTAAAAAATTCATGTAGGACTGGCCAGATGGTTCAGGGGGTAAAACCCCTTGCCACCAGTGCTGATAACCTGAGTTCGATCCTTAGGACCTACATGATAGATAAAATTCCCCCAGAATGATGAAGAGATGTCTCAGGAGTTAAGAGCACTGACTGCTTGGGCTCAGTTCCCAGCACCCACATGGAGGCTATCAACTGTAATTCCAGTTCCAGGGGATCCAACGCCCTCTTCTGACCTCTGCAGGCATTGTATGACACAGGTGCACTTACACATATGCAGGCAATACACTCATACGCATAAAATAAAAATAAATCAAATATTTTTTTTTAAACTTTTAAAACATTCATTTATACTTTGGGGGGAGTTTGGTTTAGAGCTTTCTTCCTTTTTAAAAAAATGTTTTTGACTTTTTGTGTATTTCATACAAAACATCTTAATCATCTTTAAATTTTTTGTGGTGTTCAGCATCAAACAGGGAATCACTCATGTTAATCAAGCTCTTTATCTCTAAGCTACATCCCAAGCTCTACTTTTAAAAGGAGAGGGCAGGTTATTTGTGAAACAAAAATATGACAGAACATTCCATAGGCTGTGTTACATAATCAAATGGGCAATAATAACCATTTACATAATGGCAACCACAATGATTAGTTGAAATTTCCCAAAGAGTTGAGATCTTGAGAAATATTCTACTTCACAAATATAAATGGATACAAAGGATGTGGCTTCATTTTTAGGATGTTTCCACATTTCATGTACATATATAACTCTTTCACACAGTCAACACACTGTGATAATCTACTTGCCTGAAATCAAATTTGCAAAAGTGCATGACATGAATTATGACTCGCTCACAGCCTTCACACCTCAATGTGATTTAAATTCAACCATTTATACCACTGACATTAGAAATGACACAAAGATGAAATATTTAACACTGCAAATTATTTTTTTAAAGCCAATTAAAATAGTAGGAACCTAAAAGAAGAAAAAAAATAGATAAATAAAACATCTTCCCTCAAGAAAAACAAAAAAGAGATTCAGGGGATGGATCAGTGGATAAAGGCACTTGCCATCAAGCATGATGACCTGAGTTTGATTCCCAGGGCCCACATGGTAGAAGGTAAGAACAGACTGCCCCCCGCATGTCATCTGATTTCCACATGCATGCCCATACACACGTGTGTCCAGACACACACACACACACACACACACACACACACACACAAATAAGGAAATATAATTTAAAATTTTTAAAGAAAAACAAAAAAGAAAACTTTAAATTACACACACAAAAAATATTTTTAGGGCTAGGTTACACAGAGGGACTCCACCGAGAACTGGCCAAATTCCTACTCATTGAAGCTGTTTTGACTTAAAGTGGAGATAAACAGCTGCTTTTTTGTTTTAAGGCCTGGGTTTCCTTGGAGAATTTATTCACATTCATTTCACTTTATGAAATTCTTCTGTGAGCTGACATTACACCAACATCCATGTTCCCCATTTCTTGTCTCTTCTCTGCTCATTGTACACAGAAACCTCTACCATATGCTCAAACTGAAGACCACAGACTTGGCACAGTCTGTGCCGATGTGGGAAAGTCGCACCACTGTTTCAGTATTTCCCGACCAGCTCAGTGACTTTGCCATCTTCTAAAGGCAAATGAGCTTTAGCTCATCAGAAGCACCTAGACTTATTTTTTTTAAAGCTGATTAAAATAGTGGGAACCTAAAAGAAGAAAAAAATAGATAAATAAAACATCTTCCCTCAAGAAAAACAAGAAAGAGATTGTGGGGATGGCTCACTGGGTAAAGGCCCTTGCCACCAAGCATGATGACCTGAGTTTGATTCCCAGTTAGGAAGGAGTACCAACATAGACAAGACACATTTTAAACTGAAGTTTTTCAACATAACTGAATTGTGTGGCTAATCCCTTTCCCTGAATTTGGCTCTCTACCCTTCTATGTAACCCCTATACACACTCACACCACATACACACACACACACACACACACAGAAACATACACAACACACAGACATATAGAGAGAGAGAGACAGACAGACACACACACACATATATAGACACACACAGAGAAACTCATAGATACACACAGATACAAACAGACACACAGATACAGACACACACCTAGACACACAGATATACACACAGAGTAATTGCGATTTTCAGAATTTGTGCTTTCACAGTCTCAACACCTGGGATTTTAATTCTTTCAGGGTTGTGAGAGGGAAGACTTTAGATTTTTTAGGATTTTAACATTTGAGATTTATATATTGTGTCATCTTTCCGATAATGGGTACTGATAAGCAATGGACTCATTTTCTTAGGGTCTTTATTTCTTCACAAGAGCCCCAAATCATAAACGCAAAACTAGTCTTAAACTTCCCATTAATCTGTTACATCAATTTATTGTCGGCATCTGGACATAGTGTTGGTGCACACCTATACTCTCAGCACAGGAGATGAGGATGGAAGGTTAAGAGTTCAAAGCAGGGGCAGGACTGAAGAGATAACTCAGCTGTTAAGAGCACTGGCTGCTCTTGCAGATGACCTGGGTTTGATTCCCAGCACCCACATGGTGGCTAACAACCATCCTTAACTCCAGTTCTAGGGGACCCAGATCTGACCTCCGTGGGCACTGCACAGCACAGGTGTACTTACATACATGCAGGCAATACAGTTGAACACATAAAATTAAAATAATAAATAAAATATTTTTAAAGGGGAAATTCAAAGCAAGCCTGGGATGTATAATGACACCCTGTCTTTAGAAAAATCAGTTCAATTTTCCAAACCCACTTGGAACCCTGAGAGGATGGAGGCAGCTTTTCTACCTGTACATTTTCTGTTCCCTTCTTGTTTTCCCTCCTTCCTCCTCTTTCCTTTCTAGTTTAATGGAACACACTATCTTCTCATTAGTCAAAAAATTGCAGAGAAAAAAAATCTTGCCCCAAATGGATGTCTGCCATGTTCAACTTTATATCTTTCCATCTGACAGACAACCATTAATAAGTACTTAGCATTGTTAATCTGATAGTCAATCACAGTTGGCATCAGTTATGAGGGATGGCAGTGAAGGCTGCAGATTCAACTTTATTAGAGTGGGCTTGGATTGGTCTCAAATATTGATCCCTTAGCTACTGAAGAAATTCTTTTCCCTTCCACACTGAGTTGTTTTGCTTACCGTGATAATACACCAAACAGTCAGCAACTTTACACTTCCCTTCCCTTTAACATAGGCGTTAAGGTGCTCGTAGTTGAATGTGTCTATCATACCACTGTTTTTTATCATACCACTGTTTCTCCAGGTAGCAACCAGGTGGCAGGTTGGAGAGTGGCATACTGCTGCTGTTCTGGGGTTTTGGTTGTTTTGTTTTGTGAAGGAATGGCTTTTATAAAATGGAAAGAATCTGGACTAATGACTTTTAATTAATCTTGCAACCAAAAAGCTACTACAAACAAACTCACTGAACCATGAGCTCTTGTGACCTGCACACCTGACCTTGATCTCTCGGGACCTCAGTTTGCTGCTCTACCCAAAATAGTGAATGAATGTGGGTATGCCTGAGAATTAACAAATCAAATCCCTGAAACTCAGCACATCTTCACTGAAAGCAATGAAGGCTGAGAAGAATGCTTGACATTGTGTGTAGCTGTTTTAGACCTAGGGATGAAAGGGCAAGATTGTCTTATAAGATACAGGTGGATCCAAGTTTGTAGTTCCCAAAATTGATGCTGGAGAAACAATTTTGAATAAAAGTAGGGGTGAGGCCTGGAATGTGGCATGGCAACACTGCAGTTTTGTTTTGTTTTTGAGACAGGATCTCTTGTAGCCTAGGTTGGCCTTGAACTCAATATGTGGCTGAGGATGACCTTGAACATCTGTTCCTCCTGCCTCCACCTCCAGAATGCTAGAAATACAGATGTACACTACCCTACATAGTTTGTGTAGTGCTGGAGATTGAACTCAGGATCTCATGTATGCTAGGCTGGCACTCTACCAACTGTACTACATCTCCAGCTAAAACAATTTTTGTGTTAGTTTTGTAACATAGACTATAGATCAAATCAGGTCTTTTTTTTTTTTTTTTTTTTTTTTTTCGGTGTGTCCCAGGCTGGTCCCCAAACTTACTATGTAGCCAAGAATGAGCTTTGAACTTCTGAACCTCTTATCTTTTCTGATCCACCTCCCTAGTGTTGGGATTACAGACATTCACCATCTCACTCAGTTTACAGTGCATTGGGGACGAACCCACGACTTTGTGCATGCTAGGCAAGCACTCTACCAACTGAGCTACCTCTCACTCTAGCAAGCTGTTTTTTCACACCATTCTTCTCCAACACTTGATTCTGAGTCAAGAATCCCCTGCATTCCAGCCCCACTTTGTCATACATGTGGCTGACACAAGACACACAGTCTTTCTGGATCTTGATGTGCTGTGTATGAAAGAAAATCACCTGACAGGATACAGTAAGTATAGGGAGAGGTGATGTCCGAGTGTACCTTCAAGAAACTGGAAGAGAGAGAGAGAGAGAGAGAGAGAGAGAGATTGGGATTGGGATTCCAGGGCCTGAAGCAGAGAACACAGGATTCAGGTATGCTGATTCCAGTTGTGATTATCTTTGAGACCTAAGTGCATTCTCATGCAAGTCAAAAGTTGATGACTGAGCCAGGCATGGTGGCACACACTTTTAATCTCAGCACTCAGGAGGCAGAGGCAAGGTGAATCTCTGTGAGTTTGTAGCCAGCTTGGTCTACATAGCAAGTTCCAGGCCGGTCAGGGCTACATAGGTGAGACCCTGTCTTAAAAGGTGGAGCGGGGGGGGGGGGGGGTGTTTCACTTTGTCCTGTAAGGCTAGGAAGCCCAAGATTGAAGGGCCTCATCCGGTAAGGACCCTCTTGAGCTGTGTCATAAATGGTGAGAAAGCATAAAGGCTCAAACTCCCTTTTATAACAAACCTCTCAAGATGATGACTCTACTCCCTCAATAATGACATTCATTCTTTATCAGACCCCTCATCACCTGCTCACCTCTTAAAGGTTCCATGTCTCAACACTTGTATCAGAGACTCAGTTTTCAGCTCATGAATTTAGGAAGATAAATCCAAACCCATAAAGGTGTGTTATTTAGCAAATAATACTCAAGAAACGTTGAAGTTCTGTTTGGAAAGAAATTACTTCCAGTCACTATTTCTACCATACAAGAAACCAAATTCCATGTGAATTAAGGCAGCACATGCATATGTCAAAAAATAATAAAACCGCAGTAAGGACACAAGGAAGAAAAGAGATGTATTTATATTACCTGTGGTAGGGAAAAGCTTTCAAAAACATTCTTAGGAACAGTGAGATGGCTCAGTGGGTAAAGGCACTTGCTGCCAAGCCTATCAATCTAAGTTCTATCCTTGGGACCCACTGGAAGGAGAGAACAGATCCCTACAAGTTGTCCTCTTGCCTCCATACACTTGTTGTTGCATGCACATGTATGCACAAGGGGACACACATACACACACACACACACACACACACACACACACACACACGTAAATAAACAAATGTAAGAGATATGGCCCTTTGCCACCGAATCTATCCCTGCCATCTATTTGGGAGTTCAGGATCCAGAGCCAGGGCCTGCACTGGAATCTTCGCTCCCCTCTTTCAGAGCTGTATGACCTTGGTTTCCTCATGTGCACATGGCAGGCCAAAGTAGTCGGAGTGTTGGGGTTAGGATCGAATAACTAGCACATGTCAAACATCTTTATTCTACCTGCTTCTTTACAAAACACCTTGGGAAGGAGAAAGTATTATAGGGGTAACTTCAGTGCTATCCTGGTTCATAAAACCAAAATACACTTAATATGGCAATAAAAGTATGGTTCTTGATTAAAGCACAGAATTTCTAAAAGCATTGGATATGCCCAGAACCTGTTCTCAAATATGGAATCCCTTCTAACTCCAACTTACCCAGATTTGCAAGTAGGAATACTATAACTCAACGAAAATTCACATGCAAGTATATTAATAAAATTATAAAACACAAGATGTCATAGATACATCAGGAATATTTAAATTCATACATATTGGCCGGACATGGTGGCACATGCCTTTAATCCCAGCACTCAGGAGACAGAGGCAGGAGAATCTCTGTGAGATCAAGGCCAGCCTGGTCTACATAGCAAGTTTCAGGCCAGCTGGGCCTATAGGGAGACTCTGTCCCAAAAAGCAAATATATTTCTAACTTCCTGTTATAGATTTGTGTGTGTGTGCATGTGTGTGTGTGTGTGTGTGTGTGTGTGTGTGTGTGTGTGATGGAACCTAGGACCTTGTGATTGATTTGCTAGGCAAGCACCTTACCACTGAGCCCAATCTCTAACCCCTAGATTTAATTTTCATTGTAGGAGAGACTAGCTTTACTTTGACTTTTCTTTAACCTACATTCTCTTTTATTACCTGTAATTAAATGAAGAATTTACACAATGACAGTTTTGCCTAGCAAAAAATGACTAGAGGCTGGGTGAGGTGACTTTGTGGGTGAAAGCATTTGGCCCAAAGCCTGACAACCTGACTTTCCTACCTGGGACCTGCAGTGTAGAAGGAGAGAACTGACCCCTGCAAGTTGTCCTCTGATTGCCACATGGTGTAAACAAGTAAACACAGAACACACAAAAGAGAAAGGAAAGAAGGAAGGAAGGAATCTTGAAAATTAAAAAATAACTGGATAATTACTAGCTGAATAAAATCTCCCAGTGATAAAGTATAGGTCAGTCACATAAATGAATGAACAAGTTACACCAATTAGTAGATCCAGAGGAGTCTAAACTCTGAAGATAAGCTCCCCTATTTTTTTTTATTATTTTAATTTTATGTGTATGCGTGTATTGCCTGCTGAGCCATCTCTCCAGCCCAAGTTCCCCTATTTTAAGGAGACAGGCAAGGCCTTAGTCAGCACCTAGCAAGTGTGGCCATTCAGGCTAAGGGATGTAAGGAAGCAAGATCTTTCAATTTTCCAAGATAAGTGGGAAAATCTGAATTTTATGAAAAAATAGCAAATTAAAAAATTTGGAGAACTTAAAAGATAATGATAACATGTATATGCAAACAAAATGTATCTCTAATCTGGAAGTGTTTTGTGAGTTGCTAGGCTGCGTGCTCTGCAATTGGAGTCAGTTGTATCATTTGCTTTGGTTTGGCTTTAGCTACTTTAACTGCTATTCAAATTCCATGGCAAATGGAGAATTCTCATAAAGCATTGCCTTTAATGATGAAGTCCATGAGCCAGGCCAATAACATTAAGAGCTTAGACTGCAGATTTTACCCAAATGAGAACCATAAATGACATACTATAATAATATATAGTTTCGAATATTCTAACATTTTACAAATCAAGCTAGCTGCACAAGTGTGTAACGTTGTTTGTTGAATGAGGGCTTTTCATGATGCCCTGTCACAGACCTATGAAAGGCTCTGGTAAGGACCCCCTTCCTTGGCTGCATCACCTCATGTCAGGTGACAATGGCAGGGTATAGATATGAGGAGGAAACTACAACACCAAACAGAAAGTCAGGAAGAGATTCAGGTCTCACAATGCCTTCTGAGGATTGACCTGAAGTCCTCTCACTGGGCCTCACTGCTTCAAGGTCCGATTGGCTCCCACACTGCCACATTGGGGATCAAGTTCCCAATACATAAATTTTTGGGGGCTAAACAATGCCCAAATTTACCAGTTCTGAAATACATTGAGCCTTTTTCTTACATCACTTATTTATAAGGTATTCGTCGGTTAATAGTCAAGTAAGTCTAAAGACACTATTCCAACCCATTCTCCAGCAATGGCCATCCACATTGCCCTGACCTGGTTAGAGTCTCAGGCTGGCTGGACCTGCCCTTGGTCCCCTGGAGCGGCCATTCAGGCTCTTCTTTGTGAAGTGACTGGCTTTCATCCAGCCTCAGCCAGGAACTCTCTGTTCTTAATCCTCCATTTGTTAATTATTTAAACATTGTGTGTGTGCGTGTGCCAGTGCATTTCATTTTCTTTATTGAAAAAGCACATGGAGCAGCAGTGCTGAAAGAGGCCAGAAGGTACGGAGACATTTCATCTGAGATGAACCCTCAAGTCCAAAATCAACAGTCACATACTTCTAGAAATAATAGGGACTCCTAGCGAGGAGTATACCTGCTATATGATCCCCCAAACTGAACCCCCTTACTCCCCAAGAATCCTGTTACAACACTGCTGGGTGTGCTCTGGCTGCTGCAAAATTGGAGTGGGGAGTACTATGCTGGGGCTCCACGAAGACCCACACACTAGAACAAGGGACCCTGGGGACTGGATTTAAGTTTACAATGTTGAGGGGCCATATGGTAGGTAGTGGATCATATTACAGATTTAGGATTTACTCTGGGCCAGATATACACTAAGCATCGAGATAGGTCACCTCTAGCCATTCTTATCTTATGCTTCTGAAGTAGGTTCTACTGCCTTCCCCCAGGTACAGGTGAAGAAAGGGAGTCACAGAGAACTGGGGAAGGAACTAAGAGACTATGGAACCTCTCTCCTACTCACCCTGTGAGGGAGGAAGTATGGCCACTCAGGCCTTGCTAGTTACCAGGCAGCCTCCCTCCCAGCCCCCTGAGGCAGTAAACACTGCCAAGTGCATAGTGAATCACAAATGCTTATGTGTTTGTTTTTCTCGTGGTGAGGGAATATCTGACGTAAACACCTTATAAGAAGAAAGGTCTATTTTGGCTCATATTTCATAGGTTTCTGTCCAAGGTCAGCTGGATCTACTGCTTTGGGTCTGAGGAAAGGCAGAACATCATAGTGGTAGAAGGGTATAACAGAAGCTGCTCACTTAATGGCATCCAAGAAGGAGAGAGAGAGAGAGAGAGAGAGAGAGAGAGAGAGAGAGA
>NW_008355790.1:584131-586639 GCF_000622305.1 Nannospalax galili
GTTTCTTCTCCTTTTGTCCCATCTGCCTATACACAGGGCAAGTCTCCACTCCTTAGTCCCATCTGGAATCACCTTCACTGTCACACTCAGAAACATGCTTTACTAATTTCCTAGGAGCCTCTCAATTCAATCAAGTCGACCATCAATATTAACCATCAAGACCCCCAAACAAAAACATCATTGCATTATTTCAGAGGTATCCAGATGAGAAAACTATTTCTAAGCATGATCTAGAACCAAGAAATATATTTGTTTTTTTAAGACAGGGTCTCCCTGTAGCCTCAGCTGGCCTGGAATTTACTATGTAGACCAAACTGGCCTCAATTTCACAAAGATCTGCCCGTCTGAGTGCTGGATTTAATACCACCATGCCTGGCTCCCCTACATTTTAGATGTTGACTCTGAGCCTTAAGAAGGGCATTGCTGGGACTGGAGAGATAGCTTAGCAGTTAAGAACACTGGTTGTTCTTGCACAAGACCCAGGTTCAAATCCCAGCACCTACATGGCAGCTAACAACTGTCCATAACTCCAGTTCCAGGGGCTCCAATGGCCTCTTCTGTCCTCCAAGGGCATTGCACGACACTGGTGCACTTACCTACATGCAGGCAATACACTCACACACATAAAATAAGAATAATAAATATAATATTTTTTAAAAAGTAGAGCATTGCTGAGGTGGGTATGGTGGCCCATGCCTTTAATCCCAGCACTCAAGAGGCAGAGGCAGGTGGATCTCTGTGAGTTTGAGGCCAGCCTGGTCTCCATAGTGAATCCAGGCCAGCTGGGGCTACGAAGAGACCTTGTCTCAAAAAGACCAAAAAAAAAGGGGGGGGCATTGCTAAAGGTCTTAACAATGGAGCAGAAGCCTGAACCCAGGTCAATTAAATCCCAAAGTGCCTCGATCCACCCCACTGCCACAGGCGGCTTGTCCCCTTAAGTCCTTTCTCATCTCTCTTTTGCACTTCCTCCCCCAAAGAAATCCCCTCTTTAACTAAGTCTTACCTATCCACCAAGGTGGGCTGGAAATCCAACAAAAGTTCCCCAAACCTCCCAGCTGGAATTAATCAAGGAAACTGAATCACAGTCAGAACAGACTTTTCACAAGGTCATGTGCTAAGTCTTTAAAAAAGATGGAATGCTGAAGGAATAGTTCCTGAATCCCAAGATGACATCTAGTGACATGCTGGACTCTTTCATCCCTCCAAGTAGAAACTCCTTTAATATAAAAGTTCACCTTACCGCAATTTATAAATTCTGCCTAGATGAAGGCCATGCTGAGCTCCAGTTCTGATGGGGGCAAAAGGGTGTGTGTGCACAAGGAAAATTAATGCAAAGTTTGCAAAAGGAAGATTGTGCGAGGGAAATGTACCTAATTGGTGTAAAAGGCCACTGCGGTTGCCAGCCCTGAGCCCTCTCTCCCTGAAAGTCTTAGTCCTTGGAGTATCCGTGTCCTTTGTCACCTTCATCATTGCAAAGAGGCACTCCACTCACTGCCATTCTCCTTTAGCACATAGCTGTGGAGGGTACTGTGTCACTCAAGGTCAAGGGCTCAAAACTGGTCTGGGTCTGGAAAGAGAGTCAATACCCTCAACAGTTGCTTGACAGGGTTGGGCCAGCAAATTAGTGGCTTCCATTGAAGATCGGCTGCACTGTTGTCCACCCTAGTTGGCAAGAAGTCTCACTTCTTGGTCACCAACCTCAGAGGGAAATGTCTGGCCTGGCAGGACCTTGTGACCATAAATTTCTGTTACCTTTGAAACAACTAGAAAAAGAAGTCTAAAATCAGTCTAATAATGGTGATAATAATAATTCACCTGCAGCAATAACCGGGGTGAAGAATTCTGCTTTGGACTTGAATGGCTGGCCATTTTCACTCTCAGACGTATGACTCATTCGCTCCAGCAATTTTGAACATTATTCTCCCATGAATCAGATCATTTTCTGGCCCTCAAAGGGGAGAGTAACCTCTTGAAACTCAAGCATTTGGTGTTTCCACCCTCCAAGAAGGGGCAATGAATCTAATTACTGACAGCCATTCTTTCCTCACAGGCTTGACCACGGCCAAAGAATGTAGTCCTAAAGTGTAGAGGTAGAGAAAGAAAGGAGGCCACGGACAAAACCTTCTGACCTTCACTTCTGTGACTGCCCTCCTCACACCCAGCTTGAAAAGGATGAGGATCGATAGTGAGGAGTGTGAAGACATCGAAGGTAGTACCTGAGGTGTGGCATTTGAACATGGTTTTGATTAAAGGTTCTACATGATTTCTTACTGAACCAACCAACTCGCTCATGTAGAGCAGATAAAAAGTAAATAAAATTTCCAGTTAAACATGGCCAAAGCAAGGAGTGGTGGCACTCGCTGTACTGGAGAGCTTTAGTGTCAACTTGACACACCTGGGTTGAGGGAGCCTCAATCAGGGAACTTCCTTCATTGGACTGGCCTGTGGCCATGTCCATGGGGCACCTTCTTGATTGATGAGTGATGTGGGAGGGCCCAGCCCACTGTG
>NW_008355790.1:586819-617758 GCF_000622305.1 Nannospalax galili
AAAGCCAGTAAGCAGTGTTCCTCCATGGCCTGTGCTTCAGCTCCTGCTTCCAGGTTCCTGCCCTGAGTTCCTACCTTGGGCTCCCCGATGAACTGTGACCCAGGAGATATAAGATAAATAAACCCTTTCCTCCCCAAGTTGGTACTGGTCAGAGTGTTTTGTCACAGCAATGGAGAAACAAACTAAGACACTCGCCTTTAATCCCAGCACTTGAGAGGCGATGCAGACAGATCTCTGTGAGTTCAAGGCCAGTGTGGTGTACATAGTATATTCTAGGCCAGTGAAGTCCACAGGGGAAGAGCCTGTATCAATCAATCAGTCAATCAACAATCGATCAATGCCCAATATCAAGACATGGAAGCTTTCAGCTCCCTCTGGCAGGGTAGGTGTGATCCATGATTCAGTATGAACAGTCATGTTTTTGTGTGGAAAACCTTACAGACCCAGCTCAGCTGTCCTCTGGTGTCTTCTCTTGGAGTCAGACCTGACTTTGTCACCAGTTTTCATTGGGGAACAGGATGATTTTGCTTTCATTTCTTGGCCAGGACTCACTTGGTTCTGAAAGTCTTATATTCTCAGACATGCTCAGAACCTGAGTCAAAATGTATGGACCACGATGCCAAGAAAGGCAGAAGAGAAAGCAGAAGAGTTGGGAATGCTTTCATATTCCTCCCTCTGAGAGATGGGGACTCCATGACTTGTTCTTGACCTTCAGCTCTGCTACCACTTAGCAAAGAGAATACGGTAGATGCAATGCCATGCCAGTCTCCGGGACTTAAAAAACGGGATGGAAAAGTGGAGAGATGGCTTAATGGTTAAGAGCACTGGCTACTTCTTACAGAGGACCTGAGTTTGGTTCCCAGCACCCACTCGAGTTCAAGGGGATCTGCCGCCCACTTCTGGCCTCCATGGGCATTAGGTACACACGTGGTGTGCATACATACATACATGCAGGCACTCGCATATATACATAAAATAAAAGTTAATTAATTAACAATAACCTTTGCTTAAAAGAAAAAAAGGGGTAACAAGCTAACAAGATGGCTCACTAGGTAAAAGTGCTTTCCATCAAGCCTGATGGTCTGAGTTCAATCATCATATCCCATAAGGAGAGAACCAGTTCCCAAAAGTTGTCCTCCACTGCAGTAGGAACTCCAGTTCCCAAAAGTATGTGTTTCACTGCACCCACACTCACACATATACATTATAAACATAAAGATTTTTAAATTTTAATTTAATTAATTTATTTAGAGACATTGTGTCACTTACATATCCATGGCTGGTCTGGAGCTCACTATGTAGACCAGGCTGGCCTTGAACTCCCAGAGACCTGCCTCTGCCTCCTCATTGCTGGGATTAAAGGTATGTGTCACCATACCCAGCATAATGAAGCCCAGCCAGGTCACAAGAAGACCACAGGAACTACAATCAAGGGCCCTCGACTTCAGCCCCAGCCTGAGATCCGAATCAACACCCACTTTTCCATGTGAGTGAACCATCTTGCAAGCAGGTCTTCCAACCCCAGTGCAGCTGCCCCAGCTGATGCTATGCAGTAGAGATAATCCCTCTTACCCCAGACACCTGTCCAAATTGCAGATCTCAACATGGACACAGGACACACTTGTAATTCCAACAGTCTGGAGGCTGACAACAAGAGGATCAATAGTTCAAGGCCAACCTAGACTACACAGTTAGTGCCAGACAGGCCAGGGCTATATACTGTGAGATCCTGTGTCAAAGAAAAATAACAAACAACTGCAGAGCTCATGATTTGTACTTCAGTTAAGCTTCAGGATGACTTGTAAGGCGGTAAGAGGTAACTGGAGCAGAGTTCTAGCATGCCCTAAATGAGTCCAAGGAAGGATACTGAGCACTCTCAGGCCTCCCTGAGAAGCAGTCACTGCCAGCCTCTTCCACTCACCATGTAAGATCAGTGAGATTGAGACCAAACAGCCAGCCTGGCACTAATGACAACATATGCTTTCGAACTGATCCAAATATGAACGTTCATATGGTAAAGAATTGGCCCCTATCTGGTGGTGCTACTGAAAGATTAGGGTGCTAACTTCATCAGTGGATGAATCCATTGATGAGTTCACAGTTCTTGGGCTACTAGGAGACAGGGCCTAGTTGGGGAAAATAGGTCACTGGAGATGTATATTAAAAGTATGTATATCATCATATCATCCCTACCCAGTTCCTTTCTCACCCTCTGCTTCCTGGCCACCATGAAGTGAGCAGCTTTGCTTTACCACATGCTCCCTGTCCTAATACTCTGCTTCGCTATAGACCCAGAAACACTGGAGCCAAGTGACCATGGACTAAAGGCTTTGAAATTGTGAGCCAGAAACTAATCTTTTTTAAAAAGCCTTTATGTCTATGTATGATGTCTGTGTGTGCATGCTCAAGAGTGCAGGCATGTATGTGACTGTCACAGTGCCCATGTGGAGGTCAGAGGACAACCTCGGGTGTCAGTCAACTCCATCCCCTTATATGAAACAGGGTCTCTCTTAGTCACTGCTCTGTGTGCCAGGCTTGCTGGCCTGTGAGCTTTCTGAGGATCTTCCTGTCTCTACTTCCCATCTCATCATGGGAGCCCTGGGACTACAGACACCTGCTACCACATCAAGCTTTATGAGTAGTCTGAGGATCTGAACTTAAATCCTCACACTTTCACGCAAGCACTTTACTCACTGTGCCATCTTCACAAGCCCAATCTTTCCCTCTTTCAGCTATTTTGTCCAGGCATTTTTCCCTCTCTGTATCCTTTTATCTTGAGGACCTACTTAATACTCAGGATACTTGGCCAAGGTTGCTCCTAGTGAAAATAAATGGAAAAGAAGAACCCTAGCCACCTTGTCTCCCAGCCCAAGTCCTGCTATGAGTAGGGCCTTGGAGACTTCCTTCCATGACTAGCTCAGTGCTTTGTGGGAAATGCATCCCAGGATGGGACCCAGGAGGGGTTATGGCCTGGGAAGAAAGCTAAGGTATTGTGAGTGTCACAGGAGCCAGGAATGGAAAGAGTTCAAGGAGCTCAGGATTGTCAATATTCAGCAGGAGATAGTCCACAGGAAGCAAGGGACAAGGCATTCTCTAGATTTGGAATTTGGAATATGGGCAGCAGGCTTCAGTGGAGCTACTGGGACAGACACAAAATTTGTATGCACTGGAGTAAACAAGAGGAGAGCTGGGGCTGTAGCTTGGTGATAGAGCACTTATCCAGCATTTAAAACACGGGAGTGGGGGGGTGCTAAACAAGAGGGAAGAAGAGGCTGTAGGCACCAGGAAGTCTATCCAAACTTTGTTGAGAAGGAAAGGAAGGAGACAGGCGATGAGCAGCAAAAGGAGGTGGAGGGCTGGTAACCAGCACTGCTTCTGTCTTGCTTTGTTCTCTCTAATGGGTGTTGCTAAGCAAGTTTTTTCAAGAGGGCAGCAGAGGGCAGAGGATGACCACTCCGGCCTGGTCCCCGGGGAGGTAGTACCCTGGAGCAAGGTTCCTGGTGAACGGTGGTGGTACTGGGGCATGGGGCTACACAGGAAGAAAGGCAGGGAGGAAGGGAGAAAGTGTCCTGGGAAGGGGGGAGGGGGAGGAAGGGAAGGGAAGGGAAGGGAAGGGGAGGGGGAAGGGGAGGGAAGGAAAGAAGGGAAGGACGGGAAGGCCGTGGGGAAGGAAGTCCAGTAATAGAAGAAAGAAAGAAAGGAAAGAAGGAAGGAAGGAAGGAAGGAAGGAAGGAAGGGAAGGGAAGGGAAGGGAAGGGAAGGGAAGGGAAGGAAGCTCGAAACTGGACTATTAACTTTTACTGCACAGCTGGGCGGAGAGGCAGCAAACTGGAAGGAGCACAGCCAGAAGCCTTGCATGAAGCTGCTCAGATGGTCTTCCGCACTCCAATAAAAAATAGCATTATCCAAACAAAACATCTTTTCTAAATATAATGTAATTCCTTCTTTACATGAGAGGAAATAAATGGGCAGTCCATATTAAATCAAGTTTGGGAGGGAGCTGGATCTAATCTCTGCACAATCTAACCTGTCCAGGTTACCTGTGTAACTGCACTGCCCCATGAAGCCTTGACAGTGGTTGGAAGCAATAGCCTCGCCAACCATCGCGGCTCCTTTCGCGCCACCTAGTGGCCTCATGTGAGAATTGTAGGAGAGCTACGTGGGCCTGGCGAGAACTGCTCTTAAGTCTATAAAACAATCCATTGTGTTCAGAAGGTGCTTTTCCTGCCAAATCAAACCACCGTGTGTTACAACTTCTGGAAGAGCAATCCCGAGGAACAAAGCTCTGATTTTTTTTTTTTTTAAAGCAAGAGTGGAAACCAGACTCTACTTCCTTCCTCTGGGATTAGGTCTTATTGAGGCTGACGGAGTAGGTCATCTTGTTTCATGTTGACTTGCTGGCATCCCTAACTGGACCCTGAGAGGAGAAATATTTAAGCTCTCCGGGGAGTTTATCAAAGGTTTTTCTGTTCAGGTTACTGAACTGTTACAAAGGGCTCTCTTGTAGCTGTTTTGCTCCCCCCACCTTTTTTTTTAAGGTTTGTTAATAACACTGAACTTGATTTTCCCTTCTCTGCACAGCTAAGAGCAAATGGACTTGAGAACGTGCAATGAATGACGCCTAGATGTTCTTCTGTGCCCTGGAGGGAGATGCCAGGAAGTTCACAGGCCCAGGAAGGCACAGGTAAGAAAGGTGTGTCCAGCAAGGAGCTGGGGTGTAGTCCAGATCAGGCATCCCACCCACGGGGGAACCGTACTCTCTAATGGTGATCAAATGAGGCAACCATGCTGTCTAATGGTGATCAAATGAGGCTATTCGGTGCCTGTTTTATGATGAATGCAATTTCTCATGAAGGAATTCGGGAGAAATCACTTCAAAATAAAGGTTTAGTCAAATTAAGAATGAAAACTTCACAACCAATTAAGATGCAAAGATGTTGATGGGAAGAGGCCCTCGGAGGCAGGATGAGTTTAAAGATCTGTTCAACTGCTTAATAGTGCTGAATAATCACTTGACTGGACCCTCTAAGGCTAAACACTCTCTGCAATAGAAATGACAATAATACCTATATCATAGGATTATTGTATTTTTAATGAGGCAGTATATATTTACTTTAACATATATTTTAAAATACTACATTGTAAGTTGTTCAAAATCATATTAGATCAACTTGCATATGTGATGAGAAATTGAATCTTAGTCATGTCTGGGAGTCTCCCCGACTCTAGGGTCCCACAAGAATCCCTGTTGTATCTATGGCGACCAGGAGCCAGGGCTGAGCCTTCAGCCTTAATCCATCAGTCACTGTCAAGATCTATACCTGCTCCAGGCAGCCTGGTTCCTAAAGACTGTCAGTTCCCTGATCCTGTCTCTTGGGGCAACCCTTGCTGCCAGGCACCTCTGGGTTCCTTTCTTCCCCCTCAGGGGGTTTGGTGGCCCTAATGGAACAGCAGTCTCCGTATTCTTTACATATGCCTCTATTTTGTTGCCTTGGAGGACCTGTGCAAGCCTCCCAGCTTAGAGGCTTCCATCTCTTCCATTCCAAAGGCTCTATCCTGCACTCCTAAAGAAAACTCTCCCAGGGCTGGAGAGATGGCTCAGCAATTAAGAGCACTGACTGCTCTTGTAAAGGACCCAGGTTCGAGTCCCAGCATCCACTATGAAGGCTAACAACCATTCGTAACTTCAGTCAGGAGAATCCGATGCCCTCTTCTGACCTCCAGGGGCCTTGCACAACATTGGTACACTTACATACATGCAGGTAAAACATTCATACACATAAAAAATAATAAGGCCAGGCATGGTGGTGCATGCCTTTAATCCCAGCACTCGGGAGGCAGAGGCAGGTGGATCTCTGTGAGTTCAAGGCCAGCCTGGTCTACATAGTGAGTTCCAGGACAGCTGGGGCTACAGGGAGACCCTGCCTCAAAAAGACCAAAAATAAATAAATAATAATAAAATAAAAATCAATAAAAAAGTTTTATGTGTATGACTATATTGCCTGCATGTGTGTAAGTGCACCTGTGTCATGCAGTGCCTTCGGAAGACAGAAGAGGGCATTGGAGCTCCTGGAACTGGAGTTACGGACAACAGTTTGCCGCCACGTGGTGCTGGGATTTGAACCCCTGTCCTCTGCATAAAGAGCCAGTGCTCTTAACCGCTGAGCCATCTCGCCAGCCCCATAAATAAAATTTTTTTTTAAATGACAGCTCTCCCACATCCCCCAACACAGGTCAAAAGAACCAACCCAACACGAACACGGAATGGTAAAGGGAGAGTTGCAAACCTATTACCTAGAAACTGAAACATTCTTCCTGGAGAACAGAAAGTTCCTAAAGAAGGCCCCACTCTGAGGGCTCTACAAGCAGTAAACACTTTCGGGGGGAGGGGATGTCTCTTCAGTGGAACTGCCTGCAAGGTGTGCAAGGGGACTCCAGGATGTACCTGAATTTCATAAGTCATCACCCATGCTGAGGTGATATTTTCAGGGACGCAGTGGCCTGAGTCACCAGGCTCCTGCAAGTAACCCCTCACTTATGCTCCTGTAAGTAACCCAATAAACTCATTAGTTTACTAAGCTAGACATGGATGGAATCATTTCTTTGGTGTGTTGCACAGGCCCTGCCTGGGGTAAATAGTTGTTATTCACATCTCTCCAAGAAAAAGCATGCCACAGGGTGAAAAAAACAACAGAAAAACCACAGAACAACTCCAAATGATCTGATGAGGCTGTAGCTTGTATACAAGGGAAACCCCCAACAAATGGCAACCTGTGTCAGCAATGTCCTTGGCTGGGTTTGAAACACAAAAAACCTTTCCAGGTACAGTATTCCATTGCTTTTGGGTGTTTATCCACCCCCAGTCTAGTTGGTAGGGGCAGCTTTCTGCCCTCAGACCTGCATCTTTCCATGGTACTTGACTGGTTTCTCTGTCAAGAATCCGAACCCCTCCACTCACTGTGAACAGGGACTATGAAATCACTCCTTTGTAGCTCTTAGCATTCCCTTTTCACCTCTCCTTCTCAATACCCTCCTCCCTCTTCTCTGTGTCTTCCTCCCCTCTGTGTCCTCCTCTCCCTCTGTGTCTTCCTCTCCCTCCGTGTCCTCCTCTCCTTCTGTGTCCTCCTCTCCTTCCGTGTCCTCCTCTCCTTCCGTGTCCTCCTCTCCCTCTGTGTCCTCCTCCCCTCCGTGTCCTCCTCTCCTTCCGTGTCCTCCTCTTCTTCTGTGTCCTCCTCCCCTCTGTGTCCTCCTCTCCCTCTGTGTCCTCCTCTCCTTCCGTCTCCTCCTCTCCCTCCATGTCCTCTTCTCCCTCCATCTCCTCCTCCCCTCTGTGTCCTCCTCTCCCTCTGTGTCCTCCTCTCCCTCCGTCTCCTCCTCTCCCTTCATCTCCTCCTCCCCTCTGTGTCCTCCTCTCCCTCCTTTCCTCCTCTTCTCTTCCTCTCCTTCCATTAATTCTTGCAGACTCCTGGGCCTGTGATTGGACAAGCCCCTGTCTCTCCCATGGATCTCCACTCCTAGGCAGAGTGTAGAGAGGTTGAGCCTTGCAAACAGGAAAGAGCTGGCCTTTGCTGAAAGTGTGCTGTTTGTTATCTCCTCAGTCCTAGCCAGCCCTGTGAGGTAGACATTCATTTCATAAAGAGAAAATGGAGGCTGGGTAATGCAGCCAGCTTTGTGTACACGGTCACAGAGCTAAGAAAACACAGAACCAGATCCGATGATACTAGGATGACTTTGAAGGCCAGGCAATTTCCAACGATCTGCTGCTTCCCTGAACGTGATATCCCCTGGCTTGACAGTAGGGTGTGAACTCCACTGTCTCTAAAGAGCTTTCCAGCCAGCGAGGAAGACACACCTGGCTGAAGAAACCTGCTAACCTTGAAGCCTTCCAGGAGGCAGTGGTCTGGGCAAGTGGCAGGGGGGTTAGATCTGCTGGCCACAGTACAAATTCCAGGGCCAGGCTTTCAGGAGAGGGCCAGCCAGGGCAGCACAGAGGCACGTTCCCCATGGTTGCATTAGATTGGGCCTGACGATAGAAATGTAAGCAAGAAGCCAGACACCATAGCATATGCCTTTGACTCCAGCACTCCAGAGGCAGAGGCAGGTGGATATCGATGAGTCTGAAGCCAGCCTGATGTACATAGTAAGTTCCAGGCCAGTCAGGGCTAATGGTCAGATTCTGTCAAAGACAGAAGAAGGAAGGAAGGAAGGGAGGAAAGGAGGGAGGGAGGGATGAAGGAAGGAAGGAAGGAAGGAAGGAAGGAAGGAAGGAAGGAAGGGTCAGCCACACTAAATTTCTTACTAATATATATGTACATATACATAATATATATACAAAAATTTTTGAGACAGGTCTTACTATGCAGTCCTGGTTGGCCTGGAACTTGCTATGTAGACAAGATTGGCCTTGAATTCATAGAGCTCTGCCTGCCTCTGCTTCCTGAGTACTGATATTAAAGGTATAAGCCACCTTTTAATGTATATAAGTGTTTTGCTGTATGTATGTTAAGTGTACCACATGCATGCAGTGTTCATGAAGGCCAGAAGAGAGCATCAGATCCCCTGGAACTGGAGTTAGGAGCCATGTGGGTGCTGGGAACAGAACCCAGGTTCTCTGCAAGAACAACCAGTGCTCTTAACTACTGAGCCATCTCTCCAGCCACCTCTTACTGGAATTTTAAGAATTTTCTCCGTTTCAGGGGAAAATCCTTCGTGAGAATCAAGGTTCCCATTACTTAATATTTTTCATCCCTACTGAGAAACCACAAGATGACTGGGGAAGGGGGCGGGATCTAGTATTGGCAAGGCATTTGAGATAGAAATTTCATCATGCTTCTCAGCCTCCATGACTCTTATAAATATTAATTTAGCTTGCTGAGTAAATTGGTAATAAAATTCTCTTTATATTAAGGAAGTGGTAAAAGTTAATAGACTGTAAGCCAGCATGACTCCTGAGTGGGTTTGCTGCAGAGCATGCCGACACCTAATTGTGCTGTGGAGACTGAGTTAATATGTGCCAATTCCTGACTAGAGGGGCATTGATGGATGGGTAAAGTGGCATTCCCAGTGGCAATACACAGCCTGGCACAAAGTAGGTACTCAACAATATCATTATAAGAGGACTAAAACTCAGTTTTTTCTGCACTTTTGCTCTTGATTTAGCCTACACTCATTTGGTCTTCTCAGGATCACCAGGGGCCTTCGTTTTTATATATAATTTTTAAAATATTAATTTTTACTTTTAAAAAAATTATGCACAATGCCCACAGAGGTCAGAAAAGGCTGTCGGATCCCCTGGGACTGGAGTTACCAGCAGTTGTTAGCTGCCATGTGGGTGCTGGGATTCGAACCCGGGTCTTCTACCAGAACAACCAGTGTTCTTAACTGCTGAGCCATCTCTCCAGCGCCCAAATTAATTTTTACTTTATGTGTATGAGTGTTTTGGCTACATGTATATAAGTGCACCCATGTTGTACAATGCCCACAGAGGCCAGAAAAGGATGTCAGATCCCCTAGAACTAGAGTTATAGATGGTTGTTAGCCACTGTGTACCTTCTGGGAACTGAACCTGGATCCTCTGCAAGAGCAGCCAGGGCTCTTAACTGCTGAGCCATCTCTCCAGTCCCCACCAGGGACCTTCTTGTAAAATCTAATAGTCTTCAGTCTTGAACATTCCATTTGACTGTCAGCATTAAACCCATTTATTTCTCGCTCCCTAAAAAGACATTCTTCTTTCAACTTACAGGATACTATATTTGCCTGCTCCTATTTTGCACTCTCTCTCTCTCTCTCTCTCTCTCTCTCTCTCTCTCTCTCTCTCTCTTCTTTGCTGTTCTTTGAACATTGCTAGTCAAGGTATTTAAAAACTATATTAATTCCCCAGTCATGTCAGCAGTCTGCTTTAAATATCTATTGCTGAGACTCTGAAATTTATACTGTAGTCCAGACTTTTCCCCCAACTCCAGACGTAGATAACCAACTACTTGTGCAATGATTCCACTTGGCTTTCTTATTTTCAGCTGAAACTTATAATGTCCTGCTATGGTTTGGATGTGGCAAGTTGGGTTGGAAGCTTGGTCCCTGATGTGGCAATGTTGAGAAGTGTTCCAGGGATCTGATGCCCTCTTCTGGCCTCTACAGGCATTGCATGCACAAGCACACCATGCAGGCAAAATACACACAAATAAACAAATAAATAAATAACTTTTTAAAGACATAGGACTGGCTTCCACTTGTCTTCCTCTGCCTCTTCTCTCTGGCTTCCTGTCTCACAATGTAGTTTTTTTCACCTTCCGTGCATTCCCATCATCCATCAGGAGGCCCTCACCAGAGGTGAGCAGATACAAGCAAAATGCTCTTGAACCTCCAGAACTGTGAGCTAAATAACCCTCTTCTCTTTATAAAGTACCCAGCTTCAGGTATTATGTTACAGCAGCAGGAAATGGACTGATATATGCCTCCCAAACTCCTGATGTTTCTATCAACTCCTCCTACTATCCCCCAAAACTCTTCTTGTTCTTCTTATAGTCTTCCCTGTCTCTGGAATGATGACTTTATTCCTCAAGCTGTTCTGGCTAGTTTATGCATGTATTTAATTTATAATAAATCAATAGATGTATTTTAGATACTGATTCTCTATTTCTCTCTCTCTCACTCCCATAGCCAATCCTCAGCAAATCAGTTTAGCCTTCAATATGTGCTCTGAATCAGATCACTGCTCGGTCTCCACCCTGTTTCACTCTGCCCCAAGCACCTTTAAGCTCTTGTGTCAGCCTCTCAATGGGTCATCCCCTTTTGCTTGCTTCAGTCTCTTCTCAGCCCAAAATCTAAGAGACCCTCTTCACTGGTGATTAGACTAGGTCACTCTTCTGCTCCAAACCCACCAACATAGTTTCCTTCCTCTCTTGCTGAAATTAAACATCCAAATCCAAATCCAGCACAGTGCCAGACACACAAGAATTTCTGATAAATAATTCTCTAGTGGATATCTTTATTGCCTACAAACAGCATATTTGTAGTAACCCATCTTTGTGCGCCAGTTACTAATCAGTTACTACCTTATTGCCGTTTTGTGAGAGATGCTTCAACTAGGACATAACCTTTCCAGGTCTCTTGTTTGCCTAAAGGCTTTAGTTCACTTGCATATTGTCAAATCCTAAGGGGAGGGTTTATTTTTTGATTCACAAGATTCTGTTACTGTGTTTATTCATTTGTACAATTCAAAAAATTTGTTCCACTCCATAGTCCTATTTGCATGAAAAGATGGTCCTATGCTAGTAGATGCTGAAACACCTACTAGGAAAGGCAATGGAAGGGTGTTCGTCAGAGACCCTGGTTTTGCCTTGTTGGAGTCTCTGAGCCTCAGGAAGGTGGAATCTTGAAGCAGGTTGTTCTTCACTAACATCCAAGGAAGGAGCCTATGAACAACTTGCTGACATCGAATTCGTAGGTATAATCACGAACCTGCAAGACCACCTGCCAAAAAGCAATTATTCCTATGTCAGTATTATCCAGCCACTTTCCACTCTGATGATAAATCTTTATCTGGTCATTTAGAACCATGTCAGAATGGCATTTCCTTCATAAACCACAAGGTAAAATTTAGAAGGGAAAAAAACATTATGTAATTTAGTGAAACTGTCCATATATTGTAATGAACAGAGTTTATTAAACAAAATACAAATATATTTCATGTTAGATATTATCCTATGAACACATGTAATTATCAGACTCTGGATGAAAAGCATGGCCATACAAGTCTCTTGTCTCCCTTTATTCTCATCACCCCCACAGCTCTTGGTATCTAGCTCACCCAGCAGACTCAGGTGGAACTCTAAAACAGAAAGAGCTTTTTATTACTTTCCTGCCCCTCCTAAATGAAGCACTAGCCTGTCAACCTGCTGGTGATAAAACCTTTCAAATGAAACCTTTTCTGCAAAGATAAAGAAAACCA
This sequence comes from Nannospalax galili, assembly GCF_000622305.1. Taxonomy (NCBI): domain Eukaryota; kingdom Metazoa; phylum Chordata; class Mammalia; order Rodentia; family Spalacidae; genus Nannospalax; species Nannospalax galili. The sequence goes on from NW_008355790.1 coordinate 598,770, forward strand.
GATTCAGAATCTAATCTCCTTGCTGCTTATAACCTTCTTATTTTCTCGGAATGTTATTTTTAAAGTCAACGATGAAAGTCTGCACTCGCACAATAGGGCCTAGTCCTTCAGATACAAAGATGCTGCTGCCTCTGAATCCATTTCTTTCACTCCTTCAGTCTTGGCAAATAGGGCAACTCAAAGCACCTCTACCTAATGCGATGCACTGTTGTAGGCAACAGCTTGGGGGCGACAGTGGGGATATCGACTAGAAGAGTCTGCACTGTTCTGACAGGTGAACTTTGAGGTCAGTAGAGTCGACCCTCTAAGCCAATGGGAGTATAGAGACATAATCTGTTTCCCATGGCAAACATCTAGAAACAATGGTTCATGCCAAACCAAAACACCATCCTGAGCAAGAGTTCTCATTCTTCTTTTTGGCTCACACTCATGAGGCCAATGCAAGTGGGTATTGACAACAGTCTATGTTTTATAAGCACTCGAGCACATAGAAAGAGAGAGAAGATTTCCAATTCATTTCATGAAGTCAGTACAGCCCTGGCACCAACATTTGACAAATGTCTTGCCGCTCCACACACACCCACTCAAGACCAGTATCATTTACAACAGAGGCTCAAGTTTTAAATAAAAATCCTAGCAAATGTATGTTGTATAAGAATGGAAAATTGCATAAAGGGGGTTTTAGTCCATTCCTACTGTGAGAGCAAAATACTTTAGACCAGGCAATTTGTAAATTATAGAAATTAATTTCTTACCATTCCAGAGTCTGGGAAGACCAAGGCACTGGCAGATGAGTAGCAGGTGTCAAATCCTCAAAGACACTTCTTCCTGATGTCCTCATATGGAGAAAGGGGGGAAGGCACAGGAGACAAGCTTACCTGTCATGCCTTTCATGAGGTGCTAACCCCATGCATGAGAGTTTGAAACCATGGTTCCCTGTATTTCTTTTCCCATGGCATTAATATTCCTGCATTGGGGATTAAGTGTCAATATAAAGATTGAAGAAGACATGACATTTGAGCCATAACCATTCCAAGCCAGAGTCTCTCATGAACCCCTCCCTCTGCAGTGCCCCCCATACAGCCCCTTTGGCTCAAGTTCTTGAGTGGGCAGGGTGAAGTGATATTTCTGTCATTCACCCTATAAAGGAAGATGCTTTAAGGGTATGCTTTAAGGATAAAGAGCTAATGGGAACAGAGATCCTGGAGTCAGGAAAGACTCTGAACAGCCTTTGTCCACAATACAAGGGCCGTGGCATTGCTAGACTCAGGGCATACCTGGGCTTACAGGCTTCTTGGTCCCTTCCCTCCACTCAACAAGACTGAATCAAGAGAGAGAAGGCTGAACTGGAAAAGAGGAGCACACCTAAATCTAAGGGAATACCGTTTTCTAGAAGAAAAGATTCCACGCTGTGCTATAGTAGTTCTTCCCAAACCCATTTGTATGTGGAGAGAATTTTATCCAACATCTCCAAACAGAATGGGTGGGTAGTGGTGATGTTTGGGGTGACAAAGGACTTTGACAACAACAATGCTCAAAGTACAGCTAGGGATGTAACTCAGAATAGTACTTGCTGAACATACCTGAAGACTTGGGTTTGATTCCTAGTATTGCATAAGATTGAGCAAGATGGTACATCCATGTAATCCCAGCACTTAGGAGGTAGAGGCAGGCAGATCAGAGGTTCCAAGTCATCCTCAACTACATAGCAAATTCAAGGCTGTGCTGGATAGCTTTAGTGTCAGCTTGACACACCTGGGTTGAGGAGCCTTAATTGGGGAATTGCCTTCATTGGACTGGCCTGTGGCCATGTCCCTGGGGCATCTTCTTGATTGTTGAGAGATGTCGGAGGGTCCAGCCCATTGTGAGTGGTGCCAACCCTGGGCAGGTGGGCCTGTGTTGCATAAGAAAGCAGGCTGAGCAGGGGCCAGGGAAGCAAGCCAGTAAGCAGCGTTCCTCCATGGCCCATTCTCCAGCTCCTGCTTCCAGGCTCCTGCCCTGAGTTCCTACCTTGGGCTCCCTGATGATCTGTGACCCAGGATATGTAAGATAAATAAATCCTTTCCTCCCAAAGTTGGTACTGGTCAGAGTGTTTTGTCACAGCAATGGAGAAACAAACTAAGACAAAGGCCAATCTAGGCTACAAAAATAATAATAATAATAATATGGGAAAAGTTATGCTACCATATACTATAATAGCATAGGTATGCATATAGCATTTGTAGTATACATGTATAATATGCATCATTTGTGTTTACATATAAAATACAGTATTACTGTGGTGGCACACGCCTTTAATCCCAGCACTCGGGAAGCAGAGGCAGGCAGATCTCTGTGAATTCAATGCCAGCCTGCTCTCCATAGCAAATCCAGGCCAGCTGTGGCTACAGGGAGACCCTGTCTCAAAAAGAACAAAAAAAAAAAAAAAAAAACCACAGTATTAGTTATGAAACTTCAGGAGTAAATAATCTAGTAATTAATAGTAGCATATATTTTAATAAACTATACTAATGGTCAATTATCAAATAAGCAGATTAATGACATGCAAGTTATTCACTCATTTCACAAAGACTGAGGGCCTAGTATGTTCTGGGCACAGGGCACTACAGAACACTCATGCCTGTCAGGTGACAGCATGGTGGAAAAGATTGACTTTAAATCATGCCACAAGTTACTAATGAATACAGTGACAGGCAGTCAGGAGGTCCAATGGCTGGAATCCAAGAATGTGAAATTTGAGAAACTTTCTCATGTGATTTTTGCATGCACACACATTTAAAACCCACTGCATTAGCAAATCTGTGGCATCCCTTCTAGCCTCAAAAGCACTTGACTTAGATCTATTACTGCCTGTTGACTGAGCCTCTGATTACCCATCCAGGAAACAGAGAAGACTCTTATCTGCTGCTAGGTATTTGTCTAACATTCTCTGAAATCCTGAGATAAACCCAGCACTATTGCACTATTGTTTATCAACTCTGCAGTCCAAAAGGCATCCCTCAGCTGTGCACCAAGGCAGGAGAGGCCATGAGAGCTGTTGCCCCTCCCCCACCACCCCAGATATGGGTAGGTTAAAGTGCTAAGTTCCGAGAGCTTCAAACACCGTTTTCCCTCTCTGCGATAGTCTAAATCACATCTGCAGCCTGCCTTCAGGCCCACTTGAGTCCAGTAATGTCTGAGGTGTTCAAATCTCCAAAGGTCTCAGCTACATCGGAAACCATTCTCACACTTGGCAGGAAAGCTAATCCACTGCCCCAGCCACTCAGGGGCCCCCAGTGCAAGCAAGCCAAGTGCCCTGCCACAAAATGATTGAGTGCTTGCTCAGTACCTAGTGTTATATTCCACTTAACACCCCAACACCTCTGGGATCTGGGCTCTAATGAGTTCATTTTTGAAACAAGAACATTGAGACTCAGAAAAACTAAGTAACTGGCTGGAGATCACATGACTCATGAGTAGCATGGCTTGACTGCTCCTCTGTAGATTCCAATCTGGGTTCTCCAAGCCACCCTCTGGCATTCCACATTGAGTTACTCTTATTGCAGGCCACTGCCCCAGGTTCCATCTAGATCATCACAGCCTGAGTACTTGATTGCTTCTGTCTTGCCTACTAGGTCCAGCAAAGGTGCTCCATGAACGTTTGTGAGACTTACATCAATGAACAAATACACAAATGATCCCACTACCCAGGAGTGCTTGTCTGGCCCTGAACAGATGGACAGATGTCTCTGGTATTGGCTGCCTGGTTCCTGACTGGACTTTCTGGAGCCATCTGCCCTGAAGGACCTCTGCCTAGTTCATTTGCACTGGAAGTCCTGTTCCTTTCACCCACCTTGCCCGATGCAGGATGGTTTCAAAAAGTTTACTAAGCTGAATTTTCCTGTGGCATCCACAAGTGAAGATTTGTCATTTTTCTTTTTTTTTTCCTTTGGTCTTTTTCTTTTGAGGGGGGTGGACAGGGTCTCCCTACTGTAGCCCCAGCTGTCCTGGAACTTGCTGTGTAGACCAGGCTGGCCTCAAACTCACAGAGATCCACCTTCTTCTGCCTCCTGAGTGCTGGGATTAAAGGCGTATGCCATCACACCTGGCCATTAAAAAAAAAAATGTGTATGGGGTGCTGTTACTGGGTGAGAGAGAGTAGGCCATACCAATGATCTCCAGATAGGCTGCCCAGACTCCAGTGGATGAATTTACACCAAAGGACATCTGGGTACAAATGCTTGACTGGAGAGGACTTAACATGTATAGCAGAATACATGAGGTCCAATGGAGTGGGGTGGGGTCAAGGATGAGGGAGGGGGTCTAAATAATTAAGAACTGTTGTATGAAATGTACAAAATCTCAATAAAAAAATTTTTATGTGTGGGGGGTAGTTTCGTGTGTGTGTGTGTATGTGTGTGGTTGTGCGTGTGTGCGTGTGTGTGTGTGCTTTTGCGTGTGCACGTGTGTGTGTGTGTGTGTGTGTGTGTGTGTGTGTGTGTGTAGGGCAGGAGTGGGCCTTGAATCCCCTGGAGCTGGAGTTAGAGGTGCTTGTGAGCCACCCAACATGGGTGCTGGGAGATGAACTTAGGTCTTCTGCAAGAGCAGCAAGCACTCTTAACAGCTGAGTCATCTTGCCAGCCTAAGATTCATTGTTTTTCAAAGGTCTGGCCCATATCAGAATAAGAGGGTCTTTGTCAAGCAGTAGACCTATTCCTCTCCACTTAGTTTAACTATGGCGAACTGCTATGGTTAGATCTGAATAGGCCCCCAAAGACTCATGTGGTGAAGGCTTGGTCACAGCCCTTGGTGGTATGGGGAGGTAACGGAACCCTTAAAAGGTAGTGTCTAGCAGGAATAAGTTAGGTCAGTGGGGGGGGGGGTGTCCTTGAAGAGAATATTAGGACCCCAGTCCTAAGCAAAAGTTCCCAGTTGCTATGAGGTAAATGTGCCCCCTCCACCATGTTCCTCACCACAATACACTGTTCTGCCGCAGGCCCAAAGCAACAGAACCAAGAGACCATTGGCTGAAATTATGATCAAGCCAAGCCTTTTCTTTCTTCAGCTGATTGTCTCAGGTGTTTTACCACAGTGACAAAAAGGTGATTAACACAGTCAGCATTCTCCATTTGTAAACTGAACTGCTTCCCACATGCTCCAGGGTTTGAATACCTGGTTCCTGGCTGGAGGCACTGTTTAGGGACCTTGTGAGGTAGGCTGGCAGATGTGGGTCCCTGAGGGGGCATTTGAGGGTTATAGCTCAGCTCTCTTTCCAGTCCCTTTCTCTGTTCCTGATCTGTCAAGATCGTCCAAGATGTAAACAAACAGCACCATCGGTTTCTTCCACCATGGATGAGCTGTTCAGCTCCTGTTCCATCCCTGCTAGGTCCTTAAACCTTCAAAACTGTGAGTCAAAATAAACCTCTTAAATTGTTTCTATCAGGTATTTCTGTCACAATGACAAGAAAAGTAATAAATACAGCACCCAATCACATTCATGAATATGACATGATACAGGATTCTTGACACGAGTGTGTGTGTGTCTGTGTGTGCAATGGTGTGCATGCCATAATGTGCATGTAGAGGTCAGAGGACAACTTTGTCAAGTTGGTTCTTTCCTTCCTCCAGGGCTCAAACTCAGGTCACCAGGTTTGCACACAAGTGCCTTTTTCAGCTGAGCCATTTTGCCAGCCCAATTCTTGACACTTATGCAGTGATTTAGTACCTGAAGAGATCACCATGTTTCTATAATTCCATATTCTTGCCCTCCCAGGGATCTCATTCAAATTAATACAATTAGTAACAAAACATTAATCCCATAATGTCAGTGACACAGACAGGCCCTCTCTGTAGAAATATCAGCAAAATGTATAGAAGATGGAAAGAGTGGAGGGTAATGTGAGAGAAAGAACCATTCAGAGGAGATGAGGTGGCCGAGGAGACAGCTGGTCTGCCTGACTGAATTCTGAAGCGCTCCAGGAGTGCAAAGTTCTTTGTTGTGGTGTTCCTGGGAAGGAGTGGGCAGGCAAGGTAAGCAGGCTCACTGATGATTTGAATCAGGGTATTACGCTTTTGGGACAGGCTCAACCTGTGGGAACTCATTAAAGAAGGTAGGTCGTAGGTTGAACTCCCGATGAGTTGTTTTGCATATAAAACATAAACACTCAGGGATGTGACCTGCTATTCTAGGAATCATCTTACCCCATTAGGACACATTCTTTACCTAGTTGTTTCAGCAAAAGCTTAATCCCAGCACTCCTTAGACACAGCAGGCATATCTCTGTGAGTTCTAGGCCAGTCTAGTTTATGAGTTACAGGCCAGTTAGGACTACATAATAAGACCCTATCAAGCCAGGTGTGGTGGCTCACCCCTTTAATCCCAGCACTTGGGGAGGCAGAGGCAGGTGGATCTCTGTGAGTTCAAGGCCAGCCTGGTCTACATAGTGAGTTCCAGGACAGCTGGGGCTACAGCGAGACCCTGTCTCAAAAAGATTAAAAAAAAAAAAAAAAGAATGCTTCTAATTAACTGGGTATGCACACGCCTTTAATCTCACCACTCAGGAGACAGAGGCAGGCTTATCTCTGTGAGTTCTAGGCCTGCCTGGCCTACATAGCAAATTCCAGGCCAGCTGGGACTATAGGAAGACCCTGCCTCAAAAAGACCAAAAAAAAAAAAAAAAAAGATAATAATAATAAAATGAAGAATGTTTCTAATTAATAGTAGTACTCTTGAACATTCACAAAATACTAGGCACTGTGCTAAGAGATGTAAGGAATTTTTCTCATTGTCTCTCTACAACAACCCTATTTTGTAGTCACAGTTATTCCATTGTACAGATGAGTAGACAAGGCTCAGAAAGGTTAAGAAACTTGCATGAGGGGGCTGGAGAGATGGCGCAGGTATTAAGAACACTGGCTGTTCCTGCAGAAGACCCGGGTTCGAATCCCAGCACCCACATGGCAGCTAACAACTGTCTGTAACTCCAGTCCCAGGGATCTGACAGCCTCTTCTGACCTCCAAGGGCATTGCACGACACAGGTGCATTTACCTACATGCAGGCAATACACGCACGCACATAAAATAATAATAATAAATAAAATTAAAATTACAAAAAACTTGCCTGAGGACAAATAGCTCATATGTGATGGATCTCCTCATTGTGCCCTTTCATATCCAATATACTCCTCTCTGGGAGCCTCTGATCTATTTCCCTTGGCCTGACCCAAGACTAAATCTTGCCATTCTCAAAGACACCCTAGTAATCTGCCTCAGCTTTGAGCTCCTAAAGCAGCTGGAGCATTTGTTTGATATTTTATGCATGTTTTATATAAAATTAAAAATAGATTCTCAAACAACCTTAAGTATAAAAATAATTGATTTATTTGGGCCGACTGTATGGTCTTAAACCAAAAGGAAAGTATAACCAAAGAGTAAAGTCATCAGTATATTTCTTTAAGAGTTCAAGGGATTACACTTCCCAGACATTAGGCTTAAGTCCATATAAAAACTTATTTAAACAATTATTTCTGATTGATGATTTTGTTCCTAATCAGAAAGCGCTGCTCAGATGTAAGACTTCAAATCTTGGTCTGCAATACTCTAGTGCCTACCTGTAGCTAACGGAGACAACCCCCTATTGTTCTAAAATGGTGGCTAAATTTGTTTTCTCCCCCTATACAGAAACCTTTGAGAGGGAACAGACACTGATTCTAACCACTCCAAATGTTATCAAAGTGCCTAAAAGCAAATCCTGAAGTCTAGCCTTGAGTCTAGCCTTAGCAGACAAAAGAAAAATGAGGAAAAACCCAATATAGGGATGCTTTTGGAAGCTCTCATCAAGAAATTCCAATGGACTCTCGTATGAACATTTGAAATTTGCCCTGTTCTGACTTTTTTCTGGTTCCCTGTCTAGAACTTATAATGCTAAACACTCTTGCCTTTACTTCTCCTTCACATCTCCTATTTACCAGTCAAGGACTTTCTTTTCTCCCTACAGGTAAGAGTTATGCAATTTGGGAGTCTTTTAGATAGACCCACTGAAGGGGTACCCCAATTGCCTCACCCTGCGTACCTGTTCAGCATGGAAGAAGCCAGAGTGGTCTACATCCTGATTCCCTATCCACAAGTTAGGTAACCTCTTCAGAGGATGGTGTGATAAGAATAGGAGGTAGGAATTGGCTAGGCAGTTCCCCAAAGAAAGGTAGGCAGTTTCTTGGATAAAAATCAAAATGTCCTTGGGCCTCTTAGCAACACACTATTCCAAAGGCCAAAAACTTTGAAAGTATTTGGGAGCTCTTGTCTAATCCTTAAAAGATTTTATGGTTACCTCTTCAGAGGGGGGGAATGTTAGAGTAGCCAAAAGCCCCATAAAAAAATAATAAATCAAAGAAGAAAGAGTACATGAAGTTATTAGAAAAAAGTGATGGGGAGATATGGGAGGAGTTGGAGGGGAGGGAGTGGGCATGGATTTAATCAAAACACCCTATATGCATATATGAAATTATCAATAAATTATTTTTTAAAAAATCGATGGCCCTTTTTCTTGCTGTATAGTAAGCATGAAAACTATACTAAGCATGATGACTCAGTAAGGACAGTGCCACATCCATCTTTGTGACTAAGTACAAGGTCTCAGTCATCTTTAACAGTGGTAGACAACACTAAAACTCCAGTGAGCCCAGGACTATGGTCCACTCATATCCTGGTAAGTAGCAACTAATACTCATGATGGTGACTCAGAGTCCAGGTGAATAACAAATTATGATTTTAGATATCTGGAGGATAATGAAATAAGATGTAAGAAGCTGAGGAATGAAGATTTAGTGTATTTATACAAAAAAACACAACCCATTTTTGGGATTGGAGAGATGACTCAGCAGTTAAGAGCACTGGCTGCTCTTGCAGAGGACATGGGTTTGATTCCCAGCACCCACATGACAGCTGTAACTCCACAGGCTCCAATGCCCTCTTCTGATCTCCATGGGCATTGCATGACCCAGGTGCATTTACATACATGCAGGCAATACACTCACACAAAAATAAATAAATAAAATATTTTTTAAAAATCCACTTTTCTCATTTCTATCATGCATAAATACCAATTGTTCCCCCTGATATTTATCTAAGTTGTTAGACTAAGAGGGTGTCAATGATGACTACTCAAAAGCTAGTTCCTTTGCTTCCCTTCATCCCTAAATAGACCCCCATGCTCCACCAACAAAGTTATACCTGAGATCCAAGAGTCTCAGAAAAGCACTTTGGGGATTATGTAGTCTAATTGTATTAGTCAGGTTCTCCAAAGAAACAGAACCAGTAGAAAGAATATGTATAGAGATGTATCAGCTTAGCTCACAGGATAGAGTCCGAGTAGTCCAACAATGGCTGCACCACACTGGAGAGGCTGAGAATCTGTAGTCGCTCAGTCCACAAGGCTGGATGTCTCAGTAGTCCCAATCCGGTGCTGAAGGTCTGACAAATTCCAAAATATCAGCTAGACGAACTCACCAGCGAGAGAGAAGGCAAGCCGCAGAAAGCCCCGCGTTCTCCTCTGCCTTGGTCTTTTACACAGGCTGCCATCAGAAGGTAACGCCCACATTTAGGGTGTGTCTTCCGGCTTTAGATGATCCAGTCAAGAAGATCTCTTTCATTTCAGTTAATCTCAGATCCAATCAAGTTGACACCCAGGATTAGCCATCACACTAATCTTTCCAAATTACAGATGAGGAGCTTTGACTTTTGAAAATTATCATTATTCCTTGATGTTAGACACCAACAAATGTTTCACTTTCCATCAAAGCCCCAAGATGTTTGCTTCAAAGACATGGAAAAGGATACTGTCTATGTCCCAAGAATTCCTATAGGGGGCCAGAGGTAATTTTTGGTCTAAGCCTTCCTTAGTCCTATAGGAGGATTGACGGCTGTCCCTGGGTTTCCACAAATGAAGCTTGGAAGCCTTTCTGCTTGCAAGCACTTGGGTCGGGCTGAGGAAGGCAGTAAGTAGGGACCACGCTCTGGGGTGTCTGTTTGAGAAAGAGCTGCATTCTAGCCCCAAGGAGCAGGCTTCAGTTTGAATGTCCACTGACCCCTGGATGGGGGGAGGGACCTGGTCAGGGGACTTGAGTGTAAGCCCCTGGAAACACATAGCTGCCCCCTAGTGTCTCTTCAGTGTGAATCCAGAATTGTGAGAGGGGGTGAGCCCTTGCTTGTACTAAGTAAAGCATGATGCCTTTTGCTCTCCAGATCAATAAGGGCACACTGTAGGACCCTGGCACTTCCCGCCAGGCAGGGTTTCTTACAACTTCAAAGAAGTGTTAAGTGGATTGACTGAGAACTAATAAAGAAGTAAAACTTAGAGAAATCAGAAATATCCCTCTGATTCCCTGAAGCTAGGAAAATACAAAGGAAGAATGAAAGTCTCTTGCTACCCCCGAGGAAAACTAAAGCCTCCAAGGGTACATTCTACAGACAGTAATGTGGCAGAGTTCATAGAAAAATTATATTAGCATTTGAAGTTATTGAACTCATCCTCCACTGTTTTGAGAGAGATCTCGCTGCACTAAGACAAAAAAAGAAAAAAAAATAAAAAGAAAGAAAAAGAAAAAAAAAGAAAAGAAAATGCCCTAATTTTGTAAAAGCTAATGTAATACCATCCATAGTGTTCTGAAACAAAATATTAGCTGGGTGAGATGGCACACACCTTTGGTCCCAGCACTCAGGAGGCAGAGGCAGGTGTATCTCTGTGAGTTTGAGGCCAGGCTAATCTACATAGTAAGTTCCAGGTCAGCTGGGGCTACATAGTGAGACCCTCTCTCAAAAAGCCAGTAATAATAATAAAATAATATACTTTATATTTCTAGAGAGAGTTTATTTTGGGGGAATTTCAAACCCAGAGCATTTGGCAGACATGATCTAATTGTTTTATCTTGTTTTCTTTATAAAAATGTCTCAATATATTCAAAACATACTTCTTGCTTACAGGGTCTCAAGAATGCCTGGTGGGAATAAAGTTGAGTCTCTGAATATTAAGTTCTCAGCCAAGAGAAGAGACATTTAGTCCCAGGCTACACCTTACTCTCCCTTGCTAGGCTCGTGTGGGTCTCGTATTGGAACTCTGGAACCTGGGTGTTCTCTGTGTCAGGCTGCTTGAGGACGGAATTACCTAGTGTGCCTTAGCCACTGGCAGTCCAACAGGATGTGATATTATGGAGACGGCAAGCCCTGTCACTTGGGCTGTGGGCAGATTTGTTTACTGTTACCTCCTTGCCTTTTCAGGCATCGTGAATCTCCAAGATGAGTCTAAGCTGTTAACCACCTTGTACCCTGGATGTTATGCTTGGTGTCTTGAACATCCCCCAGGACCTGTGGCCTGGTGAGAGACACTTAGGTCACTGGGGGAGTGCTCATGAGGCAGACTGTGGGTCCCTGGTCTCTTTTTCTCCTTTGCTTCTTGGACATAAAGTGAATGTTTTTGCCGCATGCGCTCACTGTGATATGCTGCCTCATCACAGGCCCACAGTAAAAGGGTGGTATCACAGGAAACTTCAAAACTGTGGGCCAAAGTAAACCTTTTCTCTTTCTAAGTTGATTATCCCAAATGTTGTGTTATAGTGACAGGAAGGTGATTAACACTGGACATCAAGGGTCTTTGTGCCTGAGTTGGAGACCTCAAGTGGTTGGCCACCAACCTCTTCTGCTCTGGAAATCAAAGGCAAAGGAAGCATGCTAGTATAAGCCAAGTGTTTGTTACTCCTAAATGGTCTGCTTTCTAATCTTCCCCAAAGCTCCTAAAAGTGAGAAAAATAGCTCAGTCATCCCCAAGAAGCCTGCCTATAAACAATTCTGTGAATCTGGTCATTCAAGTGTTTACAATTAGATAATTAAAACTGAATTACTTTAACTTTTTCATTTTTTCATGAATCTATTGTATCTTCTCTCTAAACCAGTAACTTAAGCATGTATGATCGCTGCTCTCACGACAACAGAAGGAAGGTGATAGTAGGTTGGGAAATCCTATGACCCTGAGCCACTGAGGGCAGGACAGCGCTTCCTGACTTGAATGGTGGGACACACACAGTAGCTCCTCTTGTGAGTCCAAGTTGAACTGTCAACTAAAATGCCCAGTTCCACTCTCTTGCTTGATGAAAAGTGTTATCAGATTGCTTTCTCCTCACAGTGATGAGCAAATCTATGACGGAGAGGGTAATAGAATGATTCTTTTTCTATTTAGTAATTCTACTTCCAGACGGCAGTGATAAACGGAAGGTTCTCATCTTCTTCTCCCCCAGCTTGGAAAAGATAAATAAACCCAAACAGAAATGCCCCACTCATTCCCATTCTGTCCCAAAGCCCTGTGGAATCAATTTCACCACACCACGTCCCCCTGAAACCAAGGGAATAAACTCCGGAATTCATTTCCATGGGACTTGACATTGTAAAAATAATTGGAATGTGCTGCACGCTTAACACTCCTTTCAGGAAATAGAGAAAATGTGTCTTTGCTGGTGGGTGGGGGTGACAACTGCCTAAGTGCTGGTGGGTTTCACCCTGTGTTTTTCCGTATTGTCTTGTCAAGAGGAGCTATTATCCAGTCCCGAATGAGCCTGGCAGTACTACCCTCAATGAGGTGTTTAAAACTGCCTTCCCTGGTGAGAATGAAAACACTTCTTTTGTTCCCATCTTTAAAATTAACTGCATAGTATTACCACCATCAATGAGGTGTTTAACATCAAAATTGCCTTCCCTGGTGAGAAGAAAAACACTTACTTTGTTTCCTTCCTTAAAATTAATTGGGGTTTTTAAAAACTCATCCTTATTCAACCAACAGTTGCGTGGAAGTCGAGAGAAGTCGATGAGATTTTTAAAACGTTGTCTTTGGTAGTCATGGCTTTCTGAGAATTCTTCCTATTTAGGCCACTTTCTGAACACTTTTCTGCCTCTTTGTTTTCTTTTCCTCACATTATATTTTGTAACTTTGGCCTCATGTATGTGGCCCTTGGCAGGGAGTTAATGAATAGATACTTGCTAGAGAGAGGTAATGACTCCACCGACCCAGATATTCTTTATTAGCGTGCACATTTTCACCAGCCTATTCTTATTCTATGAGGTAAAGAAATTGCTTATTAAAAATTAAAACTAGCCTCCAGTATTAACATCTGAGGGGACTTTGATAGATATGGCTAAAGAGGCCCCCTTCTCCCTTCCTCAGGGACCACAGAGGCAGCTCTAACTTTTATAATTGTCTGAATAGTATTTGGGAAGTAGGGCATTCTGTGGTCACCGGCTCTTGCGATGCAACAGAATACAGAGGCAAAAGAGGGGAAGTCTTGACTTTTACAGATCTATGTCCAAAAAGAACACAATAGCTTTAGGTTTTGAAGAACAAAAAAACCAGGCTGCCTCATATCCAGAAAAGAAATTCTCCAAAGAAACAGACCTGTAAGGACTTGGAACCTGAACACTGTCATTTATCTGAGGTCCACGTTCTTTATTTCCTTTATCTCCAAGGCTGAATTGCAAAGGAAGGAAGAAATGAAAAGAAATAGAGACAGACAATGAAAACCCTAATAGATTTTAGGGATCACTGAGCAAAGTGACCCACGCCCCAATGCCAACAGAATTCAAGGACATTCTTTCTCCCAGAATAATGTGGAGAAGGACTGTGGTTTGATACAAAATGTACCCCCAAAGGTTCATGTGTTGAAGTCATGATCTCCAATGCAATGTTCAGAGGTGGGGCTTCGGAGAAGGGATTGAGTCATGACCTCATCAATGGGCTAATCCACTGATTTATAATTGAATAGCCTACTGGCAGGTAATGGAAACTGTAGAAGGAGGGACCTGATTGGAGGAAGTAGGTCATCAGGGGAGTGTACCTTGTCTCTCAGGTCTTGCTTCCATGCCTGCTGTGAGATTAGCAGTTTCCTTTATTACAATTTTCCACCATGATATTCTGCCTTACCACAGTCCAGAGCCTACAGATACAAGGGGACTGTGGGCTGAAATGGCTGAAATCAGGACAAAAATAAATCATCCATCCTTCAAGCTGCTTTTCTTGTGAGGTGTTTTGTCACAGCAACAAAAAGTATCTAACAGGATTAGAATAGAAAGAACTGGATGACATGTCTGGGCAAGTAGACCTGAAACACCCTCACAGAGCATTCCCAGCAGGTACAATGAGATGGAACAATCACCTGTGCCTGAGAGAGGCAGGAATACAACAGTAAGAGTCCTGGAATCCCCTGACCTAGTGAGGTCGTTCCATGGTGTCCTTAGTGAGCTATGTCAGAAACATAAATGCACAGATTTGTGTCTTTTCACAATATTACAAGGTATTGAATAGCAATACATTCACAAGGTCACAGGAGTCCCAATGACAGCAGTTTGCCAGATAATCCCATCTACTTTGGTAATCTGGCTAAGGTGAATGCAGGTTTTTTTTTTATTCTAATCTTAATTACTAATATTAACTCACAGAATGCAGCACATATCTCTCTCATGCATATATGTGGGCTGTGGAATGAATGCAAGGAAAGAGGCTAGAGAAGAGTTGAAGAGGTTTCAGAAGTGGGCTGACAGACCTGTAAGTAGGTAAGATAATGAACTCAAACAGGATATCAGGGAAAACTCTGCTGTGGAGCCAGGCCACTGGAGAGTCAAGGTTGAGAGCCAAGATGTAACCAGAGGCAGTGAAGGGACAGAACTGGACAGGTCCAGGCCCAGAGAGTGAGCAGGTAGAGGGGTAGGTGAGTAGGCTACCTTTCCTTGGTCTGGTATGTGTGAGTTCTTTGGCCTGATTTCTCTGATATGATTTTAACACTCCCATGTCTCCTTACAGCCTCAACTCACTCTGATAAACTTACAGGGTGGCACCTTCTACTCCAGGAATTTATCAGTCTCTGCTGCCCGGGTAGTGCTGGACAGGGTTTTGTTTGCCGGTCCATCCAGGCACACAATCATCCTCCACTCTCAAATGAAGTCAAAAGCTGCTTGTAAAGCAGAGTGTCTCAGGGCAAGGCACAGTCTGAAAGTTCACTGTTTTACAATATGGAGTAACTTAAAGTTGGACACAGCCTGATCTCAACAATGGGACTGAGGAGGAGACAGTAGTGATCTACATGGACTAAACACTGACAGGAAAGGTATATTTTGGCAGGGATGCCTGGGAGCTCCTCATCTTAACCCCCAACTCTCAGCCCCTTTGCCTCAACACTATGTGAGCTGTCTGTGATGGACACACAGATTGACTGGAAATTGTTTCCATCACTTGCTAGAAGGGACCTTAAAGAAGAAAATAAATTCAATCACAGAAAAACAGTGAGATCACAACTGCACCATTGTCAAATAAAATGTAACATGTTTCTCAAGTTTTTATTAAAGCCAGGTGTAGTGATACATGCCTAGAATCCCAGCACTTGGGAGGTTAAAGCAAGAGGATCTCAATGCAGAGTGAGACCATCTCTCAAAAACACAACACTAAGAAAATCCTTTCTACTATTTATAGTGCTGTTATCGACATTTCTTCAAGTTTTCTTTTGAATTTTTTAAAAGTTTTATTTTTATTTTTAAATTTTATTTATTATTTTTGTTTTATGTGTATGACCGCCTGTATGTGTGTAAGGGCATCCATGTCATGAAATGCCCATGGAGGTCAGAAGAGGGTGTTAAGATTCCCTGGAGCTGCAGTTATGGATGGTTGGCTAGCTACCATGTGGGTACTGGGAACCAAATCCAGGTCCTCTACAAGAGCAGCCAATGCTCTTAACCACTGAACCTTCTCTCCAGCCCTTTCTTTTTATTTTTGAGATAGGATCTCCCTGTAGCCACAACTATCCCGGAACTGGCTATGTAGCCCAGGTTTGCCTCAAACTCACAGAGATTTGTCTGTCTCTGTCTCCCAAGTACTGGAATCAAAGGTGTGTGCCATCGCCCCAGACTATTTTTATTTTATGTGCATGAGTGTTTTGTCTGCATGTATGTAAGTGCATGCAATGCCCAAAGAAGCCAGAAGAAGGCATCAGGTCTCCTGGAACTGGAGTTCCAACAGTTGTTAGATGCCATGAGGGTGCTACAGGTCCTCTGCAAAAGCAGTCAGTGCTCATAACTGCTGAGCCATGCTCCAGCTCTAGGTGTAAACTCTTGAAATTCTTGAGTTTGTTATTTTCTTGCATGATATTGACCTTACTCATGTTTTATTTTTCTTGAGGTAGATAAATAACTCAGACCTTTAATAAGGACTTTTAATAAGAAAATAATAAGAATATTTTCATGCTCCTGGCCAGAGTGTTTATTTAAGGAATAGGGACATGCTCCAATAAATACAACAAATTCCCAACCAAGCCTCAAGAGATTGGCAGAAACTATTAAGAAATACAAGACTTACCTACTGAGATTGCTGAGCTCTGAAGAATGTATACTGTGACCTAAAAGAACCATTTTGCCTCTATGTAGAAGAGCCTGCCCAAGATCAAAGCTAACCCCGAGAAAGAAAGGTCAACTGATGAAGAGAAAAAGGCTTCCTGATTATATTAAGTACCTGACTTCCATGGTCTGCTCTTTCCACTATCATAGCCAATAAATTATCTTTGCTTAAGCAGAAGTCATTTCATTTAAAATTACACACACACACACACGTTTGTGTGTGTGTGTGTGTGTGTGCACGCGCGTGTGCATTGCTAGGGATTGAACCCAGGATCTTCTGAATTCTAGGGATGCACTTTATCACTGAGAAACATCTCCAGTCCTTGTGTTTTGAGACAGGGTCTCCCCATGTAACCAGGCTGGCCTCCAATTCCTGGTTCTCTCTTGCCTCTATTTCCTGTATACTGGGATTACTACACATAGGCCACTATACCTAGCTTAAATAATAATTTTTATCACTTATAATTCAAAGTAACCAAACTAGAATGTATGGACCTGTGGAGAGAGTTCATAGTTTGTTAACTTCTCATTAGTAGATGCCAAGGGGACTTTTGAAAACTGAGGCCCACTTCATAAATATTTACAACTTTTTTTTTTTTTGGTCTTTTTTGAGACAGGGTCTCCCTGTAGCCCCAGTTGGCCTCGAACTCATAGAGATCCCCTTGCCTCTGCCTCCCAAGTGCTGGGATCAAAGGTGTGTACCACCACACCCAGCCTGTATGTACAACTTTTTAAGTGTCAATTTAAAAAACAAAACTAAATAAATATAACTGGAGTCAATTGCTATGCCCTAGAAAAAAGAAGGCAATGTGGAATCACACCATATTTGTCTCAGGTACATGCTAACTTTGGAGACTAACCTGCATGCAAAGTTTAACTCTGTAGTCTTACTTAATCCTTGAAGCTACATACACATGTATTAACATTTATTGATATTAAGGCTTAGTGCAAAAATACAGTGGTTGCAGGGCCTGGAGAGATGGCTCAGTGGTTAAGAGCACTGGCTGCTCTTGGAGAGGACCCAGGTTCAGTTTCCAGCACCCACATGGCAGCTAACAACTGTTTGTAACTCCAGTTCCAGGGGGTCCGATGCCCTCTTCTGGCCTTCATGGGCATTGTATGGGACACGGGTGCACTTACATACATGTAGACAATACACTCTTACACATAAAATAAAAACAATTTTTTTTTGTCTTTCTGAGACAGGGTCTCCTTGTAGCCCCAACTGTCCTGGAACTCACTATGTTGACCAGGCTGGCCTCAAACTCACAAAGATCCACCTGCCTCTGCCTCCCAAGTGCTGGGATTAAAGGCATACACCACCACGCCTGGCCAAAATAAAATATTTTTTTTAAAAAATAGAGTGGTCAGTAGAAACCCTACAGGTGAATACAGAGCTCTACATCTACTGCCAGTTTACTACTAGGGAGTAGATTTTTATCCTAAAGGAATATTTTTTGAATATCCAAATATCTGTACTGGGGTCTCTCCACAAGACTTTCCTTGAGTGATATGGGAATCAGGTAGTATTTGTCTCAAAAACAAAAACAAGAAACAAAAAGAAAGTAAAGATGAAGTCTAATATTTAAATTTATGAAAGCTGGCCAACAGAATTTTTTTTAACAATTTAGTTATTTGTACAAATGTTTTGATTGCCTGAATGTTTATTGGTGTGTGTATAAGTGCCTGTGAAGGCTGGAAGATGACAACAGAGCCGCCATGCAGGTGCTGGAAGTCGAACCCAGAGCCTCTGGAAGAATAGCAAGTGGTCTTATCCCCTGAGCCACCTCTCCAGACCTGAGAACTTCTTTTAACTAACAAAACCTGGGAGAAAGAAGTGGTATGGATTTGTCTTGTCTCATATTCAAGAGTAAAATAATCTTTAAAGTTGAAAACTCAAGAAATGGAAGTATAAGAGTAAGACATAAATGAAAGAAATTGGCAGAAATACTGGTCTCTGGAATGGAACCAGAGATAAGGGAGACTTCCACATTCATGCAATGCTTTTTGTTTTACTTATCCATTTTTCCATGCATGTTTGCTTTATAATTTGTTAAAAACCATCCTCAAATTAAACTGTGTTTATCTGAGCAGCTTTCTTTTCTGCTCCCTAAAATGTCCATTTCACAGGCTGGAGAGATGGTTCAGCAGTAAAGAGCACTGGCTGCTCTTGCAGAGGATCCAGGTTCAATTCCCAGCACCCACAGAGCAACTAACAACTGTCCATAACTCCAGTTGCAGGGGATCCTTTTGGAGAGCTTTGTCTGACCACTTTGCACTTTCTGGAAGGGACAGAAACTTCCTGCTCTTGATTTAACCAATCAGGTTTCTGCTTTCACATCAATGAAGCAAGCAGCAACATGCATCCTGTCCGATCCGATCCAAAGAGGGAAAGAGGAGCCCAGCTTTGTCCCACCTCCTACACTATAGACTATAAAAGCCTGGGCTCTCTAAGGGGGTGGATGATGCTCCAGTTCTGGCCTCCCTCCCCTCTCCTCTCTCGGGAAGTATGCCCCTTTGTGTGTTCTGGCGAGTGTTACTTTTACTATAATAAACCTTGACTATGTGCTGTGGCTACAAACTTCTTGTCATA
>NW_008355790.1:617805-639680 GCF_000622305.1 Nannospalax galili
TTTTTTGGTGTTTTTGAGACAGGGTCTCCCTGTAGCCCCAGCTGGCCTGGAACTCACTATGTAGACCATCTGGCCTCAAACTCACAAACATCTGCCTGCCTCTGCCTCTGGAGTGCTGGGATTAAAGGTGTGCGCCACCATGCCTGGCTTGTCTTGCAATTCTTTACCTGTCAAAGAAATGGACCAAGGAAAGACCCTTAGATGGTGTCAAAACCATGAGCCCAGATCGACCTTTCTGTAACACTGTCCCAGTGACAGAAAGCTGACTACAAAATTTTTTTAAAAATTCCTTTTAGCCAGGAGTGGTGTCACAGAGGTAGGCAGATCTCTGTGAGTTCAAGGCCAGCCTGGTCTACATAGTGAGTTTCAGGACAGCTGGGGCTACAGGGAGACCCTGTCTCAAAAAGACCAAAAAAAAAAAAGCTAGGACTGGAGAAATTAGGGCTCGGCAGTTAAGAATACTTGCTGCTCTTGCAAAGGACCTGGGTTCAGTTCCCAGAACCCACAGGGCAGCTAACAACTATCTGTAACTCCAGTTCCAGGGATTTCAACATGCTCTTCTGCCCCACTGCAGGCACTGCATGCACATGATGCACTTACATACATATAGGCAAAACACTCACTGGTCTGGAAATATACACAGTAGTAGAGTGCTTGCCTAGTCTGAGTTGCAAAAAGATAAAAGGAGGAAGAGGAGGGGGAGGGGGAGAGAAGGAGACTGAGGAGGAGGAGGAGGAGGAGCAGCAGCAATTGCTATCTAAAATTAATCTCTCTGCCTGTATAATGGATCCCAGGGCCTCCTACTTCTTCAAAATTGTCAGTCACCCTCTTTTTCTTTAGGATCTTCAAATTCTCCTTCTCTTGGGTCTGCCAACCAGCATTTGCATATCATGCTCAAGCTGCCCCCACCTTAAATTCAAAAGCTGCCTCAACCAAAAAGTGCTGAGCTCACCAAGGGATATAATCTGTAACTGCAGCTCTTAATACCAGTTTTCTTTTAACTTCATTCTCAGCAGCTTCTAACATGGAGCACACACTCTTGTAAAACATCCCTGTGCCTTGACTTTCAGAATACCTGGACTTATCGCTATGATTTATATGACCTGTGACCTAACATATTTTGTGTAAAAGTTTCCGCCTCCCCATAAAGTGGTTTTTTTTTGTTTTTTGTTTTTGTTTTGTTTTTTTTGCCTTTTTGAGACAGGGTCTCCCTGTAGCCCCAGCTGCCCTGGAACTCGCTATGTAGACCAAGCTGGCCTCAAACTCACAAAGATCTGCCTGCCTCTGCCTCCCAAGTGCTGGGATTAAAGGCATGTGCCACCACACCCGGCCGAAGTGTTTTTTTTTGTTTGTTTGTTTTTTTAAATATTCTATTTATTATCTTTATGTGTATGAAAGCATTGCCTGCATGTGTGTGTCAATGCAAAAGCATAACTCTCACTTCAAAGGGGATAAGAGGTAGTTTATTCTGGAGCCAAATATGAGTGACCATGGCCCAGGAACACAGATTCAGTTTACCTCAAATTCCATGTTCCAATGTGGTAACAGTAACATTACATTTTTATAGTAACAGAACAAGGAAAGTCATAAATCAAGACACTTTTCAAATACATTGGTGGATACCTTCATTCAGCAGGCCATAGCAAAGCTGGCGGGGGAGAGTGGGGGGCATCTACTATAGGTCTCAGATGCTACCTGATGACATTCTTAGCTTTTTGATTGGTGGGACTTGGTGGTCTGCCATGGTAATACATTTTATTAGTCAGAAAAATGTTAATTCGGAAACTGCGGTAGGAAAGGTGTGGCTATTTATGGGGTTAAAGATGTCCCCAGATAATTTGTGAACAGGCTTTGCTTCTGCAACACTTGAAACTTTCCAACAGCCATTGAAGTGTTAATCAGTTGGTCAACCTTACAGGAAATTCAGCTCAGGATGTAGGAGTTCTTTCTGGGAACTTTCTTTCACATGTGTAAGTACATTTGTGTATACAATGCCTGCAGAGGTAAGAAGAGGACATCTGATCCCCTGGAACTGGAGTTACGAACAGTTGTTAACAACTATGTGAGTGCTGGGAATCGAACCTGGGTCCTCTTCAAGAACAGCCAGTGTACCTAACTGCTGAGCCATCTCACCAGTCCCCTATGAAGTGTTTTCAAGACAACTAGAACTTCAGTCAGACATGGGTTGCAGTGTGTTAGTGCTCTTCATTCTACCACATAGGTCTTCATACCCTTTGTGGCTTCCACGATTGCATTCAGAAAGTTCTTTCCTTTAGGCTGTTCCGTGGGAAACCATCTGCTGAAAGGCTGACTTGCTACAGGGATTAACAGATTTCTTCAGAAACAGGATTCAACTGCAGCTGTAATGAAAATGCTTCCAATTACAGTAGAAAGCTTAGTCTTGTGAAAAGAACTCAGTCACTTGTGCTTAAAACTCAGTTTGGGGTAGTGGTGGTGAATATTTCTCAGTTGGTTAAGATTCTCATTCTTTTTAGTTCTGGTCAGGTTTTTAAATTTTTTAAAATTTAGTTAGAATTCTCATTCTTTTTAGTTCTGGCCTCAGGTTTTTAAGATTTTTAAAATTTATTTCTATGCATATGAGTGTTTTGCCTACATGTATATAAATAAGTGCAAGTGCACTCATGTCATGCAGTGCCTACGGAGGCCGGAAAAGAGCATAAGATCCCTTGGTTGTCAGCCACCTATGGGTGCTGGAAATGGAACCAGGGTCCTCTACAAGAGAAGCCAGTGCCCTTAACCACTGAGCTATTTCTCAAGGCCCCTCATCAGGTTTCTAGTGGGAGCCAGGCTTAGCTATCTTGGGTGTTGTCTCTGCTCTGCTGACAATGGCACCATCTGATCTCCTGTGTTACAGTAGCAATAAAGATTCATTGAGAAAAAAAATCTCCTGGTCAAGAGAATAGAATCTCTGGCCTGTGTGGAGACCTAACATTCCAGTTGGGCCACATCAATCACCTGGCCAAGTGACCATCCCTAGGAAGGTGGGCTCACCTTAAACCTTACTCAAGACATAGGTGGAATAATTTTTCTTTTGATACTGTACGTTTCCTTTCCCAAATCTCGGCCCCCATCATCCCCCCAGGGCAGCCACTATGAGATTTGGCTGTGTTTGCCTATCTTTCTGAGGCCTGAGTCAGACAGGTGAACCTTTCTCTTTTCTTTTTTTCTTTTCTTTTCTTTTCTTTTTTCCTCTTTCTTTTGGATGCTAGCCAGAACGTAAGTTTGCTTTTTTCTGGTGCTTTGGGCTTCCTTACTCTTTCTCTAAAGCATCCTCCTCATCAGTGCCTGCTGGTCCACCAAGTGTCTGACCTCTATGCTGATTTAAATGGCATGCCTTTTTTTCCTTTTCTTCTCCATTCTCCTCCTCAGGCCAGCTGCTGAGATTTACAACTTGCCTACCCTGGGGATTTTTCTTTTAAACTCATAAAACTGTCCTCAAGTTTATGTTTGAGAACATTCTTTTTAATTAAAAATTTTTTTAAAAAAAAAATATTTATTTTTATTTTATGTGTATG
This sequence comes from Nannospalax galili, assembly GCF_000622305.1. Lineage (NCBI taxonomy): Eukaryota > Metazoa > Chordata > Mammalia > Rodentia > Spalacidae > Nannospalax > Nannospalax galili. Next base: position 621,342 of record NW_008355790.1, read on the forward strand.
AGTGTTATGCCTGCATGTAGGTAAGTGCACCCATGTCATGCAATGCCCGAGGAGGACAGAAGAGGCTGTCATATCCCTTGGAACTGGAGTTACGGACAGTTATTAACTGCCATGTGGTTGCTGGGATTCAAACCCAGGTCTTCTGCAAGAACAGTAAGTGTTCTTAACCGCTAAGCCATCTCTCCAGCCCCCTTTAGTACATTCTTAAATTCCTTTATGAATGAGACTAAGAACCTCAATAAGAGACCCTGATTTTCTCCATATCATCTGATCATGAAGGGAACCCCAAATGACAATATAATAAGCACATGTGATTACTGCGCACTTCAGGAAAATTTCAGGGTTCTTGATTTTTTTTAAATTTTTTAATTCAATTTTTTTGTATTTCATACATAAAATCATCTTTATACCCTCTCCCTCCTTCCCCTTTGGCACCCCCCCCCACTGGAGTTCATGCATTCTGTCATTTGTGTTAAGGCCCTATTATGTAAAGTTAGTGTCCCCAGATGTCCCTCAGTGCAAGTTCATCCACTGGGATTTAATCAGCCTATCTAAAGTCTCTCCCTTCAAGCTCAGCACTTCCTCACCCAGGAGTAGGAGTAATTAGCTATCAGTAATTCAACTAAGATTGGGGCTTGCTGTTCATTTCCACAGTTCTATGCTGGATTTTTGTCTGCCTAAGTTTGCATGGGTCTTGTGCACGCTGACACCACTGCTATAGGTTTGTATGAAAAGGGTCTGTAGGACTATTTCCATATGGTCATGCACCTCCTCCCTGGCTCTTACAATCTTTCAACCCCCTCTTCTTCAATGGTCTCTGAGCCCTGGGTAGGTGGACCTCAATATAGGAGTCCCGTCCAAGGACCCACACTCTGCAGACTTACTCTCTGTGTTTTGACAACTTGTGGCCTTTTGTGTTTCTGGCCCTCTGTTGCATGAGAAGCTTCATTGATGAGACTTGAAAGATGCATTAATGTTCTCTTCATCCCTTGTTCTGTGTTCCATGAGTCTTTGGTGTAGAGGTTGCATCCTAGATGTTCCACTTGGGCTTGGGCAATTCACAGAAAATCTCTGTATGTGACCAGTGGTGTAACTCTGTAATAATTCTGTTGAAAAAGAAGCTACTTTGATGGGTGGTGACTGGGATACTTGTCTATAAATTTAAGGATCCATATTTTGTACATAGTAAGAAATTACATCTGTCTAGAGATGTGACAACTTTGGAGTTTTCTCTAAGATCTATGACCTATCCAGCTATGTGTATTTGGCTAGGTTTAGAGTATCAGACATGAGTTTCCACCCACTGAGTGTTTTTTAAGTCCAATTAGGTATGTGATGATTACTCCCAAGATAAAAATGCCACTACTGCATCAATGTTGTTCACTGTGCTGGTCAATGATGTGGTTTTTAGGCCTTGAAGCTAGAGTGGAACCATCGATTGATGCTCTCCCTTACCAGCTTGCATAGTGCTATTCAAAGCTATGAGAGCTAGTCTTCAGGGGAGGTGGCTTCCAGGTCAGTTCTAGCTCCATTGCTCCAAATCCTGTGTCCAAAGTATGTCCTGTCTTCAGCAATAGGGTCTTACCATCAAGTTCTGGGAGGCAATCAAGGACTGTGGCAATAACCTGTGTAATTTTGGGGGTCTCTTGGACTACTCTGGCCAACAACTCAAAGGAAGGTTTCTCCTGTCTGGCACTATTTCTTATTACATAGTCTTCAGCTACACTCATGGACTCATGTAGAGATATTGTATGTGTAATTTTTTAGTAGGTTTTTGGACTAATAGGATTCCCTCTGGTTTTTTATACTAGCTAGTCACTATTTAGGGTTCTTGATTTTTGGCTCTGTCCCACCTGGATCTCACCAGTCTGATGATTACTGAGAACTTCCTTTGCTGACTTGGGCTATCTAACCCAGTCTTATCACCTTGGACCATGACAGACACTTCACCGTTCATTCAATTAGTTATTATGAAATGTTTTAGATTTATCTCCAGGTGTTATAGTGCATGCACATGTGTGCATAGTAGGTTATTAGGGCTATAAAAGTCCACTTTTGTGCTCATTTCTCCTATGGGCCAACCATGCTAATTCACAGTACTGTATGGGCTGTCTTCTTCCAGAGGTTAGGCAGAATCAAGTCCTTTTGCTTTGAAACTTCAAAATCTATCTAGGAGGATTTATTAGCTAACCACCCGACCCAATCTTAACTCCCATTCCTACTGCTTTTCCTAGTTATAGCCTATGTCCTCCTCTTCCTTTCCTCTCTGAACTTCTAACTCAGATTTGTGTTTTGTTTTGAGGATGCTGATGGTCAAACCCAGGGCTGGCACACACCAGCCAAGTGTTATATTACTGAGCTACATGCTCATCTGAAACACAGAATACCTGACAAACACAACGGAAGCGATTTATTTTGGTACGTGGTGAGGGGATACAGTCCACCATGGTGGGGAAGGCATGGCAGAAGGCAGTGCCGTGGAGACAGAATTGTGCACCCAGGACTCCTTCCCTCCTAGTGGAACAGAAAGCAGCCAGGTCAACTAGAAGCCCAGGCAGGCTATAACTCTCAAGGCCCAATGCCCAGTGATTTTCTTTCTCCAGCTAAGCTTCACTTCCTGAAATTCCCACAAACTCTTCAAATAGTGTTGCCAGCTAGGGACCAAGTGTTGAAACATACTGGCTTGTGAGAAACATTTCACATTCAAATCATGTTATTCCAAGATTTTTTCTTTACTGTATGCTATTTTCAACTTTTTTGGCCCTAGGCCTTGAATCATGCACAAACTCAACTAAAAAAAAATACTACAGTTTAGTTGGGCGTGGTAACAAGTGCCTCAATCCTAGCACTTGGGAGGCAGAGCAATCGTACCTCTGTGAGAGCAACGCTAGCATGGTCTACATAGTGAGTTTCAGGTAATCTAGGGCTACCAGGAGGCCCTATCTCAAAAAAAAATTACATTTTTATTTGTGTATGTGTGTGAAGTAAGTACATACCTGCCATGGGTAGTATGTGGTGGTGGTCAGAGGACAACTTGTGGGTATTGGTTCTCTCCGTCTATCATATGGATCCCAGAGATGGGGCTTTGGTTGTCAGGCTTGGAGATAGGTGCTTTTATCCACTGAACCAGCCCACTGGCTCTAAAATAAACTTTTTCAGAATCAAAAACAAAAATACACATGTACTTCCTGTCAAGCATCTGACTTTAAAAAATAAGTACTCCAGTTTTTAGACTATTTGCTTTTACTGTAACTGTAAAAATGAAGCCAAGTGAGGCTGGTATGTGCCTGCGCTGCCAGGTGGCTGTGGACTGCAATGGTTGATTCAAAAGGATTACTAGCTAGCTCCAGGCCAGCCTGAGAGATGGCAGGACTATGTCTCAAAAGTGAAAAATGTTGTTTACTTTGTGGCTCTATTTGCTCTTACTTCAGGGCCATGAAGCCAGACAGAGGGAGGGCACAGGGCAGCAACAAAAAAATGTCTTAAAATTTTACCAGTGTCCAGCTAGGCATGATGGCACACATTAATCCCTGCATCTGGGAGGGCAGTCTCTGTAAGACTGAGGCCAGCCTGGTCTACATAAGTGAGTTTCAGGCCAGCTGGGGCTACAGGGAGTGGCACACATTAATCCCTGCATCTGGGAGGGCAGTCTCTGTAAGACAGGCCAGCCTGGTCTACATAAGTGAGTTCCAGGCCAGCTGGGGCTACAGGGAGACCTTGTCTCAAAAAGACCAAGAAAAAAAAATTAGTATTTAGAGCTACATAATCAATCTTTTCTTATGAACCAGTTGCCAAAGAATTCACTAAATTTCTGCACTGTAAATGCTTCCTACAATCTTTTCATTCCTCAATGTTCAGGACTTACTGTAAATGGGATGGAACAGCAAAACTGAAAGCAAGACCCCCAACCTTAAAATATCTTTATACCCAGATTTTATAGATTCCTTTGGCAGAGCAGGCAATATTTTCATATACTGACTAATTTTCACTGCTCCAGCATGTATATAAACTTGACTTTTTTTTTTTTTTCGACTCCTTACCTGACGTACTCTAAACTCTTAACTGGCCTGGCAGATAGTCTATTAGACTATGGAGGCAATAGAAGAAATGCAGGCTGGAGAGATGGTAGGGGTTAACTGGCTGCTCTAAGGCCTGGGTTAGGTTCCCAGCACCCATGAGGCAGTTAACCTCCCTCAGCAAGTCCAGCGCGCGCGCGCGCACACACACACACACACACTTACGAAGGCAATTTTTACTCACACTTAAAATAAAAATTTTTAAAAAAAACCCTTAATCTTACTTCAGAACTCTGAAGCCAATGGGGGGAAGGGGAGGGGAGAGGCTCGATCTCTTTCCAACGTGGCCACATGAGTAAATATTTTTCCATTTTTCCAGTATTTATGTTGGCTCTTTAAATTGGTTCATTGTGGAAAGTTGGCTGAACTTCGCTGGCTGTGACCGCGAACTTTGATAGCAAACCGCCTTTTTGCTTGATTATTCCGATTTAAGTACCTTCACAAGGACGTCCAAGCACTTAAAGATTTAGTCCCGTAATTTATCATTATTACGTACACTCATGTTTACATTTTCTTAGATGTTTATCTTGACTTGGACATGAACCGCTGTGGCAGTATTCATTAAAATGCGACCGTTTAAAACGGGGAAAAAAAGAGGAAAGAAAAAAACCAATTGCTCTAAGCGGGGGTGGTTTGAAGAGAAATAGAGGGTAGATCTGTTCATAGTCTATTAGGTATATGTAGGAAAATTTCAAAAATAAACAAAAAATTTAAAGAAGCTGGAGGGGGTTAAAGTTTGGGGGCGAAAAGACCGACAGACACATGTCTACTTTGGTCCAATAGGAGTGACCAATGAGTAAATAGTGTAGATAAGGAATGCGGGCCTGGGTTAGAATTCAGCAGGCCGCCTGGCCGGGTCCTCAGAAGCCCAAGGCTCGACGTGACTGCTGGCGCTGCTAGTGTGCTTTCTTGTTCTAACGCCATTAAAAGGCACCCCATGCCTCGGAAAGCCCGGCTTAACTCTCCACCGCACACAGCGCTCCCAGCTCTCTTCTCAAACCCTCCGGACCCGGAAGTGAACTTTTCTTTATGTTGTCCCCGCACGCACTGCGTGCGTCGGAGGGCGGAGACCTCGGTCACCCGTAGGTCACAGCCCTAGAAGGCGGCACCCGCCCGAGGCCGCCACTACAGTCACTGGGGCCCCTTCTGGCCCCTTCCGGCCGCTGAAAGACTTGAGCGCGAGAGGACACGCCCGACATAGTGGCTTGAGCGGAACAGACGCGAGCGGCGTCATAAAGCGCGGCTGGAACGCTGAGGCGGCCTCCCAGGCGTCGCGCGCTCTCTCGGGGCGGGAGGCACGCCTCTTCCATCTCCTCAGCGTCCCCCTCCGAGGGGGCGCGCCCTCCGAGGTGGGCGCAACCTGCTGAGGGGAGGGCGGCTCGCGCCGCAAAGCGTCCTGGGAGAATCGGCTCGAACCGGAAGGACACGCGGGCGCGCGGCGGCGAGGTTATAAAAGGGAGGGAGCTGCCGGCAGCCGGAAGTGGGCGGTTCGTCGGCGTCGCGCTCTGTTGTTTGGTGTTTGGGCCTCGGGAGGGGCGTTCTCTGGAGCTTCGCTGGTGCAAGCCCGGCTGACAGGGCAGCCCGTTCCCCGCCGCCGCCACCGCCGCTGCGCCCCCCGCCTCGCCCGGTGCAGCGTGCCTTCGCGCCCTCCGCGTTCCGCAGGCCCAACATGGCGCAGGAGGTGTCGGAGTTCCTGAGCCAGAACCCGCGGGTGGCCGCCTGGGTGGAGGCGCTGCGCTGCGAGGGCGAGACGGACAAACAGTGGCGCCACCGCCGCGAGTTTCTGCTTCGCAATGCCGGGGACCTGGCCCCCGCGGGCGGCGGTACCTCGGCGACGGAAGAGGATGAGAACGCGAGCGGAGGGGCTCGCAGTCGGCAGCTCCAGCAGCTCATCTCGTTCTCCATGGCCTGGGCAAACCACGTCTTCCTGGGGTGCCGGTGAGTGAGGTGCCCAGCCAGCCTTCCGCCACCGGTCCGTGTCGTGTGTCGTCGTCGTGTCCCCGTGTCCCGTCCCCCCCACCCCCCGGGCTGGGCAAGTTGTGAAGCGCGGGAATCCAAGGGCGACAAGGGCGTCCCTGGCAGTGCCCACGTACGGGACAGTCGGTGGATGCTGGATAGTTGGTAGTGATCAGCCAACACCCCTGTCAGTACACCCTAGAGTGAAAGGTTGGCGGACCGCCGCCCTCATCTGTGTGTGGGATTCCCGGAAGCAGTGTTCTCGGTGGTTGGTACACTTTGTTGTTTGCAATCAGGAAACGCCGTTCCTGTGGCCTGTTTTTTTCCACATTGCAAATAGTCATTTAGGAAAAAAAGAAAAAAAAAAAAAACCTTAAAAAAGCGACTTTTGCTTCTTTTTCAGGTACCCTCAAAAAGTTATGGATAAAATTCTTAGTATGGCTGAAGGCATCAAAGTGACAGATGCTCCAATCCATACAACAAGAGACGAACTGGTTGCCAAGGTGAAGAAAAGAGGGATATCGAGTAGCAATGGTTAGCAGATCATAGATGTGAACATACATAGGAGTTTAGAAAATAAGTTTGATATAATTAGGAATTACTGTTATTACTAATTTTTAACAAGCCAGAATTTGTGTAATGCTGTTAATCCAATTGGAATGTTAAAACTAAACGATTATTTCTGTGTTTCCTTTAACTGCTTTTAGGTTTTGAAGTGGCTAATGTCTGATGCTATTAATAATTTAATATTAGAAATTAATGATGTTATTCAATATATCTTAATATATTAATGAAGTTGTTCCATAATCCAAAAGAAGTTACTAGTTATGAAATTTCTTTCCTTGTACCTTTATTTCAATGACTGCCTTGTCAGCTAAGTATGAGGTATCCCTAGTGAAGCACCTATGTTTTTCTTCTTTCTAGAAGGGGTAGAAGAGCCATCCAAAAAACGAGTCCTAGAAGGAAAAGGCAGTTCTTCAGTTGAGCGAGATCATGGAAAAATTTCAGCCAGAAACGATCGGTCATCAGCTCAGCAGGAAAACAGTTCAACATCCACAGGGTCATCCACCAAATCAGAGAGTAGTGGGAGCTCAGCCCGCAGCTCTGCAGTCTCCACTCAAAATAGCTCTTCCTGTGAAGATCGGTCTGTTTCCAGCCACAGCAGCAGCTCCTCCCAGGTAACAGCAGCAGGATCTGGAAAAGCTTCTGAACTAGAAGCTTCAGATAAGCATGCTTCAGCATCCTTGGTCTCTGTCTCTTCCTTGTTGAAATCTAGTATGAATAGTCATGTGACCCAGTCCATTGATTCCAGACAGCAAAGTGGATCACCTAAAAAGAATGCTTTAGAAAGTTCTTCAGTCTCAGCAGTTCAGAGCAGCTCAGAGATTGAGGTGCCCCTGTTGGGTTCTTCTGGAAGTGCAGAAGTAGAGTTGCCATTACTGTCTTCTAAATCTAGTTCAGAGACAGCTTCAAGTGGGTTAACTTCCAAAACTAGTTCAGAGGCAAATATTTCGTCATCAATTTCTAAAACCAGTTCCTCATCAGGCACATCTTTACTAACTCCCAAGAGCAGTTCAACAAATACATCACTGCTAACTTCCAAAAGCACTTCTCAGGTAGCTGTCTCATTGTTAGCTTCCAAGAGCAGCTCCCAGACCAGTGGATCTCTGGCCTCCAAAAATGCTTCTTTAGCAAGTGTATCTCAACTAGCTTCTAAGAGTAGTTCTCAGAGTAGCACTTCACAGTTGCCTTCTAAAAGTACTTCACAGTTAAATGAGAGTTCTGTCAAATTTTCTTGTTGCAAGTTAACCAATGAAGATGTGAAACAGAAGCAACCTTTCTTCAATAGACTGTATAAAACAGTGGCATGGAAGTTAGTAGCTGTTGGTGGCTTTAGTCCCAATGTGAATCACGGAGAGCTGCTAAATGCAGCTATTGAGGCTCTGAAAGCAACACTGGATGTATTTTTCGTCCCACTAAAAGAACTGGCAGATCTGCCTCAAAATAAGAGTTCCCAAGAAAGCATTGTTTGTGAATTGAGGTGTAAGTCTGTATATTTGGGTACTGGCTGTGGAAAAAGCAAAGAAAATGCAAAAGCAGTTGCATCAAGAGAAGCACTGAAGTTATTTCTCAAGAAGAAGGTGGTAGTAAAAATATGTAAAAGGAAATACAGAGGCAGTGAGATAGAAGATCTAGTACTCCTTGATGAAGAATCAAGACCTGTAAACTTACCTCCAGCTTTAAAACATCCTCAAGAATTACTATAATTTCTCCAAACTATCACTGCATACAGTATCTGGTATTTGAAGAGAAAAACTGGCTTTTATATAATGTAAAACACTGGCTTTCACAGATTTTTGTATTGCTTTTTTCCAGTTTTGCAGAAAATTTACATTCTAGTTCTCTTCACTAAAGTAGAAGTTGTAAATAATTTATGAATGACAGTACAAATTAAGAGCACTAACAGCATACCAATATGCTGTTTTGTTTGCTGAAGAAATACTGTCTTCTATTTTTAATGATAGGTACGATGTGTAGTTCTGTAGGGTCTTAAAATTTTTGTACTACTTTCAATTTGAAGAACTATTAAAGTTGTCTACCATGCTTTTTTTTCTGGCTTGATTTAAATCACATCAAAGAAAAGGGGACCACAGTATTTGAATGTCTGAAAGTCTATGAAACTTAAGGTTTTAAGAATGTTACTCATAATGTTGAACATCTGTTAAAAAATAAAATAGTTGCCTCAGACTTTTTATGAGAAGTTGTAAGCATTTTCTTTTAAGATATAAAGCAGTTTAAAGTACTTATTGTTGTTTTATTCTGAAGTTGTTTAAAATTCACCTGATTTGACCACTGCTGATTGTTTGGAGGTAAAATGCAATTTACACTTTCTTAAAAACATAAATGTGAGTTTCTATATTAAGCATATTTTGTGACTACTATTAACAGATTGGTTTGTTTAGATATTAAATGCTTTAAGCTATTTTGCCTTTTCAAGAAGTTGTGGTTTTTTGTTTTTTTTTCACCCCAAAGTCAGAACCAAGTCTTACAAATAGGCTTCTTACTACTAGTCATAGTAAATTAGAACCAAGTAATTTTCATAGTAATATACATATTTATGTGGATAGGGAAGTTAAAATTTTCATACCTAGAACCAGGTAGTTTCTGTATTTAGAGATCTCAAGAACATGGAGAAGAATAAAGAGCCATGATCACTTCTTTGAGTGTGTATTCATGTGAATTGCATCTGTTAGTAATGTTATTTTCTGTGTCCTAGGTGATTCGATTAATCTATTGTGGTTTATTTCAAACTCTGGTCTCAGATATTTGGTTACTTTGGTGGCCTTCTGGCTTTCTCGATGTGGCACACTGAACAGTAATGGTGATAATGTACAAAGGAAAGAGATGACCTCATATTCATTAGTTGTATTGGAATTGGAAGATTAAACATCAGCACAATTTAAGTATGTAAAAGTAATTTTATAGTTTAGGAATAATAGACAAATACTTCAGTTTCCTGTGCTTGAACTGAAATAATCAGGGATGTTTGTATTTTACCAGATAACCTTTAAAACTGATGTTTTTTTTCTGAGAATAGTTCACTGGATACCAGAGCTAAAATCCATATTCTGTAAATGGGCTACCTTTATATATTGTGGAGAGCAATAACAAGTGTATTATAAAAACACTTTTAATTTCCTTTTGTGTTGGAATGTGTATTTTGTGAACCAATGCTTACCAGAAAAGTGAGCCAGAATTTAGAATAAATATATTTCTGAAATACATCTTATTAGATGATTTGGTAATTTATTAAAATGGCTTCTTGTAACAAACATAAAGGTTATTGAAAATCTTAAGTTATAGTAACCTTTTGATTGAAGGAGGCAGTTTGGAAGCATAGGCCTATAATCTTAACTACTTGAGAGGCTGAGGCAGGGGAAGCACAAGGTCAGGGCCTTTGAAGACTACAGAGCAAGTTGAGACCAATTTGTGCATGTTAGGCCCTATCAGAAAATAAGCAAAAAGACCTGGGAATATATAGGACAGTGAAAGAACGCTTGCTTAGCATGCAGGGAAGGCCCCTAGGTTGAACTCTCAATACCACCACAAAACAAAAACAAATGTAAACTTTAATTTTTTTTTTTTTTCCTTAGTTTTTGTGACAGTCTTGCTATATTATGTAGTCCTGACTGGTCTTAAACTTGTGGTAGCAGTCCTGTCTCTTCCTTAATGCTGGGGTTACAGATGTGTCATCACTCCTTTTCTTATAATATTTTTAATAAGCTCTTAAAAATTTAAAGATCTTTGAAGCTGGAAAGTTGGCTTGGTGAGTAAAGTGCTTGCTATTATGCCAGACTGGAGTTAGGTTCCCCAGCAATGTGAAAAGTGGGTGGGCATGGCAGCTCCTCTGTAATCCCAGCACTGGGGAAGTAGACATGGGATCCCCAGTGAGCCCCAGTTCAGTTGAAGACCCTGCAGTTGACTAATGCACCTGATGTCAACTTTTGACCTCCACATACACCTGAACAAGTGAACCCATGTGACTAAATACAGTTCATTGCAAAGATCCTAAAAAGATGAGGGAAGTATTCACAAGTAAGATGATAACATTTCACTGCAGACAGTACCTACAATTCTAAAAGGATTCTATTTTAAAAGCATCTTTTGAAGGGGCTAGGAGAGATGGCTCAGCAGTTAAGAGCACTGGCTGCTTTTGCAGAGGACCTGGGTTCGATTCCCAGCACTCACACGGCAGCTAACAACCATCTGTAACTCCAGTTCCAGGGGATCTGACACCCTCTTCTGGCTTCTGTGGGCACTGCACTTAACATGCGTGCAGGCAAAACATACAAATAAAAAATTTTAATTTCTTGAAATTTCCTTTCTCTGAAAAGCTTTTTTTTTTTTGGTCTTTTTGAGACAGGGTCTTCCAGTAGCCCCAGCTGTCCTGGAACTCACTATGTAGACCAGGCTGGCCTTGAACTCACAGAGATCCGCCTGCCCCTGCCTCCTGAGTGCTGGGATTAAAGGTGTGCACCACCACACCCAGCTTGAAAAGCATATTTTTAATTGTTTAGCAATAAATATTTGTGTTTTGTAAATTAGCCTTTATTATAGAGTACGAAGAGCATTGAGTAGATGGAACCTCAAAATATCAGTTGATAATTCACAAATCCCCTGCTAGAGCTCTCATTGGCAAACTGGTTTAACACAAAACTTGCCAAGTAGTGCCAATTCTTCAGTGCCAAGTAGGTTTGGGTTCCTTTATTGCAAACTACAAATATGAGCTGTAATTTTTTTTTCCTTTTTTTATAACAGGGTCTGGCACTCTCCATGTAGACCATGTTGGCCTCCATCTCACTGAGATCTGCCTGCCTCCCCCTCCCAAGTGGTGAAACTAAAGGTGTATGCCACCATGCCTGGCAAGCTCTATAGTTTTTTTATTATATTTATTTGTGCATGCTTGTGTGCATGCCACAGTGTATGTATGGAGGTCCAAGGATAATTTTCTCTTTCTGCCTTATGGGTCCTGGAGAATCAGACTGGTCATCAGGCTTGCTGGCAGTCACCTTTACTCGCTGAACCATCTTGTCCGCCCCAGATGCTACAATACAGCACAAACAACTTTTCAAATATTGCCATTAGCTTTCCCACGATCACATGGTTTGAGCCAAGACCATACCTATGGGCACTGGAACAGGGGTCAGTTCCATATCTGTCCCTTGAAGGCAATAGGGCCCTGAACCAGATCAAGAGCCTATCTGAGCCTGCACATCTTGATTTGTAACCCTTGAGACCATATGGCTGGGTATGGGTAGGTCAGAGTAGTGTTAGCTGCCAGAGAGGTGTGGTGTTACTATGCCAACATTATAATCACCTGAACACATAGCCTAACTCTTAATTTTAGTTTTTTTGTTTAATCTTATGTGTATGAGTGTTATGCCTGCATGTATGTAAGTACACCCATGTCATGCAATGCCTATAGAGGTCAGAAGAGGGCCTCAGATTCCCTTGGAACTGGAGTTATGGACAGTTGTTAGCCACCATGTGGGTGCTGAGATTTGAACCCAGGTCTTCTGCAAGAGCAGTCAGTGCTCTTAACCCCTAAGCCATCTCTCCAGCCCACTTAATTTTAGTTTTTAAGAGTGCACCTGAACTCAGAGGACACTCGTTCTAAACATCTCAGAACCCTCTGTCTCCTGGAACTGTGCTGATAGAACCGTCTTTCTGAAACTGTCCCAAGTGTGGCCCCCACCCATAATTTTATTCAAAATACTTTCTTCAGCTTCAGTTGAAGTACAAGTTTGACTCCATACTGATCTTGATATACCATCTGGTTCTAGAATATCATTTACCCAAGGTCAGGAATCCTTCCCAATCTCCATTGAGTGCAGTGGAGAGGAGTGAGCTTGCTTTCAGTGGTTTGATACAATTCTCAAGAATACTCTCATTCATTATCCTTTGGGTGGATTACCAAGTTGAGGCTCCCAGGAAATCAGATCAGGTACCCAGGTCACAAGACATGAGCAGAGTTTTGAAGGGGGGTGGTTAATTAAAAGTCATTAATACAGATGATGTTCATTTTTATAAAAGTCAATCCCATAGAGGGAAGCAGCATTAGGGGCTAATGCCTATTTAAAAAAAAAATGTGTATGAGTGTTTTGCCTGCATGTATGTAGGTATAATGTGTGCAGTGCCTTTCACCCATAGAGGCCAGAGGAAGCCTCAGATCTTCTGGAACTGGAGTTATGGATGGTAGTTAGTTTCCATGTGGATGCTGGGAACTGAAACCCAGTCCTCTGGAAGTGCAGTCAGTGCTCTTAACTCCTAAGCCCCGTTTCCAGCACACGCATGTGTGCGTGCGTGCGTGCGTGCGTGTGTGCGTGCGTGCGTGCATGCATGCGTGCGTGCGTGCGTGTGTGTGTGTTGAGACAGGGTCACTGTAACCCCAGCTAGCCTGGAACTCACTATGTAGACCAGGCTGAACTTGAACTCACAGACATCCACCTGCCTCTGCTTCCTGAGTGCTGGGATTAAAGGCATGTGCCACCAGGCCAAGCCTTCCCATGTTTGTATTATGTGTATGTGTGTATTGCCTGCATGTATGTAAGTGTACCTGTGTCGTGCAATGCCTGCGGAAGACAGAAGAGGCTGTCGGATCCCCTTGAACTGGAGTTAAGGGCAGCTGTTAGCTGCCATGTGGGTGCTGGGATTCAAACCCAGGTCTTCTGCAAGAACAGTCAGTGTTCTTAACCGCTGAGCCATCTCTCCAGCCCCCCCCCCCATGTTTGTATTTTAAGACATGTTGCTATGCAACTCTGGCTGGTCTGGTAACTATGTAATGTAGGCTGGAACTATTCTTGCCTTTGCTTTTAGCTAAAACTTTTATGATGCAAACTGAGCATCCACAGAGGCATTCCTGTCTACCCTTTATCCGTTTAAATACCTGCTCTACAGTCATGAATTAAGTATGCCTAAAAATGTATCTACCATCTTTCCATCTTAAATTATGACCTTAGCAGTTTGGGGAGATAGCAGTTGGTAAAGTACTTGCCACAGATAGCATGAGGATGAGTTCACTGTCCCAGCATTCAGTTAAGAAGCTGGGCGTGGTGTGTGCTTAAGAATTCCAGTGCTGTGGAGGCAGGGACAAGTGGATCCTGGGGTTTAGCCAGTCTAGCCTAATCCGGGAGCCCCAGGCCAATGAGAGATCTTGACTCAAAAGAATAATGTGAGCTGGGTGTGGTGGCACACACCACACTCAGGAGGCAGAGGCAGGTGGATTTCTGTGAGTTCAAGGCCAGCCTGGTCTACGTAGCATAGCAAGTTCCAGGCCAGCTGGGGCTACAGGGAGACCCTGTCTCAAAAAAACAAAAAGAATAATGTGGACAGCTCCTAAAGAGCAACATTGAGGTTGTCCCTTGGCCTACACATATGTACACACGTGCACCCTCACAAACATACCTGCACATAGTCAAATTGTCAGTTTAAGTGAGCATGCTGAAGGATGTTCTTACCCAGCCCAGGTTGCACATGCTTTTAATCCTAGCACCCTGGAGGCAGAGACCTGTAGATCTCTGTGAGATTGGGACCAGCCTGGTTTACACGGTGAGTTCCAAGCTAGCTCTATTACAGGGAGACCCTGTCTCAAAAAAAAAAAAAAAGTTCTCACCCACAGAGTGCTTTCCCATATGACAGTACAGGCTCCCTAAATAAAAGCCAATGCTTCCTTAGTTCGAGAGGGCATTGCTTTGGAAAGAGCATTTTGTGCTCTTCCACTGAACACAATCTTTCTCCACTCATGTCTCAGCCTTGGTTTTTTGTTGTTTAAGCTTTGCATTCACCAAAATTTGAATCTGCTGTATCAGGTTATAGTAGGGATGGGTTAAAGTTCTCTTTACTTCAGGAATAAATACAAAGGAAGCCTTAACTACAAAATGAGAAAGATATTGGGGTTGAAGAGTAAACTCAGCAGTTCAGAGCATTGGCTGCTGTTGGAGAGGACCTGGGTTTGGTTCCCAGCACCCATGTGGTAGCTAACAATCATCATTAACTCAAGTTCCAGGGTATCTCTTGCCCTCTTCTGGCCTTCATGAACATTGCATACATGGGTACACTTACAGACATGTAGGCAAAATATTCATATACAAAATAAAAAATTTAAAAAGATGTGTTGGGCAAGCTAAAATAGATATCTTGTAGAATGACTCAATGTTAAAAAGCATCTGTGGAGACTTCCAGCCAGTTCTTGCCCTAGCCCATGCTTTAAGAAGAGAGCCATTAAAACCACCCACCCCTCCCAGGTTTTGAAGCACACTCCCAGTTCTCAGATTCTTTCTCAGTAAGTCCCCCAATTATGCTCCAAAAGAAAATGGTCAGAAACTTCCCCCAAACAATGGTTGAACAAAATAAGGTGGCACTTGCACTTGGTCTACAGTGGAGCTTTTCCCCTTCGTTCCTGTTTCCTGTCTGCTGGATGTTCCCACATCCACAGAAGTCCTCTTAGCTGCTCAGGAACACTGTGTGACATGGTTTGTGTCAGATGCCCACTGATTAAAGCATTGGTAAGTGGCTGCTGAAAGAGTTCAACCATTTCATCTGGCAGTCTACATTATCTCCTCAGTTCTTTACCCTAATTTTTCACCCCTTAATGATTTCCTGGAGAAGCTTTTTCCCCTAAAATTTCATGTTTTCTATTACAGTCATAACACACTCCCTTAACTCTGGTATTTGTAAACAGAACAAGTCAATGATGTTTTTGTCCATAGTAAAAAATGAGTTGTGATAGAACTGCCAACCAGTGAGAGAGCCAGCAACACAGGATATGCTCTTTTAGCCAAAGTCTTCAGGAGTCTGGAAGCAGTATAGTTTTAGATTCCTTCCATGAGGAAGTCGTGGTATTTTAGACATCTTGTTTTCAGGAGCTGCCTGGAATAAACAGGTAAAACTGGCATTTATTGGATGTTCATAAGGCATATGGCATGCCTGCACATCTTCAGTGCATATATGGGGATGTTCTTTAAGCAGGAGATGAAAAACGGGAACAAGTATAAGAGGTAAGCCGGAAGAATTCCAGAAACAATAAAAAGTTGTAGAAATGGAAATGAAATTAAAGGACAGGGAATAGCTACTGCAGGGGGAAGGAATTGTAGGTAGGGGTCTAAAAAGGTAAGGAGGGAAGGGCTGGAGAAATGGCTCAGCAGTTAAGAACACTGTTTGTTCTTGCAGAAGACCCGGGATGGACTCCCAGCACCCACATGGCAGCTAACAACTGTCTGTAACTCCAGTTCCAGGGGATCCAATGGCCTCTTCTGTCCTCGCAGGCATTGCACGACACGGGTGCACTTACATACATGCAGGCAATTCACTCATACACATATAAATAAAATTTTTTAAAAATTTTTAAAAAAGGTAAGGGAAGCTGGCTGGAATTCTAGCACTTATGGGGTGGGGGCAGTTTGAGGCCAGCCCAGGCTACACTGAGGCCCTGTCTAAAGATAAGGGACAATGAAGAGGTGGAAATAAGTGTGAGAACTACTCATCTTTAATAGAGGAGAGGGGTCAAGGGTCATCAGTCAATTCTGGCAAATCAGTGGGGCTCAGGATTTTTTGTTTTTGTTTCTTTTAAGCACTCAAAGGTAAATGTTAAAAGACAACTAAATCTAGAAATAGCATACATAATTACATTTAGAATTGATATATATGTACACATACATAAAAGCAGAAAGTTAATAGATGTATGAATGACTTTTATAATATGAACAGAATCTGGACTAATGACTCTTACTTAACCTTGTATCTAAAAGCTGTTGTTTGTAATGTAAATTCAGTCTCTCAGGACCCCACTTTGCCCTGCACCCAAGACAGTGAATGAATGTGGGTGTGCTTGATTAACATATCAAGCACTTGGAGTGGAGTGCTATTCTCATTGAAAACAAAAAATTTGAAAAATCAGCTTGATATTGTGTGTGATATTTAGGTGAAGGGATCAAGGGCATGGTCCTCTAATGAGATGGGAGTGGATCCTAGCTTCCAGTTCCTTAGTTGATGCTGGAGATACTGTTTGAATAAAAGTATGAGTGAAGCCCGGTGGGAGAGCACAGTTCCATGAGACTGGCCTGGAACTAGCTATATGTAGACCAGGCTGACCTGGAACTCACAGAGCTCCGTCTGCCTCTGCCTCCTGAGTGCTGGGATTAAAGGTGTGTGCCACCGTGTCTGGCCTCATCAGCATAAATTCTCTTGTTGTTGTTTTATTTATTTTTTATTTTGTGTGTGAGTGTTTACCCTGCATGTATGTATATGAGCACCCATGTCATGCAGTGCCCACAGAGGCCAGAAGAAGGCTTTGGATCCCCTGGGCCTGGAGTTACTTCAGCCCCATAAAACTTTTTAAATGTTTTAATAATTACTTTTTTTGTTTGTTTTATATGTATGAATGTATTGCCTGCAGGCACATAAGTGCACCCCCACCATGTCAGAAGAGGGAATTGGAGCCTCTGGAACTGGAGTTAGGGTAGTTGTTAGCTGCCATGTGGGTGCTGAGAACTGAACCTGGGTCATCTGCAAGAGCAACCAGTGCTCTTACAGTCACCTCATAAACTTTTTTTTTTTTTGTCTTTTTGAAACGGGGTCTACCTGTAGTAGTCCCAGCTGTCCTGGAACTGCATGTCTCTGCCTCCCAAGTGCTGGGATTAAGGGATTAAAGGCGTGCGCCACCACGCCCAGCCTATTTTCAGCATTTTGAAGAATCTTCATACTGATTTCTTTAGTGGCTATATTAATGTAGAGTCCTACAGATACGAATAACACCCCCATCGTCCCCTCACATATCCACCATTTTGTTTTTGTTCTAAGGTGAGATGGAATCTTGATGTAGCTTTGATTTCCATTTCTTTGATAGCTAAGGATATTTTTTCATGTTATTTATTGTCCTGTACTTTATTTGAAAGTACATTCCATTACCCACTTGCTGGCTGGATTATTTGCTCTTTGGTTGATTGATTTTAGGAACTCTTCATATTCTTGATACTAATTCCTAGTGAGATGAATATTTGCAAAGATTTTCTCCCATTTTGTAGGCTATCTCTTCACTGTTGTTTCTTTTGCGGTGCAGAAGCTTTTTAATGTGACGCATCACCATTTGTCAGTTCTTACTCTATGTCCTGAACTGTTGGAGTTCTATTCAAAAAGTCATTGTGTAAGCATAGATTTTGAAATATTTCTCTTATATTTTCCTCTTGTAGTTTCAAGTCTTACATTAAGACCTTTAATTCATCTTGAGTTTATTTTTGTACAAAGTGAGAGAGAGGAATCTAGTTTGAGTCTTCTACATGTGGATCTCCAATTTTCCCAGGACCACTTGTTAAAGAGGCATTTTTCAAAGTATATTTTTGGTACCTTTGTTACAAATCAGATGGTTATAGCTGTTAGGGATTATTTCTGGATTTCTATTCAGTTCCATTAGTGTACTTCTCTGTTTTGTTTTTAATCATGGAGATAAGCATTTATTTCTATTTTTTGTTTTGTTTCTGTTTGTTTTTTTTTTCAGACAGGGTCTCCCTATGTTGCCCCAGCTGACCTGAAACTCACTATGTAGCCCAGACTGGCCTTGATCTCACAGAAATCCACCACCCAGCTGAGACACACATTTGTATTTGGGAAGAGGGCTAGGACAGTGATCACATACTCAGGGAAATAGAATAGAGGGCTCAAAGGGCCTGCTATGCAGACCAGTGTTGGTGGAAGAAGTTGTATGTGTAAAGTTTCCTTCCTTCCCTCTTCCTCTTTCTTTTCTTTTATATAT
>NW_008355790.1:639699-640495 GCF_000622305.1 Nannospalax galili
TTTTTTTTACTTTTTTGAGTATGAGTGTATTGCCTGCATGTACATGCACTCATGTCATGCAATGCCTGCTGAGGTCACAAGAGGGTATCTGATCCCCTGGAGCTGGAGTTAAAAATGGTTTTAGCTGCCATGTGGGTTCTGGGAACCAAACCCAGGTCCTCTGCAAGAGCAGCCAGTGCTCTGTTAATCACTGAGCCATTTCTCCCACCCCACTCCCCTTTCTTTTTTTCTTTCAAGATTTTATTTTATTTTTAATTGTGTGTGTGTGTGTGTGTGTGTGTGCATGTGTACAAGTGCTGGTATCCACAGAAGGTCAAAGGTGGATGGGTGTGGGTGCTGGGAACTGAATTCAGGTCCTCTGTAAGAATAGTACATGCTCTTAATCACTAAGCCATCCCTCCAGCCCCAACACTTTTGAGGGAGAAATTTGGCCTCCCTCTAGTCATAGGCCATGGACAGGAGTAATGGGTTGGCTTTGTGGCGATGAGACTGTTCCTGACACTGTTCTAGAGGTCGGTTGACTCACAAGAAAGTAATTTGATGATGAGTACTTGAAAGATTAAGCTTTTGAATCCAAGTTTGTTTTTGAACATAGAACCAATCATTTGGTCATCTTTGGGTTTTACAAGAGGGAGGATAAGACAGGGAGGGAGAGCCAGGCATGGTGGCATACGCCTTTAATCCCAGCACTTGGGAGGCAGAGGCAGGAGGATCTTTGTGAGTTTGAGGCCAGCTTGGTCTACATAGTGAGTTCCAGGACAGCTGGGGCTACAAGGAGACCCTGCCTCAAAAAGGC
>NW_008355790.1:640621-670743 GCF_000622305.1 Nannospalax galili
TCTACATGAGTCCATATGTAAGGCTACCTAATAAGAAACAGTGCCAGAGGGAGAAACCTTCCTTTGAGTTGTTGGCCAGGGTAGTCCAAGAGATTCCCAAAATTACACAGGCTATTGCCACAACCTCTGATTGCCTCCCAGAACTTGAAGGTAAGACCCTATTGCTGAAGACAGGCATACTTTGGACACAGGATTTGGAGCAATGGAGCTGGAAATGACCTAGAAGCCACACAAGCTGATAAGGGAGAACATCAATTGATGGTCCAACCCTAGCTTCAAGGCCTAAAAACCATATCAATAACCAGTACAGCAAACAGCATTGGTGCAGTAATGGCACTTTAATCTTGGGAGTAGTCAACAGCTACCTAATTGGACTTAAAGCTCACTCAGTGGGAGGAAACTCAGGTGTGGTACTGTAAACCTAGCCAAATACACATAGCTGGAGAGGTCATAGATCTTAGAGAAAACCCCAAGGCTGTCACATCCCTAGACAGATGTAATTTCTTACTATATGCAAAATATGGAGCCTTAAATTTCCAGAGTGTGGGTCCTTAGACAGGTCTCCTATATTAAAATCCACCCACCCAGGGCTCAGGGACCATTGAAGAAGAGGGGGTAGAAAAATTCTAAGAACCAAGGGAGGAGGTGCACAACTATATGGAAATAGAGTCCTACAAGCTCCTGGGATTCTTCTCATATGAATGTACAGCAAAGGTGTCAACATGCACAAGACCCATGCAAACTCAAGCAGACAAAAACTCAGCACAGAACTGTGGAAATGGACAGCAGGCCCCAATCTTAGATGAAGAATTATTGGCAGCTGATTACTGCTGGATGAGAAAGAACTGATCTTGTAAAGGGAGGGACTTTAGATAGGCTGACTAGATGATCCCAGTGGATGAACTTGCACCGAGGGAACAATTGGGGGCACTAACTTGACATGATAGGTCTTAACACAAATGACAGACTGTATGAATTCCACTGGGTGGTCTGTAGGAGGGGGTCAATGGAGAAGGTGGTATAAAGAAATACACAAAAATTCAATTAAAAAAATTAAAAACAGAAAAAAAACAGTAAATATTTGGGTCCTCCTTTAAATTCCACAGCTTTCCTCTGCCTTTGAATACCTAGACTTCTGTGTATCCAAACCAGTTTTCAATAAATTTCAACTCCTCACTTTAGTCACTTAAATATTTTGTTACCATAAAACAGTGAAGGGAGTGAATAAAAACAAACATCAAAAGAAACTGGTGATGGCTAGAGAGATGACTCAGTGGTTAAGAGGGTATACTGTTCTTAAAGAAGACCTGAGTTCAATTCCCAGCACCTCCAGGACGTTCTGGCCTCTGCGGGAGCCTGCACTCACATATTCATACCCCTACAAATATACATAATTAAAAAATTTTTTTTTTGAGACAGGGTCTCACTGCATAGCCTTGGCTGGCTTGAACTTCCTATGTAGACCAAACTGGCTTTGAACTCACAGAAATTTGTTTGCCACAGCCTCCTGAGTGCTGGGATTAAAGGTGTGCACCATGGAGCCCAGCTAAAAATAAAAATCGTAAAGATGGGTGTGGTGGTCCACACCTTTAATCCCAGCACTCAGAGGCAGAGGCAAGGAGATCTCTGTGAGTTCAAGGCTAGCCTGGCCTACATAGGGAGTTCCGGGATAGCCAGGGCTATAGACTAAAACCCAGTCTCAAAAAAAAAAAAAAAAAAAAAAAAAAAAAAAAAAGTGCTGCTGGTCTACAACTGATATTGGGGTACCCTGACTGGCCAAAAGATCTTCTGGTCACCACTCAGAAGGCATTTCCGCAGAAAAGCCTTTCTTGACTACATGAATATAATAAATTCCACCTAGGCACAATAACTTTAAATGGCTCCTCAAGTGGGGTTCTGAGAAATTCTAGGGGTCTGCAATATGCAAGCAGGGGTTCATAGTGATCATAAGAGCCTGGGGGCCAGAGAGATGGCTCAGTGGTTAAGAGTACTGGCTGCTCCAATGCCTGGAAATATCTTAGGATTCCCATACCTCTCCCAGCCCCAAATGGCATGAGACCTGAAGTTTTGGCCAAAAATCCAAGGACTGAAGTTGAGTAGCTATGACAGCCTCCCAAGACGATCCAGCTTGTCAGCAGGTGCCTCACTGAAGTTCTCTGGCCCTGCTGGAAACAGTTACTCAGCAAGAAGTTATTGGGTAATCTCTCCTGTGCCCAGCTAAGCTAGACACCATGGAATAAAGAAAAAGACACAGAATTAGCCCATGAGGCACTTATTATTTAATTGGTGAAATACAATTAGAATAATTAGAATACAATAAAATGAAAATATAATTATGTTCTAAAAAATAAAATGAAAATACAATTATGTTCTAAAAAATAGTACTGGCTGCTGCTCTTGCAGAGGACCTGGGTTTGAATCCCAGCACCCACATGGCGGCTAACAACCATCTATAACTCCAGGTCCAGTTCCAGGGGCTCCAACACCTTCTGACCTCCATGGGCATTACACAACACAGGTGTACTTGGATACATGCAGGCAATACACTCATACACTTAAAATTATAAAATAAAATATTAAAGAAAAAAAGAGCCTGTGACTGAAACCACCATCACCAACACAACAACACAGTAACAACATGGTGTATTTGTACTTAGCGTGCTAAGCAATGTTACTAGCATTGACATTAGAGATTGTTCAGCACCATAGTGCAAGTTGCAGCAAGATGTTCCTTTAGCCAAGTCCATTCTCACTTTTTGATAATATATAGGAAAACCTAATGCCAATTTATTTATTTATTTATTATTTATTTATTTATTTATTTGTCTTTTTTGAGACAGGGTCTCCCAGTAGCTGTAGCTGGCCTGGAGCTCACTATGTAGACCAGGCTGGCCTTGAACTCACAGATCCACTTGCCTCTGCCTCCGGAGTGCAGGGATTAAAGGCGTGCGCCACCATGCCCAGGAACCTAATGACAATTTAATAAATGAGTAAGCACTATTTCAAGGGAACAACAAGGGGTGGGGTTTCCCTCTCCATTCTGAAGGACGTTAATTAGCTTCCTCCTCTCTACCTACATGCTGCTGACTAACAACAGCTGGAAAACTCAAGGGAGCCGGGCGTGGTGGTGCATGCCTGTAGATCCAGCACTTGGGAGGCAGAGGCAGGTGGATCTCTGTGAGTTCAAGGCCAGTCTGGCCTACATAGTGAGTTCCAGGACAGCTGGGGCTACAGGGAGACCCTGTCTAAAAAAAAAAAGAAAAAAAAAAAAAAAAAAGAAAGAAAGAAAGAAAAGAAAATCCAAGTGACACTTTCCTTCTAAAGGAATTTTAATGCCCTGTGACTCAGAATCATGCTTTTAAAAACATTTTATTTTATTTATTTTATGTATATGAGTGTATTGCCTACATGTATGTGAGTGCACCCGTGTCATGTAATGCCCCCGGAGGTCAGAAGAGGGCTTCAGATTTCCCTGAAACTGGAGTTAAGGACAGTTTGTAGCCGCCATGTAGGTGCTGGGAATCGAACCCGGGTCCTCTGCAAGAGCAGTTAGTGCTCTCAACCACTTGATGGAATCAAACCAAGTCCCCCCAGACCAAAAGAATATTCTGGGAAATAAGATGTAAATAATAAGATGAAATATTCAAGGAAATAAGATGTAAAATAATTCTAACTGCTGAGAAAAAGCTGTTTTCCAGACATCAAGGCTGACCTGGTTTGAGATTAACCAGATGACCATACTTGAAAGCCTCACAAACATGTTGTTCTAACTCGGGCACTTACCGCTTGAGAGACTCCCTCATTTCTCATGGAACTGCCTAAGAAACTTTTTGTATTACTTTGTAATCATGCAGGTGTAACCTTATAATTGATTTGTGGCCTTACTATAGAATTGTGATATGGTGTTCTGTTAATAAAATTGCTCTTCCTCAATAGATTTATCCCTGCCAACTTCCCCCTCCCACTATTGCCACTTTCTCTCCCCCACTTCTACCACTTGTGACGTTACTGCTGCTTTCTCTCTCCCACTTCTACCACTTGTAGTTTGTGGTCTTTGCCTTTAAAAGAAGCCTGTGAACTGGGCTCTGGACTTCTGTCCTCCGAGTGAGGCAGGAGTCCGTTTTGCGCAAAATGCCAATAAATCCTCTTGCTTGTTGCATCTCCTGGTCTGAGGACTGAGTTATTGGGGAGCGGCCTCCTGTGGACGTTGGGTACCCCAGACTGGGGTTCCAACAACTGAACCATCTCTCCAGCCCCTACTGTTACTTTTTTTTAAACTTGAGATTCTTTGGTCTAGAATTTATTATGCCCTCCTTTCTCCCTATTCATTCACAATATATTGAGCATCCATTTAAGCAAGTACTGGACACAGTCCCAGGCAGATTTTAGTTCTACACTTTATTTTTTAAAATGCATTTATTTGTAAAATTGTCATAGTATATATTGTATGCTAAGTATATTCTCCCCACACACTTCATCCTCCTGCTTCTCCTTTCTCCTCTCCCATGGTCGCCTTCTTTATTCCCATATACAGGGTCTACTTTCATATCATTTATACATATAGGATTTTAGATAATTTCTAGGAATTCATCTTTCTGAGACTGGCTGAGTTTGCTTTTATGATTATCTCCACTTGTACATTTGCATCCATTTTCCTGCAGACAAAGTAACTTCATTCTTCTTTATGACTGGAAAGAATTCCATTTCTCTCTTTCTCTGCGTGTGTGCATGTTTCTGTCTGTCTGTCTGACATTTTCCTGTCATTTCTCTGTTGCTGGATACCTAAGTTGGTTCCATAATTTGGCTCTTGTGAGTAGTGCTGCAATAAACTTTGATGTGCAAGTATCTCTGTGACCTGTTGACTTGGCATCCTTAGGGTAAATGCTCAGGAGTGGAATAGCTGGGTCATATGCAAGACCTATTTTTAGTGTTTTGGGAAACCTCCATACTGACTTCCACAGTGGCTGGACTAGTTCCAACCAGCAATGTGTAAGGATTCCCTTTGCCAACACTTGTTGTTTTCTTAATTCTGACTCTATGCTTTTTAAAAAATATCAGTTTAAAAAGATCTAATGGTTCAATATGGTAATTTTAATTAATTTTATTACTATTATTATTGTTATTATTTTGTGTGTGTGTGTGTGTGTGTGTGTGTGTGTGTGCATGAATGTGCATAGCATGGTGCATGTGGAGGTCAAAGGACAATTTTCGGGAATCAGTTCGCTTCTTCCACCTTGTTTTTGAGGCAGGGTCTTTGTCCCCATAGGAGTGCTGAGCCACCGCATCCAGCTTTTTTACATGGGTTGTGGAGCTCAAGCTCAGGTCATCAGGCTTATGTGGTAAGCACTTTTATCTGCTGAGCCATCCTGCCAGCTCCCAAAACAGCAATTTTTAAGGAAACGAAATGTGAGGTGGAGGAACAACATTCTAAGTGCATACAGTTAGACAAGGAGGTCTGATTAAGGCTAGTTAACACCTCATGAGTCATTTTTGTACTGGTATACTTTTTTTTTTTTTCGAGATAAGGTCTCCTGGTAACTCCAGGTGGTCTGGAACTCCATATGGAGACCAAACTGATGATCTCACGAAGATCTGCCTTCCTCTGCCTCCTGAGTGCTGGGATTAAGGCATGTGCCTGGCCTCTCATAAGTTATTTGAGTGCAATTCAAGGATGCCTTAAAAAAGTACCAAAGAGCTTCTTGTCAATAGGTTTTAGATGGGCTGGTAACATTCACTAGTCCAGTCCATTATGTGTTATGTGCCAAACATAAAAACATAGCAGTGGCTCCAAAAGTTTGAAAAGAACATAACTGCAAATCATAGTTATTTGACAATAAAGATGTGAATCCTTTTAAATGGTTGTTGGAAACTCAAAGCAAAGAATGGAAAGCGCTTTGTTTTTTGTTACATTTTGGCTCTTTCTTAAAGTCACATTTTTAAAAAGTTTTATTTATTTATTATTTTTATTTCATGTGTATGAGTGTTATGCCTGCATGTAGGTAAGTGCACCCATGTCCTGCAATGCCCAAGAAGGACAGAAGAGGCTGTCGGATCCCCTGGAACTAGAGTTATGAACAGTTGTTAGCTGCCATGTGGGTGCTGGGATCTGAACCAGGATCTTCTGCAAAAACAGTGTTCTTAACCACTGAGCCATCTCTCCAGCTCCAAAATATTTTATTAGTTTTATTTTATGTGTATGAGTGTATTGCCTGCAGGTATGTGAGTGCACCCGTGTCATGCAATGTCACAGAGGTCAGAAGAGGGCTTCGGATTCCTCTAGAACTGGAGTTAAGGATGGTTTGAAGCTTCCATGTGGGTGCTGGGAATTGAACCTGGGTCCTCTGCAAGAGTAGTCAGTGTTCTTAACTGTTGAGCCATCTCTCCAACCCCCTTAAAGTCACATACAATGGAAGTAAGTCATAACAATTCATTGATTGACTGAACTAAGTGCTCAAAAAGGAAAATCACACAGTTGGTGAAAAAATCTCATAAAGCCAGTATATAAAAGTACAGTGGGGAAATGCTACAATGTGCTGTATGAGAAATTGGCAAAGTTCCAGTTTTACCATAGTAAGTCATCATAATGATGACATGTCATATGATATTGAGGGGGACCAGAATATGCTACCCCCTAAAATGTGACATTTTGGCAAATGACTTATTTTGAGCTAGAGGTATTTGAGAGTCAACAGAGGCAGAGAGAAGTCTTCATGGAGCTTTCCTTTTTTTTTTTGTTTTGTTTTCTGGTTTTTGGTCTTTTTGAGACAGGGTCTCCCTTGAGTCTGGGCTGGCCTGGAACTCACTGTGGAGACCAGACTGGCCTTGAACTCACAGAGATCCACCTGCCTCTGCCTCCTGAGTCTGGGATTAAAGGTGTGCACCACCACACCAGGCAATATATCTTTCTTTATCTAACCAAAAGTAGAAACTGGTGACTGCCATAAATTCCATCTTCTGTGGAGTTTTTATAGATATGCAAGTATATCTGCAGTAGGACATCAGATCCTTTGAGTGTATACCCAGGAGTGGTATAGCTGAGTCATAGGGTAGTTTTACTTTTTGTTTTCTTGAGAAACTTCCACACTGATTTCCATAGTGGCTGCACCAATTTATACCCCCATCAATATTTGATAAGGGCTCCCCTTGTCTCACATCCTCACCAGCACTTGCAACTCCATTATATACCATTGCATAACTGGGAAGATTCTCTCAGTCTTCTGTTTACTTAAGAACTTGAATTGTAAAGATTTTATTTTTATTTTTTAATCAGTTATGTGTGTGTCTAAGTTTGTGCACAAGAGTGCAGCAGTGGTCGAGGCCAAAAGAGTGCATCAGATCCCCTGAAGCTGGAGTTACAGGTGGTTGTGAGCCACCCAACATAGTTGCTGGGAACTGAACTCAAATTCTCTGCAAAAGCAATATATGCTCTTAACCACTGAGCCATCTCTCCAGTTCCAAGAACTTGAATTTTATAGAAGAGAAAAAACTTTCTCAATGGGAGTCAATAGTACATTCAAGATGAAATTCACCATTCTTCCCTAGGCAACCTCTAAATTTCTGTGAAGGAAGAGTTTCCTCTTATTCATATACAAGGAATGAGAATTTTGCTGCAAAGCCCAACTTCTTATATGAGCAAACTTTTCTAGGTTAACAAGCATTAAAAACAAACACAGAAATATTCATTTCAATTGAAAAGGAAATCCATGGGTGTTTTTTTTTTTTCAGATTAACCATGAAGATATAGCATTTATACATCCAGAAATAAGCACAGGTATCCTTTTAAAGAGGCAAATCTAGTTCTTTATCTTTGATTTAAAAAATAATGTGTGAAGTTCTGGGTTCAATCCCCAATGCTGGAAAAGAAAAAAACAAAGCAAAAGGCTGTTTTAAAACTCATTTTGAAAACTGGGCATGGTGGTTCATGCCTTTAATCCCAGTACTCAGAAGGCAGAGGCAAGCAGATCTCTGTGAGATCAAAGTCAGCCTGGTCTACATAGCAAGTTCCAGGCCGCCTGGGGTTACAGGAAGACCCTGTCTCAAAAAACCAAAATCTATCAACCAACCAACAAACAAACACACAAAACCCCCCAGAACTTGGGGGTTGGAGAGATGACTCAGCAGTTAAGAGCAGTAGCTGCTCTTGTATAGGACTTGGGTTCTGTTCCCAGCATCCACATGGCAGCTAAAAACCGTCTGAAATTCTGGTTCCAGAGGATCCTATGCCCTCTTCTGGCCTCTACGGGCATTTTACAACATGGGTATACTTACATACACGCAGGCATTATACTCATACACATAAAAAATAATAAATCGGCCGGGCATGGTGGCACATGCCTTCAGTCCCAGCACTTGGGAGGCAGAGGCAGGTAGATCTTTATGAGTTCAAGGCCAGCCTGGTCTATATAGTGAGTTCAGGTCAGCTGGGACTACAAGGAGACCCTGTGTCAAAAAGACAATAATAATAATAATAATAATATAAATCAATCAAATATTTAAAAAAGTAAAATCTTATCCACACTACTGGGATTAAAGATGTGTGCCATCACGCCTGGCCCCTTTAACACGTTTAATTTTATTTTTTATTACCTTTTATGTGTGTGTGTGTGTGTGTGTGTGTATGTGTGTGTGTGTGTGATAGCACACAAGTGAAGGTCAGAGAACAACTTGCAGGAATTATTTCTCTCCTTCCACGGCGTGGAACCCAGGGATTGAACTTTGATCATCAGGCTGGGTGGCAAGAGCCTTTACCCACTAAGCCATCTCACCAGCTTTTCAATGTTCTTTGACTTTAGATTTCCTAAGTAACACAGGAAAGTTCAGGCTTGGGTGGAATGTCCAGTGAGGGGATCCTCTGGCCACCAGGGGGCAGCATATGGGCATGATTTCTTAGAAATAAACTTTAAAACCAAGAAAAAAAAATCAGCTTCTTATTCAAACAGATATGCTGATATGCTGGACATCTAATGTACCAAAAAAATCAGCTTCTTATTCAAACAGGTATGCTGATATGCTGGACATCTAATGTACCAAACATGTAAAGACTTATATTTACTAGAGGACAGATGGTGATAAGTGCAGACAAAAGTAGAATCTCCTGTTCCCAAGGTTGGCTTTTTTGTGTGTGTTGTCTTTACTTGGTTGGTTTGAGACCTAGTCTCATGTAGCCCAGGCTGGGCTTGTAGCTGAGGATGGCTTTAATCCTTTTGCCACCTCCTCCCAAGTACTGGGATTACGGGTATGAGCCACCATGCCTGGCTTTCTTGTACTTTTTTCCTTTGATCTGATTCCAGTTCTACCAAAAGTTTAGCCTTTTGCCTTTTGAAGAAACATTACGTTTATCCTCTTTTTTTCACTTCTAGTCTTTATTCCTGCTATTAGTCTCACTTTGGTGAACAGTAGTTGACTCGAAGCTCTGATCATTTTCTAAGGAACAAAATAATTGGCCATTCCTTTTTGTTGTTTGTTTTTTGAGACGGGGTTTCACTGTGTAGCCCTAACTGGCCTGAAACTCTCTATGTAGACCAGACTGGCCTTGAACTCACAGAGATCCATCTGCTTTTGCCTCCCTAGTGCTAAGATTTAAGGCATGTGCTACCATACCCAGTTAAGATCTATTTATATTTATGTGTAGGTGTATGTGCATGGGTACATGTGTGTGTGTGTGTGTGTGTGTGTGTGTGTGTGTGTGTGCGCACGTGCCTTTTGTGACTAGAATAGGTCATCAGACACCCTGGAGCTGGAGTTACAGGTGGTTGTGAACCACCTGATGTAGGTACTCAGAAGTGAATTCTGGTTCTGTGGAGGAAAGTACTCTTAACCAGGGAACAGTCACTCCAGCCCCCTGGCAACTAATTATTGTAAGTATTGTCTGATTTTTCTCTGCCTATGTCATTGCCACAATTAATTTATTTCCTCTTGTGGCCTACCAAACCTAAATTATCATCTTGTCCTTTATAGAAAAGGGGTGGGCCACCCGTTTAACCCATCATCATTTCTTCCTCATACAAGTAAAAGGATTCCGGGTGTGCAGGGTTTGTCAATTCTCAGCTGTGCTAGCCTCTTTTCTCTTCCTCAAACATATAAAGTCCTTCCTTTCCATAGGGCTTGTATCCTCTCTGCGTTCTTTATCTGGAATACCTTTGTTTTGTTTTTGTTTTGAGACAGGGTCTCCCAGTATCCCCAGCTGGCCTGGACTATGTAGACCAGGTTAGCATCAAACTCACAGAGATCCATCTCTCCCTGCTTCCTGAGTGCTGGGACTAAAGGCGTGCACCACTATGCCCAGCTCTCTGGGATGCCTTTAAAGATTTATTTTCATCCTTTAGATCTGACCATAAGTATCATTATTTAAAGTGAATATCCTACATGGCCATTTAACATTCAACCTTTTTGTGAAATTCTGAATTCTTCAGTGAAATTTTTCATATTTTGACTAAATAAATGCAACATAATCCAACAATATTCTCCCTTTAAAATTTTTTATTAGCTTTCATAGTCTTTATAAATTCTGATTACAGGGCTGGAGAGATGGCTCAGGGGTCAAGACCAGGGTTTGAATCCCAGTACTCACATGGCAGCTAACAACCGTCTGTAACTGCAGTTCCAGGGGATCCAACATCCTCTTCTGTCTTCCTCAGACATTGCATGACATGAATACACTTACATACATGCAGACAATACATGCATATGCATAAGGCAAAATAAAAATAATAAAAAATTCTGATTACTTCATTGATTTCCATGAGCCACAAAATTTATAGTACTTTATAATATGGTGTGCATTCAATATTGTTAAGGATGAGAAAAACAGCTAAGAACATTATCTGTTTGGGCAATATTCACAAGTTCTTTTATTTGTTTATTTTTCTCTTTGAGACAGAGTCTGCCTGTAGCCCCAGCTGGCCTGGAACTTGCTATGTAGATCACACTGGCCTCAGTCTCACAGAGATTCACTTGCCTCTGCCTCCTGAGTGCTGGGATTAAGGCATGCACCACCATGCCCAGCTCACAAGTTCCTTTTTTTTTTTTGGCTTTTTAAGACAGGGTCTCCCTGTAGCCCCAGCTGGCCTGGAACTCACTATGTAGACAAGGCTGACCTCAAACTCACAGAGATCAACCTGCCTCTATCTCCCAAGTGCTGGGATTAAAGGCATGTGCCACCACGCCTGGCTAAATTCTTTTTAAAAAACTTCAAATTTTATTTTTATTTTAAATTATGTGTATGTGGAGGGGGGTATGCATGTGAATATGGTGCCTTCAGAAGCTAGAGGTGTCAGATCCCCCAGAACTGGAGTTGCAGGTGGTTATAAGATGCCTTACATGTTGTTGAGAACCAAACCTTGGTCCTCTGGAAGCACAATCATACCCTTAACAGGTAATCCATCTTTCCAACCCCTGTAAATTCTTTTATAACAGATTATATTTCCTGTTACTGCAGAATAAAAAACGCAATTTTCCTGAATCTTGCGATGTGTGTGTGTGTGTGTGTGTGTGTGTGTGTGTGTGTGTGTATTATGCACATGTTTGTGCAGGTGCACATCTCTATGCAATGTGCCTGAGGAGGACATTGGGTATACTGCTCTACCTGTCTCCATCCCCTCTGGAGGATCTCTCACTCAACTTGGAGCTAGTCAGGCAGGCAGCAAGCCCAGTGATCCTCCTGTCTCTGCAACCTGGCCCTCATACTGGGGTTACACGCATATGATCATGCCCAACTTTCTAAGTGGGTTCTGAGTATTTAAAAAAAATACATTATTTAGCCGGGCATAGTGGCACACGCCTGTAGTCCCAGCACTTGGGAGGCAGAGGCAGGTGGATCTCTGTGAGTTCAAGGCCAGCCTGGCCTACATAGTGAGTTCCAGGACAGCTGGGGCTACAGGGAGACCCTGCTTCAAAAAGACAAATATATATATAAATTTATTATTTTTTATGTGTATGAGCGTACTGTCTGCATGTATGCAAGTGCACCCATGTCCTTCAATGCCTGTGGAGGTCAGAAGAGGATGTTGGATCCCCTGGATGGTTTTTAGCTGCCACGTGGGTGCTGGAAACCAAAGCTGGGTCCTCTGTAAGGGCAGACAGTGCTCTTAACTGCTGAGCCATCTCTCCAGCCCCTGGTTCTGAGGATTTGAACTGAGGTTCTCATGCACTTGCAGAAAGTACACAGCCTGCTGAGCCATCTCCCCAATCCAATTTGCCTGAATCTTAAAAACAACATCTAATGGGGGCTGGAGAGATGGCTCAGTGGTTAAGAGCACTAATTGCTCTTGAAGGGGATTGGGGTTTGGTTCCCAGGACCCACATGATGGCTAGCAACTGTCAGTAACTCTAGTTCCTGGGGATTCAATGCCTTCTTCAGGCCTTGGTGGGCACTGTATGACGTGGTGCACTTATATATATGCAGGCCAAATAATCATACACAAAAAATAAAAATAATAAAAATTGCAAAAATACAGCATCCAAATCAGCAATGTTTTCTTTAATTAATTAATTAGTTAATTAATTTTTATTTTATGTGTATAAAATGTGTGCATGTATGTAAGTGCACCCATGTGTGCAATGCCCACAGAGGCCAGAGGAGGGCATTGGATCCCCCAGAACTGGAGTCATGGATGGTTAACCATCAATGGGTGCTGGGAACTGAACCCAGATCCTCTGCAAGAGCAGTCAGTGCTTTTAACCTCTGAGTCATCTCTCTAGCCCCAGCAGTAGTTTCTTATTAAAGTTATCTTCTTAGAAACTTATCTTATGCCACCTAATTCTAAATTTTTCTTAAAGCTTACATTTCATAGCAGTGAAGTCAAAGCTAAAGGAAAAACTTCAAGAGTAAATGTCCTGGCCCTGCATGGTGCTGTGAGCATTTAATCCCAATACTGGGGAGGAAGAGGCAGGTGGATCTCTGTGAGATCCAGTAAGCAAGGCCAACCTGATCTGCATAGCAAATTCCAGGGGCCAGCTGGGGCTATGCTGTCCATTGTGTGGAAAATGTAATAGAGGAAAGGAAAGAATAAACAAGGCTTGATTTTGGGTCTTTATCAGATTGCATCATTAAGTAAGGGTGGCAAGGTGAGGGATGAGAATGCACACACTAAAATAAGCCATTTTGGGGACTAGAAAAATGGCTCAGTGGTTAAGAGCACTGACTGTTCTTACAGAAGACCCCAGTTCAAATCCAAGCACCTACATGGCTGTAAAAACCATCTATAACTCCAGTTCCAGGGGATCCAATGCCCTCTTCTGTCCTCCTTGGGCACTGCGTGACTTGATGCACTTACACACATGCAGGCATAACACTCATACACATAAAATAAAAAAATCAAAAATCAAATAAAATGAATATGCCATTTTGTCCTAAGCATTAATCTGAGCATTAGATAGTTATCTGTCTAACTGAGCAACAGCAGACAGGAAAGGCCCTCTGTCTTCTCCCATTCCACCTGGAAGACTCAAGCTCCTCCTTGAGAACGTGTCCTGCTCTTTGATGCCAAGAAGGGAGGAAGAACAGTACCTGTGAAGATGGAGATGGTGTTCCCACACTTGAAGTCCAAATGTACATTCTAAGTTTTTCTTTCTTTAGGTCGGATTGTCATACAAAACTAAAAAGAAGCTGGGCGGGGGGGTATGCACACCTTTGCTCCCAGCATTTGGGGGGCAGAGGCAGGCAGATCTCTGTGATATCGAGACCAGCCTGGTCTATTGAGTTCCAGGTCAGCTGGGGCTGCAGGGAGACTCTGCCTTAAAAAAAACAAAACAAAACAACCCCAAAACAAACCCACACAAGTCCTGTTGTGTTAACTGACTTTATAACTAAAAGAGGACTTTGAGAAAAATTTAGGATGCCAATGAGTATAAAGCAAAAACACATAAGTATCCACTATGGATACTGTGAAGTGATGGAGAATAAGAAGAGAGTATATGCCTGCTTACCAATATGAAATGGCAAGGACTTCTACCCAGCGACTCTAATATTCCTCTACTAAGAATATTCCTAAATATGTAAAATTAGGCAAGCATACAGATGAGCATCTAAACCTTATTATATATATGGGAAAACTAAAACCAACCTGATTGATCCCAAATTGGAAAGTAATTTATTTTGTGCACATGTTGAGTGTATATGTGTGGGCATGCACCTGCCATAGCACACCTGTGGTGGTCAGAGGACAGCATGTGGAAATTGACTCTCTCCTTCCATCATGTGGGTCCTAGGGATTGGACTTAGATCATCAGCCTTGATGGCAAGGGCCTTTACCTCCTGAGCCATCTCACTGTCCTTTACTTATTTATTGAGATCAGGTCTCCTGTGGTCCAGGGTAGCTTCAAACTCCTTTTTAGTTTCGCCTATGGAAAAAAAAAAAAAAAAAAAAAAAACTATCTGCTCTAAACAATACCCTCTGCAGTAGCAAAAGAGTTTGTTTTCATTCCTATCAGGATAATAGACTTTTATTAGAAACCAGAAGAGCTGTCTTCAGTTCTCAGTAGCTGTTTGACCTCAAACAGGAGACAAGTTACTATGATTAAGGCTTACTTCCTTTCCAGCATCTGTAAGAGTTCACCATGGTTGCTATATACCACTGAGGTAATGCATTTATGTGTTTCATACTGTGTGTATATCTTCCCTCAACATCTCCACTGTTAAAAAAGAAGGAAACGACAATTAAATAGTCCAAGTCCCATCACTTCCACTGGCATCAGTTTCTACATTGTAATGGAATAGCGAGATCTACTGGTTAGAAGCTCTGAACAACTCTGTACTGCTGTACCAGGGTATCTGACTGAAGACAGAAGAAATAAGAAAGACTTAAGAGAGCACAGTTACCATTTGGGAACATCTCCACAAATCTGAGGAGAAGCCTCCCAGTTAAGGCAGATCAACGTACCAACTTAAAAAACAAATTTTTTTAAAATTACAAATAACCAGCAATTCAACCATAACTGAATCTCAAACCTCTTCCATCAACATGGCTCAATCTAGCAATAAAAATCTAGCTTTTTCCTAAAAGTGAAGACTAGTCTCCTAGAATTCCTCCTGATAGCCATGTGAGGCCCTGAAGGTACCTGTTGGTGTTTCAGGTACATTTTGTATAAAAGACAATGGGAAGATGAAGGATCATAGGGGGCATGGCCCAATCCACAAGGCTGCTCTGGAAAACCTGCATACCTTCCACAGAGAATAGACATTGCTCCAGCTGTGGACCATGCCCTCTCCAGAAATACCTCTCAGAGTTTTGCCTGCATGTATGTAAGTGCACCATGTGCATGTAATGCCCAGAGAGACCAGAAGGGAGTGTCAGATTCCCTGGAACTGGAGTTGTTAGCTGCCATGTGGGTACTGGGAACCGAACCTGGGTCCTCTGCAAGAGCAGCCAGTACTCTCAACTGCTGAGCCATCTCTCCAGTCATTTTGTGGTCTTTTAGACAGGGTCTCTGAGTAGCTTCAGCTGGCCTGGAACTTGCTATGTAGACCAGACTGGATTCAATCTCACAGAGTGGGACAGGATTAAAGGTGTGTACCATCATGCCCAGCTGTCTCCTTAACTTTCAAACTGAACACTTTATTGCTCTATGTTGACGTTCACAGGCGCTTTCTTCTATTACTTTCACTCTGATCTTAAATCTATTGGGTACATTTTTACTAAAAAACATTTTTTAATATTTATTTGGTGTGTGTGTGTGTGTGTGTGTGTGTGTGTGTGTGTGTGTGTGTGTGTGTTTGTACATGATCAGAGGACAACTTGTGGAAACTGGCTGGATCCTAGAGATTGAATTCAGGTCGTAGCTTGGTGCAAGTGCCTTTACCCGCTGAGCCATCTTGCCGGTCCAGAAATTTTCATTTTTTGATTCACTGTAGTCTTTGAGCATAGTTATGAAAGCTTCCCCCAGCCCCAAAATCTGGGGATTGAACCCGGGGTCTTATACATGCTAAGCATGAGCTTTACCACTGAGCAACATGCTTTAAAATCTTCGTCTCTAAATCCAGCATGTGGTTCATCTAGGGATGAGTATTGATTTGGGGGGGAGGCGGTGTCACATTTATTTTTTTTACTTCTCCATATATCCAGAAATTCTAATTTCTATCTCGGACAGCTAGGTGTACTCAAATTCTCAGTTCAGTTCTTTCAGGCTTTTCCGGGTTGCCTGGAGTTTGTCCTACACATGTGTACCTTAGGGGTTAGTCAGATTTCACAGTTTCTATGGAGACCTTAATACCCTCATATGAATCTCTCCTGTGGGGGATTTCTCCCCTACTTTCAACTGCTATGCTTTTATCACCATCTCTTTGCCTCTTTGGTGAGGGAGGGCTTTCCCATTGTAGGGCTATGAGAATAGCTCAAAACATGATACCTCATACAGCCATTTGAAGACTGCATTTGAAAGCAGTGGACAGCCGGGAGTTATAGGAAGCAGGCTTTGCAATGTCATGAGGATGAGGCAGGTCCTTATTCCTATGGAAGTATGTGATTGGTTTGGTTGATTCCACAGGCTGTCAGGTAACCAAAACCTACTCCTGAGGGATAACCAGGAAATGTGCCCTGTGCCTGAGGTAAGAAAGTAGGGATAGGATACACACACGACAGTAAGGCTATTTTAAAGGCCCTACTGCATTTACAGGTGCCAAGATACTACATCCTAAGCTTAGAACTTACACCACCCCAACTGCCCAGGATTTCAATTTTGGACTCTTGTCATTATGTTTACACATTTTTGTGGTGTTTTTTTTGTTTGTTTGTTTGTTTGAGACAGAATTTCCCTGTAGCTCGAGCTAGCCTGGAACTATGTAGATCAGGCTGGCCTCAATCTCACAGAGATTTACCAGCTTCTGTCTCCTGAATGCTAGGATTGAAGGGGTGTGCCACCACAGTTTTTTGTTTGTTTACCTTTATGTATGTATATGTGTGTGTGTGTGATATATGTGCATGTGTGTGCCACAGTGCATTTTGTGGAGGGCAGAGGGCATCTTGGGTATCAGTCCACTTTGCTGTGTCCACCAGATCAGCAAGTTTCCAGGATTCTCTAGTTCCCCTAGAATGCAAAAGTGCAGAATCACCACAGCTGGCTTTATGTGGGTTCTGAGGATCCACTGAGCCGTCTCCCTATCTCCTCTGTTTAATTATCCTATACATACCTGACTGGAGCCTGCCCTCAGACTATATGGCAGTTGCTTAAAAAATTTTTTTTGTGTATGAGTGTTTTGCCTGCATATATGTAAGTCCACCAACAGTGCAGGTTGGAGGTCAGAAGAGGACATTGGATATTGGATCCCCCAGAACTGGAGTTATGGATGGTTGTTAGCTGTCATGTGTGTGCTGGGGACCAAACCCAAGTCCTCTGCAAGTGCAGCCAGTGTTCTTAACCACTGAATGGGGTTTCTTAACCCAAATGGCAGTTTTGATAGGAAGCTCATGAACTGCCATTTCCTTCTTCCAGGAATTTTCTTTTCTAAAATTTGCCTTCTTGTCTTGCTCTCCAGTGCCTTTTGCTGGTTTTAAATATTTTATCAAGAATTTTTGATTATTTAGTCAAACATTGACTTGACAGGATCTATTTGGCAATTACATTGCTACTCTGGGCCACTTGGAGTCTGCCCTGCAGGTGTCAGAACTGTGTGTCATTTAGGTAAACTGCTTTGGGTGAAAGCAGTTTAAATTTCTGAAGAAATTATTAAATATGAAGGGTTGACTGATTATAATAGGCATTGCTATGGAGCCTTTGGAATGAGAATACTAATCTGCTGAAATTCATATCTGGAGGGTTCAAAGAAACTATCAAATGAGATGCTTATATTTTGTATAGTATGAATTTTGGTTGCACACAAATAACCCATTGAAACATGAATTCAACTTAGAATATATTAAAATCCAAGAATTCACATTTTTACATGCTGCTAAAATACATATGAGGAAAAATGAAAGTTTGGTTTTATCCTTTCTAAAGACCTACCATTTTTCATTAACGTTGCTGGACAGCTACCAATTTTAGTCTGTTTTAAATTCTGCCTGCCTTTCACACTTATTGCTAATTTGCTTTTACTTATGTCCATAAACATTTTCCTAATATGTGTTTTTATATCCCTATGGACACTTTGAATGTCTCCTGGACACAGACCAAAAGCTTAATTTTAACTTATGTGCCAAAAGTACTCACATAAAGTGATTTTTCTTTTCTTTTTTCAGTGACTTGATCAAGATTCAGATAGACAAATGAATTTTTAATTTCTTCAGTGTAATGTATGTGATTATTTCCTTTGGTGATTCCAAGAGTGAAGACTCAATAGTACATTGTTTGCATGGCTAACAATTATTATAGCAAAAGTTAGAGAGCTGGGCTGGGGAGATGGCTCAGTTGGTAAAGAGCTTACCAAGCAGGATCCCCAGAATCCACATAAAAGCCAGGCAGGACAGCATGTGTAACTCCATTGTGAGGCAGTGGTGGTGGG
Source organism: Nannospalax galili (assembly GCF_000622305.1). Classification (NCBI taxonomy): domain Eukaryota; kingdom Metazoa; phylum Chordata; class Mammalia; order Rodentia; family Spalacidae; genus Nannospalax; species Nannospalax galili. The sequence continues at coordinate 659,058 of NW_008355790.1, forward strand.
ATAGATACAGGCAGATCCCCAGTACTCACTGGTTCTCAAAAACTAAGGTAGAAAGTGATTCAGGAAGACATCCAATGTTGGCTTCTGGCCTACATACACAGGTATATGTGCTCCTGCACACATCTGCACATATATTATATACACAAAGTTACAGAGAAAAAGCAACACGAACAGGATGTCTCAGTGGAGTCCAGAGAGAGCCAGCATAGGCTTTCTGATGTCCTTTGTCTGAAGCACCATAGGAATTCCCCATTTTTTTCTCTCAACAAACTATAGACCTGTGAACACCTCTGGCCATAGCTCATTGCACCTTAAGAATCCAGTGCTTGCCAGGCATGGTGGCGCATGCCTTTAATCCCAGCACTCGGGAGTCAGAGGCAGGCAGATCTCTGTGAGTTCAAGGCCAACCTGGTCTACATAGTGAGTTCCAGGACAGCTGGGGCTACAGGGAGACCCTGTCTCAAAAAGACCAAAAGGAAAAAGAATCCAGTGCTTTTGCAAGGTACTACTAATGCATTTCTTGCTATGCAACAAGCGATGACAACCAAGATCCAGGATCGCAACAATAAACCAGTTCCACATTTTAACCTTTGATTGATGTTTGTGTGAAACAAGTTGGTAAGCCAATTATGGAACAGTCCATTGCTCTAGTTATTTGTAACAATCATGACCAGCAGTCTGAAGAATATTCCATGAGCTATATTCTAGGGGCTGGCCAATGGTCAAAGGTGGTCCCCTTGGAGACAGGCAAGAAGTAAGCAACCAGGCCTGTGCATTAACTCTCAAAAGGTATGTATATCCTTGCTTATCATTTTTTTTTCTAATTACTAGCTTATTAATAGGAATAATGCAAAATAATCAAGTCTGGGCCTATCAGAGATAGTTTTAAGACTTTAGCCCATCTTCTCTAGTATTTCTTCTCTTTTCAATATGTTCTAGCCTTCAATTTATGTATATGAGAGTTTCACAGACAGGTTACATGTAGCAAGAAGAGGTTTATGCTGTTTGGAAGAGCAGGCCAAAGATGGCTAGATCTCACAGTTGTAAATGCATCTTTGTATAATGTAAATCTGTATACTTTACCCATAAATCTGCTGTGCCTCCTTGATTTTCTATTTCATATAGCTTAGCCATTACTTTTGACTAAGCTAAAACCATTGAGATGATGTCTTTTTCCCTTTATCCCCTGACTACAATCACCAAACCAATCAACTGCTAAAACATGTGGATTCAATTGAACAATTTTATTCTCACATGTATTCAATTGTAGATTTGTCTTTGGATATTTGTATTAAAACTGAAAGTCAAAATATCACATTAATATACAGGAAATTATTCTGATATAAGAAACTAGAGGAAACTATAAAGCATTATTTCCAAATTGATCAGACAACAGTGTACAAAGGGCAGCAAATTTTGGTGGAACTGCCAACAACGGTAGGAGGTATGTACAGCACCAAGCCTGCACACCCCTCCATGGAGCCTGGCTGCTATGCTACTTGGTTTTGTGGCTGAAATAGTATTTGTCTTGCAAGTAATGACCTGGACTACCAAGCTGTATCAGATGCAAGTGAAAGAACTGTTTGTACATTGTGTGGCAAGGAGCTATAGATACTGGCCGTAGAAAGTATCAAAATTCTAATAACAGTAGTAGTTGCTTTACGTGAATCCATAAAATGTAAAAATAGAGCGTGAAGCCATATTTTCAGGAAAATGTTGGGATTTTACAAAAGATTCCTTTCAAAGGCAGGAGATGGGTCAGTGTGTACTGCTTTTGCAGAGGACCTGAGTTCAGTTCCCAGCACCTATATCTGGTGGCTTATAAGTCCAGCTTTAGGAGATCTGATGCCCTCCTTCTGGCTTCTGCAGGCACCTGCACTCACACATGTACATAACGTACACCCCCAACCCTATACACAGCAAGAGATACACATAAATAAAAATAAATTTCATTTTTTTTTGGATTTTTTTTTTTTTTTTTTGCTTTGTTTTGTTTTTGAGACGGTCTCTCTGTAGCCCCAGCTGGCCTGGAACTCACTTTGTAGACCAGGCTGGCCTTGAACTCACAAGAGATCCGCCTGCCTCTGCCTCCCGAGTGCTGGGATTAAAGGCATGCGCCACCACGCCCGGCATAAAAATAATATTTTTAAAAGATGCTCTTGATTCTCAATTAAGGTCTTATTAAATCGATTTTATAGAACTGGTACATTTATAATTACTTGATAATAGGGCTGAGGAGATAGCTCAGTGTGTAAAACACTTCTCCTCCAAGTGTCAGGATTTGAGTTTGGGTTCCCAGAAATCACATGAAGGCAGACTTCAGTAGCACATCTGTAACTCCAGCTCTGCCTTGGCAAGATGGGGGACAGAAGCCCTAGAAGCTGGGGAGTTGGGGGTGGTAGGGTAGGATGGAATGGTAGGGTGTTGGGGAATAGCTAGCCTGACATACACAACCCAGAACAACTGGAGGTCCTGTCTCAAACAAAATGAAAGGGAAAGACCATAAGGTTGTCCTTTGACCTCTGCACATAAGGATGCACACACACACTCACACTTACAAAAGTTACTCGCTATAACAGAGTAAAGCTTAAATGTGATTTTCCAAGAAAGATTTTATACATACATTGCATAAGTGAGATATCCTGCTTTTGAGTATAAAGCAGTGCTGGAAAAGGTCTTTATTAGGGTTATTTTTTGTCTTTTTGAGACAGGGTCTCCCTGTAGCCCCAGGTGGCCTGGAACTATGTAGACCAGGCTGGCTTTGAACTCACAAAGATCCGCCTGCCTCTGTCTCCCAAGTGTTGGAATTAATGGTGTGGTGATGCCCAGCTTACTTGTATTTTTATGTGTGTGCTTAATTCATGTATTGCTGTGTAACACTGGGTAAGCTACTTCTCTGGGTCCCAACATTATCACTTGTAAAATATGTCTGTAAGCAATTTATTGATTTAAAAAATTTATTTTCATTATTTAGTGTAGGTGCATGTGTGCACTTGACATAGTGTATGCGTTGAGTTCAGTGGACAGCTCTCTCGAGCCAGTTCTCTCCTCCCATCTTGCAGGATCTGGGGATGGATCTCAGGTCCTGTTGGGACTTGAAGTGCCTCTAACCTCCTGAGCCACCTCATTGGATCATGTAGGCAATTTATAATAGCGATCTTCACACCCTTCTCCATCCCCACATGATAGGATAAACTACCAACAGCTACTCAGTGAGGCTGCCTGTGGCCTGCTCTCCTTTCCAGTGAGCAATCATCAATCTAGGGCTAATTTCAATATCAAAAAGTCTAGCCCAGCAGGTGCAGTATGCCTTTAATCACAGCACTCTGGAAGCAGAGGCAGGAGAATCTCTGAGTTTGGGGCTAGCTTGGACTATATAGAGGCTCCAGGCCAGCTAGGCAGCTAGGTGAGACCTTGTCTCAAAAAAAAAAAAAAAAAAAAAAAAAAAAGTCTTCATGGTGATCATAAAATTAAGAACAGCCATCAGAAACTGCAACCTTGACACAAAGCCTTTTGTTTTCCTTTATTCAACCTCTACTTATTAAGCACTGCTCAGAACTCAGACATTGTTTCTGAATAAAAACATCTTTTTGTGAGGTTCTTAGTGACAAAACAAAAACTGGCCTGGAGAAATGACTCAGAGCTTAAGAAAACATTCTGCTCTTGCAGAGGCCTCAAGTTCTGTTCCCAGCATCAGTCTACTCAGCTCACAACCACTTAGAAATCCAGCTCAGGGAACCTGACACCTCCTGGCCTCCATGGGCACTCACACACATGCGGCATACACACAAGAGACACATGGACACATTATCAAAAATAATAATAGACATCTTAGGAAAATCCCACATATTATCACTTAAAGGATGAAGTTTCTACCATCACGGCTTCCAGTACATTTTCTCTCCACACACTTTTATTCCCATTTGATGAGTTTTATAGCAAATGAAGAGTTCTGCAAATTAACAAATTCAGAGTAGTCTCTCACAGGCATTGTGCCACACTTTCTCTTTGGCTTTCAGAGAAGTATGGGGTCAGAGCTTCAGTGTTCACAGCTTCAGGCCTCCCTAGGTAGCCCTGGACGGCTTAGACCTTGACTACTCACGGTCTAGGCAATTGCTGTGTATATCATTACAAAACATTTCAGGTAAGATAGCCTGCTAGGATGAAGGGGTATCTACAAGGACAGAATGTATTGGTGTCTTTTATTAAAAAATTATACTTATAAATCTACCTATGACAAAGTTGAATAACATGTCTATTATATCAATGATTTAATTTTAGACTAATTTTAAAGTTTCACAGGCAAAATTAGACCATAATTTCAATTCTGAATATACAGCATAAATCTCTTCCCAAAATTTTAAACCTTTCCCCTGCTTTTAGGAAACATAATTGCATAATTCAAACTCCTTCAATTCTGTGACCTAGTTCCCCCTCTTGATGTTATAAATGGCTCATGTAACTATGGTAACCATCTAGGGAAAAACCAATGTTTTTCTGGTCAGCATTATGCAAAGTATAACATGTGTGTTATTTTTCTCTCTGTGATAACCAAGGGGACAAAATGGTTGCCTTTTTTTGTGTGGTTATAGGAATACAATACTTTATTATATTGAATTTCTTTCTGACAATAGTCTTGAGTCATTTCTGGTTCCTTCATTATTTTTTGCTGTTAGTAGTTTTCCTAAATACTGAACAGTACTATAATTCACAAGCCCAAGCCCAAAGTGGGAAGATTATATGCAACATTTATTTCTTTCCTTTTTAAAAAAAATATTTTATTTATTATTTTTATTTTATGTGTATGTGTGTATTGCCTGCATATATGTGAGCACACCCGTGTTGTGTGATGCCATGGAGGTCAGAAGAGGGCTTCGGATTCCCGTGGAACTGGAGTTAAGAATGGTTTGTAACTGCCATGTGGGTACTGGGAATCAAACCTGGGTCCTCTGCAAGAGCAGTCAGTGCTCTTAACTGCTGAGCTATCTCTCCAGCACACACACACACACACACACCTTTTTGTGTGTGTGGTGGGGTTGAGACAGGGTCTCACTATGTATCTCTAGCTAGCCTGGAACCCTGGAACTCTCTATGTAGACCAAGCTGGCCTCCAACTCACAAAGACCTGCCTGCTTCGGCCTCCCAAGTGCTGGGATTAAAGGTGTGGGCCACCACAACTGGCCTTATATACAACATTCTTGAACCTGGGCTATCTACCATATATAGGTAGGCTGACATCACTAAGATTTCTAATAGTCCCATCTGGGGACTCTGATACATCCTTAACGTCATCTAATTGTTCCAGCCAAAGTGTTTCCTTAAAAGAAAAAAATTTAAGCCGGGTGTGGTGGTGCATGCCTTTAGTCCCAGCTCTCGGGAGGCAGAGGTAGGTGGATCTTTGTGAGTTTGAGGCCAGTTTAGTCTACATAGCGAGTTCCAGGCCAGCTGGGGCTACAGAGAGACTCTGTCTCAAAAAGACAAAAAAAAAAAAAAAAAAAAAATCCCGCTAAAATGAAATTGCAACTGAAGGGTACACGAACGCATTGAAATGAATTGTCTTCAGCTTGTGATGATTTTTATACTTATCTCTCTCTTTTTTTTTTTTTGTCTTTTTGAGACAGGGTCTCCCTGTAGCCCCAGCTGTCCTGGAACTCACTATGTAGACTAGGCTGGCCTTGAACTCACAGAGATCCGCCTGCCTCTGCCTCCCAAGTGCTGGGATTAAAGGTGTGCACTATCACTCCTGGCCTTATCTCTATTTTTAATTAACTAGTATATATTAGCTGTGCTTACATTACAAAAAAAGTAACATAAAGTTGAGCTCAGTAGAAATCAAGACTAGTAATTAACAATTTCATTAGTTGTCTTTTGTACTGATAAATTGATTTAAAGTTTGGGCTTTTTTCAGGATAATGTAAAATGTTTCACAGGACTATCCAGAATAATTTATATTCAAAAAACATAAACTTTTAGATTCTGGTGCTTCATTTTGTATTAGGTGCAATTAAATTTCTATAGTGGGCTAATGATTGGTCACCTTTTTATGCTTATTTGTTTTTTGTTTTGTTTTGAGACAGGGCCTCCCTAGGTAGCCCTGGATGGCTTAGACCATTCTATGTAGACCAGGCTGGCCTCTAATTTACCTACTTACTTCCAATTTACCTCTGCTTCCTGAGTGCTGGGATTAAAGGACTACCACCATGCCTAGTTTGGTGACCTTTTTATATGGAGATTTCATTCAAAGTACATTTTCTAATCTGAATCTCCCTATGTTTTACTTTCTTTCCTTTCTTTCTTTCTTTCTTTCTTTCCTTTCTTTCTCTCTCTCTTTCTCTCTCTTTCTTTCTTTCTTTCTTTCTTTCTTTCTTTCATCTCTCCAGCTTTTTTTTGGTCTTTTGGAGACAGGGTCTCCCTGTAGGCCCAGCTGGCCTGGAACTCATTATGTAGACTAGACTGACCTTGAACTCAAAGGGATCTGGGCTGTGCCTGCCCATAACAGTGGTTTTCAACCATTTAAATTCAGAAAAAAAGAAAAAAACATTGCTGGCTAATTAAGAGGGGATTAACTGCTCTTACTGGTTTAGAAAAGACCTCACTAACCAAATGAATGTTTGAGATTTGAAGGGATTCTGTTAACCCAATGTGAAAAGATGAAATAATAGAAAAATACAAAAATTTGAATTGTAAAAAAATTCTGGGGGTAGGATAATGTTAATGTATGTTTAAAACTTTGTGGTCTCTTATCTATTCAGGAAGTATTTGCACATAAAATTCTAATCCAACAAGGGTAAAAGAGAACAAAGAATTTAGATTAAACAATAAAGCCATATGTTGATAAAGTTGACAGTGGGTGAATGCTATATAGAAGTACACTTTTACGTTTGGAAGTTTCCATCACAAAAAGTTAAAAAATATTAAGTTGGGTATGGTGGCACATACCTATAATACCAGAACTTGGGAGGAGGAGGCATTTAAGAGGAGGCCCTCAAGTTGGAGGCCAGGCTGGTCTAATATTGAGTGACACATATGTATGAAGATGCCATGATGAAGCCCATTGTTTGCATGTTAACCCCCACCCCCGTGCCAAATTAATTTAAAAAAGAAAAAAGGGGCTGGAGAGATGGCTCAGGGCTAAGAGTACTGGGTGCTCTTGCAGAGGACCCAGGTTCAGTTCCCAGCACCCACACTGTGGCTAACAATCAACCATCTATAACTCCAGTTCCAGGGGCCCTGGCAGCTTCTTCTGACCTCCATGGACATTGCATGACACAGTGCACTTACATACATGCAGGCAATACACTCATACACATAAAATAAAAATAACAAAATATAAAAAAGGAAAAAGTTCAAAAAATTAAACAATGTGAAGAAAGATTTTCTTATTTAATTGGTTTGATTCAAGCAGAAACCGATGTCTTTTCTCCTCAGGAGGTACCCCTAGAAGTTTTAGAAACCTCTAGCTTGTTTGCTTTTAATTAGTTTGAGGTTGTTTCTTTACTCTCTTACAATATTAACTAAGAATATAAACTTTGTACTATAAAGAATAGGCTTACAGGCATAAACATTTCCTGTCAGGGACCTAGTCAAGTAATTTAAAACTAATCCCAGACACTTAATTTTGGGGGCATCAGCTACTTACATTTTTCTTTTTATTATTTTAATATATATATTAATATATGTATAATTGCACAATCACCCCCTGGAGGTCAGAAGAGGGTGACAGTGCTGAGAACTGAAGCCAGGTCCTCAGCAAGAGCAACTAGTGCTCTTAAGCCACCTCTCCAGCCCCTACTTGTCTTTTTCAAGGTTAGTTTAAGAGCAGAAAACTACTGGAGAACAAATGTGAACTTTTCTTTTTTTCCATGGGATTAATTATCAATGCATTTCTATACTGTAGAGAATGGGGGATTTTTTAAATCTGCATTTAGGAGACTAAGAAACCCAGACTGAAGAGGCCATATGCGTGACTACTGAGAACACTTACAAAGAACCCTCATGCAAGTATTCTCCCACACAGGCTGCTTTCAGAGCACATCTGTAAAGAAGCAGGATTAGACTAACCTGTATAGATAAATACAGCAAGAAAAGCACATCTGAAATAACTAACACACATATATTATCATATTAGAGCTCATGGAGGCTTAATACCAGTACCAGCTGAAATACTATTATTTGATTTTTTTTTCTTCTTTCAGTCTGTTTGACAGAATTATGACAACAATGCCTTAAAGTCTCCTATCCCACGGTCCTCCTACCTTCCCTCCTATCTTGATTTTTGTTTCTAGAGGGAGGATTCTAGGTATTCTTCATCACTGCCTTTACACATAGTTTCTACACATTATGTCTGCCTGTGGATCACTTAGCAGGCTGGATAAAATCCACAACTCCATACAGTGCCTAAGTCTGATCAATAAGTAACATGGCATTGTGCAATATTTTTGGTCTTTCGATGAGGACTGAGTCAAATCTATGAGGAAACAAAAAATAGAGGTTGCAGGTAAAAACTAGTCAAATTCAGTGTATTAGTCAGGGTTCTCCAAAGAAACAGAACTGGTGGAATGGATATATATGTATAGAGATTTATCAGCTTAGCTCACAGGATAGAATCTGAGTAGTCCAACAATGGCCGCACCACACTGGAGAGGCTGAGAATCCGTAGTCACTCAGTCCTCAAGGCTGGACGTCTCAGTAGTCCCAATCTGGTGCTAAAGGTCTGATGAATTCCAAAAGATCAGTTAGTCTTCAATCTACAGCAGCAAGACAAACTCACCAGCAAGAGAGAAGGCAAGCAGCAAGAATCCAGGCGTTCTCCTCTGCCTGGGCCTTTTATATGGGCTGCTATCAGAAGATAACACCCATATTTATGGTGTGTCTTCCAGCTTCGGATGATCCAATCAAGAAGATCTCTCTCAGTTAATCCCAGATCCAGTCAAGTTGACACCCAGGATTAGCCATCACAAGTCCACCCCTTGTCAACTTGATACCCAATAATGTCTATGTCATGCTTAATTTTCAAATAAAAACAATGTTGAGGTCATAATTTCATTATGGTGTGTCTTCCAGCTTCGGATGATCCAATCAAGAAGATCTCTCTCAGTTAATCCCAGATCCAGTCAAGTTGACACCCAGGATTAGCCATCACAAGTCCACCCCTTGTCAACTTGATACCCAATAATGTCTATGTCATGCTTAATTTTCAAATAAAAACAATGTTGAGGTCATAATTTCACCTAACATGATATAACTATCCAATCATACAATGACCAATGCATTATATATCTTAGAGTAGGTGAGAAGGTCTTCAAGGGATGCTTAGTCCTTTAGTGTCTCATAAACCAATATTATCATATAGGTTCACAACACTTAACCACTTAACACTTATCTCAAATATATTCAAAAAAGAATAACTCAAGTATCTGCTTAACATATGTGTGTACATGCACAAGCCTATTATTAACCAAATAGGACAAAAATACTCATGTCAATTATAATCCACGTTTCTGCAACTGGTCACGTGGCCTAAGTTGGTATTTGTAACTACCTTCCTCTACGACCCATTCTGTATTTCCTCCACCATCAGCAAGCACCTCTGCAGGTCTTGGCTCGTTCCCTGGAGGAGTGACCCATACTTTCATCCATGAAGGGTCTGGGCCATTTGTTGTCCTGTCTGGATTGGGTTGTTGCAGTTTCCCATTGACCTTAATCACAGGACTGAATTGTGGCTATAGGAGAAACTGTACCATATATTGGATGCTGATTCAAAGCATACACTGCCTTCTGGAGGACCCTGCCCCAGCCCTCCAGGCTATTGCCACCTAATTGGCACTGTAACTGTGTCTTTAAGAGGCCATTCCATTGTTCTATCAAGCCAGCTGCTTCAGGATGGTGGGGAACATGGTAAGACCAGTGGATTCCATGACCATGGGCCCACTGTCACACTTCTTTGGCTGTGATGTGAGTTCCCTGGTCAGAAGCGATGCTGTACGGAATACCCTGATAGTAGATAAGGCATCCTGTAAGTCCCTGGATGGTAGTTTTGGCAGAAGCATTACATGCAGGAAAGGCAAATAATAATAATAAGTGTCTATTCCTGTAGGGAATAAATGCTGAACCCTCCAAGATGGAAGTGGTCCAACTTGCCACCATGTTGCAGGCTAGTAGCCACGGAGAAGAGTGCCATATTGGGGGCTCAGTGCTGGTCTCTGCTGTTGACAGATCTGACATTCATCAGCAGCTGTAGCCAGGTCAGCTTTTGTGAGTGGGAGTCCATGCTGTTAAGCCCATGCATAAACTCCATCTCTGCCACCATGGCTTCTTTGTTCATGGGCCCATTGAGCAATGACAGGGATAGCTGAAGAAAGAGGCTGACAATCCACAGAGCGGGACATCCAATCTACTTGATTATTGAACTTATCTTCTGCTGAAGCCACCTTTTGATGAGCATTTACATGAGACCTTTGCCCATGTGGAGAGATCTATCCACATACTTCTTCCCCAAATGTCTTTCTCACCAATTTTACAATCATGCTCCTTCCAAGTCCCTGACCATCCAGCCAAACCATTGGCTACAGCCCATGAATCAGTACGTAATCACACTTCTGGCCATTTCTTTCCAAGCAAAATGCATGACCATGTGCACTGCCCAAAGTTCTGCCCACTGTGAAGACTTTCCTTCCCAAGTGTCCTTCAGGGTTGTTCCAGAAATTGGCTTTAATTCCACAGCCGTCCACTTCTGAGTGGTGCCTGCATAGCATGCAGAACCATGTGTAAACCAAGCCCTAGTCTTCTCTTCGTAATCACACTTCTGGCCATTTCTTTCCAAGCAAAATGCATGACCATGTGCACTGCCCAAAGTTCTGCCCACTGTGAAGACTTTCCTTCCCAAGTGTCCTTCAGGGTTGTTCCAGAAATTGGCTTTAATTCCACAGCCGTCCACTTCTGAGTGGTGCCTGCATAGCATGCAGAACCATGTGTAAACCAAGCCCTAGTCTTCTCTTCGTCAGTCGACTGATCATAGGGCAAACTCCATGAAGCCACAGGTGCATGCTTGAGAACAGGAGTCATTGTAACAGGAGTCGGACCATAGGCATTTGGGCAACTTCTTCATGTAACTTGCTTGTGCCCTCCAGGCCTGCTCAGGCTGATCACGTATATACCATTTCCTTTTGACAACGGACTGTTGCTGTGCATGGCCTACTTTATGGCTTGGGGGATCAGATAACACCCAGCTCATGATAGGCAGCTCCGGTCGCATGGTGACTTGGTGGCCCATCGTCAAACATTCAGTTTCCATTAAGACCCAATAGCAGGCTAAGAGCTATCTCTCAAAGGGAGAATAGTTGTCCACAGATGAAGGCAAAGCCTTCCAAAATCCCAATGGCCTCTGCTGTGATTCCCCTATGGGGACCTGCCAGAGACTCCAAACAGCATCTTTATCTGCCACTGATACCTCAAGCACCATCAGGTCTGCTGGATCATATGGCTCAAGGGGCAGAGCAGCTTGTACAGCAGCCTAGACCTGTTGAAGTGCCCTTTCCTGTCCCAGGCCCCACTCAAAGGTAGCTGCCTTCTGAGTCACTTGATATATGGGTCTATATGGCTCAGGACAGAGCAGCTTGTACAGCAGCCTAGACCTGTTGAAGTGCCCTTTCCTGTCCCAGGCCCCACTCAAAGGTAGCTGCCTCTT
>NW_008355790.1:671860-673407 GCF_000622305.1 Nannospalax galili
ACCACAAATTCAGGGCCCATGTCTATAAACTCAGCCTGATCCAATTTTATGTTCCTTCCACCATTATCCTATACCCTTAAAATCCATTCCCAGATATATTCATTAGATTTCTGTTTGAAAGAATTAGCAAATTCACTAAGTTCTTTAGTGGTGTAGCACACCTCCTCATGGACCACACTTTCTATGTCTCCTCTAGGGGCCTGCTTAACTTTGAGTGTGGTTATAGGTCTAGAGGCAACAACAACTGGGCCCTGAGGGACATCAGCTTTGTCTTGCTGAATGGGATTAGTTTCCTCAGGCAAGGGTGGGGAGATTAATTCATCAGGTGAATCAAATTCCTCAGAGTCTGAGGATTCAAAATCCTCAGCCTCCTCAGGTTTCTCCCACACATCTCCACTTCATGTGTCAGGAGTTCAATCTTTCCCTACCAATGCCCTCCCTCACCTTTACTGCTGACACCCTTCGAGACTGGGAATTAAATTTGTGTTGTAGGTCAGCCAAATGTATAAAGGCTCCAGCTTGATTTTCTGCAACTTTAGCTCTCTGGCTTCTGGAAAGAACATTCTCTTCCAGGGCACACTTGGAAACTTTTAAACTGTTGATTCGAATCTGGAGCTTGTCAAATTTATCATTAAGCTCATTGTTTATCTTCATCATTTTATCCAGAGATGCTAGAAGTGACCAGCCAGCATCATTATTTTTCTTATTTTTCTTACAAATTGTCAGATGTTTTATGTATAGAGTCACTAAATTTCTTGCTTTTCACAAGAGGTGAGTTAGGAGATTCAGATGGGTCTATCTCCATAACTGTTTCAAATACTCTACACCACGGATTTTCAGTGCTCTCCACGCTACCTGAAGACCCTGAATTGGAGAGCCTGCTCCAAATACCAACAAGCCCATTAAAGAAATTCATCCTTTCAATTCTGTTTCTCTAGAACCACTCCTGGTACCACAATCTGTATTAGTCAGGTTTCTCCAAAGAAACAGAACCAGTGGAATGGATATATATATAGAGAGAGAGATTTATCAGTTTAGCTCATAGGATAGAGTCCGAGAAGTCCAACAATGGCTGTACCACACTGGAGAGGCTAAGAATCCATGGCGTAGACACCAACGAAGAACAAACTAGGACAGAAATTGGTACCAGAGAGTGAGATATTGCTGTGACAGACCTGACCTTGGTGTTTTGGGGAGGACTGTGGAAGTGTTTGCAACTTTGGGCTGGAAAAGCCATTACGTGCTCAGAGTTTGTTGCTGTGGAGCTTGGAACAGTTATGCTCAAAGAGTTGTAGATCATGCAGGCCTGGCTTGTGAAGCTTCAAAGGGAAGCGGAGACTATCAGGGCTGCTCGTGTGAGATTTTGGATTGAGAATCTGTAGGTTCTGGTCTGCTGGGGCTGAAGAATCAGCTGTGATTAAGAAGAGACCAGAGGCGGGGCATGGTGGTGCATGCCTTTAATCTCAGCACTTGGGAGGCAGAGGTAGGCGGATCTTTGTGTTTGAGGCCAGCCTGGTCTACATAGTGAGTTCCAGGACAGCTGGGGC
>NW_008355790.1:673490-701175 GCF_000622305.1 Nannospalax galili
CTGGTTAGCTGGGGCTGAAAAATCAGCTGTAAGTAACAAGAGACCAGCATCACGGAGGTGAAGTCTTCTGGGAGGTATTTCCTCAGGGTCAGCACACAGAGGGGACCCGAGCCTCTATCTCAAGCTGGAAGCAAGACTTGGTAATATGTAAGAGTCTCCTGCATGGTTCTAGTGTTGAAAGCGTGAAGGGGTCACAGAGAGCAGCTGAGGCTTGGCACGCAGAGGCCAGGAAAGGCCATAGGTGAACGTGCAGCTTCAGTTGCAGTTAAGACCCCAGGAATGAAAGGGTCATGGAGAGAATCTGAGGCTTTGCACCTGGAGAGGCAAGAAGAAACCATTGGTGAAGGTGTAGCCTCAGTTTTAGTGGAGACCCCAGGTTTTTGGAGATGCCAGGACCTGGGACAACCACCAAGGACTGCAGTAGGTATGGAATGGAGCTGGCTTGGGTCTGTGAGAAGAGCTGTTTGTGCTATAGACAGCAGTCAGAGAAGTGGAGCTGCCAGAACTCTTCGAAGGCTAAAAGATCGTGAGTGAATCCCAGATGTTTTTGCTTAGGTGTGCCCAATTTTTTTCTTTGTTTTGGATTTTATGGAAACCCACCCACAGTTGAGACTTTTAAAAGAGACTATGGACTTTTAAGTGTTTGGAATTTTTAAGGACTGTGGGGTTTTTAAGGTTGTACTGTCTTATGTTGTGATATTAATGTTAACATATCTTGGGGACAAGAATTCGAAAGCTTACGGTTTAATTGTGATGTGTTTGTGTGTCAAGTTGACAAGGGGTCAGTTGTGCTGAATAGCTTTAGTGTCAACTTGACACACCTGGGTTGAGGGAGCCTCAATTGGGGAATTTCCTCCATTGGATTGGCCTTTGGCCATTTTCTTGATTGTTGAGTGATGTGGGAGGGCCCAGCCCACTGTGGGTAGTGCCACCCCTGGGCAGGTGGGCCTGTGTTGGATAAGAGAGCAAGCTGAGCAGGGGCCAGGGGAGCAAGCCAGTAAGCAGCATTCCTTCATGGCCTGTGCTCCAGCTCCTGCCTCCAGGTTCCTGCCCTGAGTTCCTACCTTGGGCTCATGGATGAACTGTCACCCAGGATATGTAAGCTAAATAAACCCTTTCCTCCCAGAGCTGGTAGTGGTCAGAGTATTTTGTCACAGCAATGAAGAACAAACTAGGACACTCAGTTAAACATTTTTTTTTGCATCTTTCTGGATAGCCACAGCTGACCTGGCTTCACTATGGAGACCAGGATGGCCTCGAACCCTCAAGATCAGCCTGCCTCTGACTCCCAAGTGCTGGAATTAAAGGCATGCGACACCATGCCTGGCCAGTTTAAAAATTTAAATTTATTTTTATTTTTATTTTTGCCTGCATGTGTGTAAATGCGTGTGTGCAATGCCTGGGGAGACCAGAGGAGCACCGGAAGGCCAGAAGAGGGAGTCAGATCCTCTGGAAATGAAGTTTGAGAGGATCATTAGCTGCCACGTGGGTGCTGGGGACCAAACCCCTGCCCTCTGTAAGAGCAGGCAGTGCTTTATCGCCGAGCCTTCTCTTCAGCCCCTCAAATTGAATTCATAACAATAATTGTTTTTGACAAGCCTGTGTGGCTGTTTAATCTGAAGGATTTAAAAAATGACAATAAAATTTCCCCAAAGTTCTCAGAAATACAGTGTGCTGCCTGGGTTGACTTAATATTCAGGTGATCAAAACCTCCAGTGCCAAGAGATTTTAACACAGGATGATTTCCAGTCCTCCTACAATACCACTGTTCTCAGAACGTTGAATTCTGTAGTTTTATTTTATGAAATTCAAAATCTCCTCTAGATCAAGACCTAAATTTCCCTTGGAACATCAATGGCTACTTCTAAAATAGCTCTTTCAGGAGTGCTCTCGAAGTCACGCTTACAGGTGCATCACTGCTACAAAGCACACGAGAAAACTATCATCCTCTAGCATTTTCTTTTAACTCAGACACCTCTCACATTAGTTTACACAGGCATTTCATCAAAATTCTGTGTGTGTTCGTTCTATTAATAGCTATTTCTGTCAAAAGAGCACAGATCATCATGCATTCTAAAAGTATGTCCGTACTTAAAATTAGCTCCCCCGCCTGGCATTTCAGACAGTACAAGGAAAGTAAACCCGTCTGCTCGCAGATACGCAAAGCAATACACCTGATGGCTGATTAGATCTTTAATACCGTCTGCCCTGCCCCCTCGCACTGCTCCAACTGGTAAGACTGGGGTAACCCCGAGTGAATGGACACGTAATGTCCTGGGGTGCGCCTCACTACGCCACTGAGCCCTCGCTGACAACTGATGCTTAAACGTTTCACCTCTGAGAACAATCTGTTAAGGCTGTCTGCTGGGAGAGTATTGCATCCTTCTCCCGAGACTCGCTAGGAGGGAAATAGACTCTGCAAGGCTCCCCTGCGCCTAGACAGCCCACGGTTAACTCTGGGAGGCCTGGACCGTAGAGAGAGCAGAGGGCTGAGGAAGCACAGTCTATTTCAGCGGTCGGGCCCCCGTGCTCTGAGAGCCAGAGGGGGCTGCAGTCAGACCACGGCTCCCGGCCCAACTCAGACAGCCTGTCCGCAGCGCCGAAGCTCGGCGGGAACTTGCCGCGCATGCCCCCATGCCCGCCCGCTGCACCCTGGGTCACGTAGTTCCCGCAGGCTTCACTCAGGTAGCCGAGCAAAGTGGCCACCCGCTGCTCCTTTGGAGGCTCGCGAGGGCCGCGCTGGCATGGAAGGAAGGTCGGTAAGACCGGGCCGAGCGAGCTGGCCCAATGTTCCCGTCCCCATGGGAAGGGCGGAAAGGAGAAACCAGCAGCCGTAGCCGCCAGGTCCCCTTCAGACATTGGACGAAGGGGCGGGCTGGGCTGGGCAGACCCCTTTAAGAGGAGGCGGGGCCCAACCTGCCGTTTGGCCGCTCTCTGCACCCTCCCCCCCCGAGGCAAGAGTTGACAGACCAATCGCCCGGGTGGCGGAGGGAAGGCGGGAGAATGCGAACCCTTCGGTAGGACGATAGGGGCGGGGCCCGGCCTTATTAGGACTGAGTCATGCGCAGGCGCAGAGGTGGCTGCAGGCGGAGGGGCGGGGGCAAGTCCACTGAGACTCTCCGCCAGGCACCGGGGTGATAGGGAAGAGAGGACAGCGAACGGCTTGTCATGGGGATCCGAGCGGCCGGGCAGCCCTGGTAGCATCTGGGGACTCCGAGGGGCATAGGAAGTCTCACCTCACGGGAGCCCGGCGTCGGCTGGGCCGCGGGGTTCCCCACTGCTCGAGTCCTCGAAAGGGAGGGGGCCGGAGGGAGCCCCGGTCTCGCCCCGCCCCTGGGTTTGTTCCCGCGGGGGCGGGGAGTGAGAGCTTCTTTTGGGGGGAGTGGAGATCGGGGGGACTCGGCGGTGTCCTCTCGAGCGGCTGCCGTGTCCTCGCGGCGCCCGGCTGCCGAGCTGAGGAGCGGCGGTCGTGGCTGGTGCATGTGTGGCTGCTGGATGCGGAGGCGGCGGCGGCGGCGGCGGCGAGGAGCAGCAGCGGCGGCAGGATGTTAGGGCAGCAGCAGCAGCAACTGTACTCGTCGGCCGCGCTCCTGACCGGGGAGCGGAGCCGGCTCCTCACCTGCTACGTGCAGGACTACCTGGAGTGTGTGGAGTCGCTGCCCCACGACATGCAGAGGAACGTGTCGGTGCTGCGGGAGCTGGACAACAAATATCAAGGTAGGGGCCCGCGGGCCTGGGCAAGTGCCACTTTCCCTCTCTCCGGTGACAGTCTGCCCCGAGTGCACCGAGGGGATGTGGTGTGTGGGACCTGGGGGAGGGGCTGGAGCCCGGGTGGCGGCACTCTGTTTGCCTGCTGCAGCCGACCAGGACTTCGGAGGGGTCTAGGAGTGGGAGCCGCGCTGCAGCCCCAGCGGCTGGCTGCAGCTGCCGCGGAGGGGAATCAGCCATTTTAAGCGAGCATTGGTTCCGGTGCTCGGCGGCCCGGTGCGGCACTCGATCCTGCTCCGGGCCGGGCAGCGTGGCGGCCGGTCTGGCTTTGAGGAGCCGGGCCTGCTCGCCACTGCTCGCTGGGCCCCCACCCTCTTCGAGCAGATGCATTGGAACGTGCGGGGGGGGGGGGCGAGAGGACGGCGGAGGCCGACCAGGGAGACCGCCCTTCCTTCGGCTCCCCGCTTAGCTGTGCACCTCTTTGGCCCCGGGGAAAGTTCCCGGCCGACGGGTGCCGCAGCCGGTCCTCAGCTCCTCCCAAATGGTTAAACGGGGAGGGGTCCTCCGCGAGGCCGGGAGGAGAGGGGGTGTGTATGGTGGGGAGGGCCCGGCCTGGGGGCTGGACCTGCGGGTGTGACGTAGAATGGGCGGGGCGCGCACTCCCGTGGGCCTGGGCCTTGGTGGGCTGCTGGAGCCTCCTGCGCGCACCCACCTGATGGCTGGCAGGGGACTTACTGTGCCGGGTGTTGGGGGAAGGGGCGGCGGCGGCGGAGTCAGTATTGGGGCTGAGATGTTTCCAGTTTCTCCCACCCAGTGAATCAAGGCGGGGACACTGCTACTGGGACTGTCGCTGACCCTGGTTCCCCGTAGGTTCCGGGCTATGTGTCACTTCCGGGCCCCTGGAGGAAGTGGGTTGGTTGACTGGGCAACCGCCTGGCGTCCCTGCACCCCTAGGTTCCTCCGCCAAATTTAAATGAGGAGAAAACCATTTTGGGGGGTAGTTAAACTAGAACAGGGAATCACCCTTACAGAGTGTGGGGCTAGGACAAGAGAAGTTAAGTGGGGAGACACTTTGCCTTTAGCAACCCTGAGTCTGGGAGCAGCTTAGACCCAGACTAAGTTACTTGTGCAAGTAGCCATATGGACCGTAAAGACTTGGAGCCATTCTGTTTTTATAGACAGGTCACTAATCCTGTAACTTAATCTTGTCGTCTTCCTCGTGGTGACATTTTTTTGGGATGCTAGGGTGTCTAAGTATCTCAATCTACAAATTTATTTTCTGAATCTGTGCTAAGACTAACCTCCCTTGGGAGAAGACAATAATAATACTGTTTGCTTACAACACGCCAGTCTGCTTCAGGTCCAGAACATAGGAGGTAAAAATCACTTTGCAGATAAAACTTATAGAGTTTAAGTAACTTAATTATGTGGAGAATGTTTTATTCCAAAGCTGTCTACTTCAAGAACACATCTGTTTTCTCACTATGTAATTCCCTCCCTTTCCAAGGGATTGAACCCAGGGTTCACACTTGTTAGGCAAAGGATTTACCACTGCCCTGCATCCTGTTCCCATGCCTCCCCCCCTTTAAAAAGTAAGCACTGTTGCATGTATGATGCTTCCTACGTGGAATACAAAATGAATGGCAACCCCCAAATGAGACATGTGCTCAAGAACTGTATGTCAGAAATTTGTGTTTTTTTTTCTGGTAACACTAATGTTTGCAAAGCTTGCATGTTTTTTACATTTTTTAAAATATATATATTCTTTTTATGTGTATAAGTGTATTACCTGCATGTGTGTAAGTACACCTGTGTTGTGCAATGCTTGCAGAGGTCAGAAGGTAGCACTGGATCCCCTGGAACTGGAGTTACAGATGGTTGTTAGCTGCCATGTGGGTGCTGGGATTCGAACCCTTGTCCTCTGTAAGAGGACTGTCCTCTTAACTGCTGAGCCATCTCTCCAGCCCTACATGTCTTTAAAGTCACAAAAATTAGACTATTTCAGGTGGGTAGTGACTTTTTCTTTTTTGACAAGGAACTCTTATCTATCATCTATGCTTGTTATAAATTGCTCTGTTAACATGACTAGTAGACCTTACAATCAGTACAAATTATCGGGCCCGTTATGATTGTGAACAATTCCAAGATTAATATAAAATAGTGATCTATCTTTCACTCTACCCATATAGTTGCTAAACTCAACTTTCATGGTTTTATGTTTGTTGTAAACTTTATATACTTTTGTGTTCTTGGTTCAGATTTTATTTTTTCCCCCACTGATTCTTAAGCATTTTCTAGTGTCAGGATCCAATACAGCAATGTTTGGTAACATATGTAGGCAGTCAACAAAATTTCTCCCTCACCATTTTCAGGAATTATTAGAGTCCATTGCATAGCGAAATAAAGAAAAAAAAAAGCAATTGAATGAAATACTTATTATAGGATGTGGCTATTAGAGAACCTTCATATTTTTCCCAGTATTCTCATTCATAATTTCTTAGGTAAATAGCTATATCCAAACTAAAATTTGATGTGTGAAAAGCAAATGTTTTTCATACAGTGTATGGAAAATGGTGATGACTAGACATACAGATTTTGCAGTTCAAAACCTGAGGTTCTTGAGTTTTTTTTCACATAAAAGTAATGACATTCTCATGGATTTGCTTTGGAGAAAATCTTTTTTGTTTTTTGTCAGTGCTGAGCATTGAACCTAGGGTCTCACACATGTGTGGCAAGCAGTCTACTATTGAAGTATATTCCCAAGCTGCCTTTTACTTTTTATACAGGAGCCTGGAGTTACCCAACCTAGCCTTGACCTCACTGTGTAGCATAGGCAGTCCTTGAACTTGTGATCCTCCAACTCAGGTCATCAGGTTTGGCTGCAAGCACCTTTAGTCACTGAGCTATCTTGCTGGCCTGTGCATATCACATTTTTTGAACAAAGTGTTGGACTCACTATGTAGAACAGGCTGGCCTCAAACTCAAGAGATCTACCATCCACCTTCCTCTGCCTCCTGAGTGCTAGAATTAAAGACATGCACCATCATGTCCAGCCCTCTTACCCCCCCCTTCTTTTTAATGTGTATGCGTGTATTGCCTGCATGTAGGTAAGTGCACCCATGTCATACAATGTTCACAGAGGTCAGAAGAGGCTGTCGGATCCCCTGGGACTGGAGTTACAGTTGTCAGCTGCCATGTGGGTGCTGGGATTTGAACCTGGGTCTTCTGCAAGAACAACCAGTGTTCTTAACTGCTGAGCCATCTCTCCAGCCCTCCCTTACCCTTTTTAGTATAGATTATTCATATTACAGTTTTATGTTCTTTCCATTAGTTTAGTTCTAAGTATACTTTAAAAAATTATTACCTTTATCATGTGTGTGCCCGTATGGAAGTCAGAGCACAACTTGTAGGAGTTGATTCTTTCCTTCTACCATGTGGGTCCCAGGGATCAAAGTCAGGTTTTGAGGTTTGGTAGCAAGTACCTTTACCTGCTGAGCCATGTCACTGGCCCCTAAGTTACTTTCATATTGGACAATGTGGATTTTGTATGAGAATAATGTTTTATATATATGTATATGCTACAGAGGGTGGTTTCATACTTTTACTTAATTCTAATTTGAAAGTAATACATTGTAATGTTCTCCTTTTTTTCCTTTTTAAAGAAACTTTAAAGGAAATCGATGATGTCTATGAAAAATACAAGAAAGAAGATGATTCAAACCAGAAGAAACGCCTACAGCAGCATCTCCAGAGAGCGTTAATCAATAGCCAGGAACTGGGAGATGAAAAAATTCAGATTGTCACACAAATGCTCGAATTGGTGGAAAATCGAGCCAGGCAAATGGAGCTACATTCACAGTGTTTCCAAGATCCTGTTGAAAGTGAAAGAGCCTCAGACAAAGCAAAGATGGATTCTTGTCAGCCAGAAAGATCTTCTAGGAGACCCCGTAGACAGCGAACCAGTGAAAGCCGTGATTTATGTCACATGACAAATGGAATTGAAGACTGTGATGATCAGCCACCTAAAGAAAAGAAGTCCAAATCAGCTAAGAAAAAGAAACGCTCAAAGGCCAAGCAGGAAAGGGAAGCCTCACCTGTTGAGTTTGCAATAGATCCGAATGAACCTACATACTGTTTATGTAACCAAGTGTCTTATGGGGAAATGATAGGATGTGACAATGAACAGTGTCCCATTGAATGGTTTCACTTTTCATGTGTTTCACTTACCTATAAACCAAAGGGGAAATGGTACTGCCCAAAGTGCAGGGGAGATAATGAGAAAACCATGGACAAAAGTACTGAAAAGACAAAAAAAGAGAGAAGATCGAGGTAGTAAAGGCCATCCATATTTTAAAAGGGTTATTGTCTTTTATATAATTCGTTTACTTTCAGAAAATGTTTTAGGGTAAATGCATAAGACTATGCAATAATTTTTAATCATTAGTATTAATGGTATATTAAAAGTTGTTGTACTTTGTCTGTGACCTTAATTTTCTGCACTGAATTACCAAATATTTTAAACCAGGTAGTCTTGTGATCACCTGATGCAAGGAGCAGGGAACAGGGAGAGAGTGGTATGAATGTTAGAACTGCTTCCCAAACCATGCCTATTTTGTGTCCACTTCAAGTTCCAACGCTGTTTTTGGGGTAAACACAAAAGTTTTGAAAACATTTTAGTTCTGTGTGCTTTAAAAAATTTTTACATATTGTTGAATTTCTCTGTGTTAAATTATCTTGGATAGGTTAAAATATGAACACTGTTCTATTTAGAGCTTGTTGAACTTGCTTAGCCCCATTTATTCACACACTTGTTAGTCTCTAGTCTTCTGGAAATTTAAGGAGCTAGAGATAAGAATAGTGTGGAATTCCATGTGGAATAATGTGCTCTTATTAATTTGCTGCTGTCTTTTCCTTGGTAGCGTTTTGATACACTGTCAGCAGCAGCATCTGTTATGCCTGGCTGCTGCTTCCGCCTAGATGCACTTCATCTAGTGCTTAGAAAGGGAGTTGGTTTGTTTTAGTAGGGACCTGTATGAGTAGTCAGGATACCAAAAATGCTGTCATTGGCCCAGTTGGCTAGATTTGGATTCTTTAGTATCATGGTTCAAGGTGGAACAACTTAAAGATGTGTCTTAATATTTTTCATGTGACCTACTGCTGGGATGCTTAGCCACAGGTCTATCAATGGGAAAAGGGCATATATTAGTTTTTAAATATTGCCTTTTCTGTCAAACAGTTGTTTTAAATAATTTTGCTGGGAGCTAGAGTTCATTTCTGTCCCAATGAATGATTATACATTATTTTAAATAATAGTACATTTACCTTAACTTTCTGGTATTGGTGCTGTTTGATGTTTTCATGTTTATTGAACTAATTTCATTATACAATACAATTAATAATGTATTTGTAAATTGAATTTTCCAAGATTCTGATATTTTAAGGATGAGCATCTTGATGTGTTTGGAACAGTTTTTGATTTTGGGGGGGACAGCAGATCAACTAGTCCTAAGCTTATGTGTAACATAGTTTTTACTCCTCGTTTCTAATCTGATGATCTTGATTCTTTTTTGATTAACGTGAAAAATCCTGTCTGCTTGTTTGGAAAAAAAAAGATTTTTTTTTTTCTCTTCAAGCTCTCTGTGTGACTTTTAGGCACGTCATTTCACCTTTTCTGAGTGTCAGATTATTCACCTGGAAAATGGATTGGATTAAATATCTCCAAGGGTCTTTTGAAATCTTAGTATTTCACTGCAGTGAAAGATTTTAATAATGAAAACCTGTTTGCCTTTACCCCTCAATTTCCTCTGCATCAATGTCCATGATTCTGAGGGTGAGGTTAGAGATGAATTAATGCACAGTATTTTATTTCAGTTGTAAGGCAATTTTAATTAAGACAGCCACTTGGTTATACTTAAGCAAGAAATATTGAACAACATGATTAAGAATTTATGTTATTGTAACATTGTTAAGTTGCAAAGAAACCCTTTCCCTCTTGAGAATACAGCATTTTGTTTCAGTGACCATGGATAGCATTATTACCAGAGGATAGCTGTTTAACTGAGACCATTAAAAACAATCAGGATCCAGGTGTGGTGGCCTATGCTTTTAATCCCAGCACTTGAGAGGCAGATGCAGGATCTGTGAGATCCAGGCCAGCCTAGTCTGCACAGTGAGTGTCAGGCCAGCTGGGGCTGCAGGGAAACCCTGTCTCAAAAAGACCAAAAACTAAAAATGAAAAAAGAAAAATAAGAAGTATGAGACTTTAAATGTCACCTATGTAGAAGTCACCATTTTTTCATTCATAAATTTGCCTCAACATATGAGAGAAAAAAAGTAAATGTCCTAGTGAAATATTCAAGTTTGCATTAGATTTTGACAGACAAACTTTGAAAATCCTGGGAAATGTGCTTTCAGATCTGCTGTTTGAAACAGCATATTTTTATGAGTTAACTTGTTTTCTATACCATGTGGGGAATAGAACCTTTAAACTTGCATAGCATTATGATGGAGATAAATCTTTTATATTATATCACAGTTCATGCCATTGATTTCCAAATTTACCTCACATTGGAATTATCTCAGCAAGTTCAAAAACATTGACACCTGTGTTCCAACCCTAGCAATTGTAATATATAATTCATTTGGAATGTGACTTAAGCATTAGAATTTTTAAAGATATCCATTCTGATCTATAGAAAAGTTTTGGAACCATTGTCCCATTTTGAAATTTCCAGCCTATTGAGAACTGGGAGAATTGTCAACATTCAGCTATTGTAACTTGGAAGCATGCATAAGTACATGAGAGTTTATCCTCTGCTCTTTTTTAAAAAATATTTTATTATTTTTATTTTATGGGTATGCATGTATTGCCTGCATGTAAGTATACCCATGTCGTGGAATGCCCGAGGAGGTCAGAAGAGGCTGTCGGATCACCTGGGACTGGAGTTACAGTTGTTTGCTGTCATGTGGGTGTTGGGATTCAAACCCGGGTCTTCTGCAAGAACAATTGGTATTCTTAACTGCTGAGCCATCTCTCCAGCCATTTATTTTTGTCTTTTTGAGACAGGGTCTCCCTGTAGCCCCAACTGGCCTGGAACTTGCTATATAGACCAGGCTATCTCGAACTCACAAAGATCCACCTGCCAATGCCTCCCAAGTGCTGGGATTAAAGGGGTGTGCGACCCATGCCTGGTGCGATGTTCTTAATGATCCTTTGACATTTGTCTGGATAGCCCAGGAGGAGCCTCCTTCCCATGCCTGCTCTTTTCATCCTCCCCTGCAGAAAAAGACTTCATCTTGAACCGCCCAGGATAGCGCTCCTTGGCAAGGGCAAAAAAAGTTTCTGCTTTCAGCAGTCCCACCACCAATACTCGTTGGAGTGTTGTTTCCATTCCTCAGGCACTGCTTTACCCTGTTGTATGAGGGACCACACATTGTAGCAAGAGTCAGGTGTGTATAACATCAGGTAACTGTTCAAATGGTTAAATGAAAGCTGAGAAAACATGGAAAAACGAGAGGGTGAGTATTAAATGTAGAGATTAAGAGCCGGGCATGGTGTCACACTCCTGTAGTCCCAGTGCTTGGGAGGCAGAGGCAGGTGGATCCCTGTGAGTTCAAGGCCAGCCTGGTCTACATAGTGAGTTCCAGGACAGCTGGGGCTACAGGGAGACCCTGCTTCAAAAAGACAAAATAAATGTAGCGATTAAAGAAGTAATCAGAAGGTACAATAGAAATAAGTGAAGAGGTCAAAACTTTGCAAGAGTAGAACAGGCTTAAAGCAAAGCATTCGAGTGCTGTGGAAAGAGCTAGAAAACGAAGACTTTTGGAAACCATGGTGGAAAGTTTGGGAATCATTGGAGGACTTTGAGCCATGGTCTGATTCATATTTAAAGATCACTCTGGCTACTGTGCACAGAGTTGTAGGCAGCATTCTGTGGAAGTAGGGAAATTTAGAAAACTCGGAAATATTTGCCTCTCAAATGGTGGTTTAGATTAGGGTGTTAGCTCTAGAAATGCTGTCCAATGGTAAACCTCTGTTTTAAAGACACAGCTAACAGGACTTTGACCTCGGGATTGGAAAGCAAAGGGTGACTCTTGGGTTTTTTGTCTGAAGGTGGGGGAGGGGAGATGAAGAGTTCATTTATGTACTTGGGTTTGAAATATTTCTCTGATTTCTAGAGGAATCCATGGAGCCCTGTTTAGGATAAGTTGTGGGAGGGGATAAGAGATAAACATTTGGAGAGTCAGTTTATGAATGTAGTTTGGAGTCATGATTGAATCAGTGTTTCTCAGAT
This sequence comes from Nannospalax galili, assembly GCF_000622305.1. Taxonomy (NCBI): domain Eukaryota; kingdom Metazoa; phylum Chordata; class Mammalia; order Rodentia; family Spalacidae; genus Nannospalax; species Nannospalax galili. The sequence goes on from NW_008355790.1 coordinate 685,493, forward strand.
TTCTATATGTATGCTCATCGCCATTTGTTAATATGCAAAGTGATTCAGTAGGTCGCCTGTGGGGCCCGAGAGTCTATGTTTCCAAGTCCCTTTGATGCTGCTGCGTTGTCCAGGAATTGACATTTTGAGTAGCAACCAAGAAGTTACAGAAGAGGACTGAGTTGGCCATGAGGTATTCAGACATCTGAAATAGGAACCAGCAAGCAGCCTTCTAAGAGCCCTAAGATAACCAAAGAGTGGTACATTAGAAATACAAGTGTTTTGAGAAAAGGAGTCAACAGCTCATTCAGGTACTATTCAAATGAACACAGAGAATGAACTATTAGATTGTTTAGTGTAATAAGCTGCAAGTTTGGGGGATGAAGGACTTTAAAGAGTTGTGAGCAGAAAAGGATTGGAGTAGTGACAGGAACTACTGTATTGACAGCTCAAGCTTTGATGCAACAGTGTTTTTCTCCACTTGATTCAAATACTTATGTGCCTGTGAACAGGGTATTGTTTAAGTACTAGAGGTAAAGCAGTGACTAAAGACAAAAGTCTGTAACCTAGAGATGCTTAGATTCTGAACTGCATAGGGATAAAGGCAGATAGGTTGCTAAAGTTGGTATTGGGTAAGTGAGATTTTGTACATTACTTTCCTGAAGAGCCAAGACGGGAGTGGATGTTGGAAATCTGTAGGAATTAAAGGTATGCATGAACTTTCCCTTGGGAAGTGGAAATAGGAATGCCAGCTGAGCTATGAATAAGCTGAGGATTTGGGTCCTATTTCAGAAGCGCTGATTGCACATTCTGTTGCCTGGATGTAGGTATGCAAAAGAAGTGATTGACAAGACAACTTAAAATCTCCAATAAGTCAGAAAAATTGAACTTCCCCAGAGTTCTTGTCTAGCAGGTGACTTCCTTGAAGAACCTGGCCTCATTACCTCTACTAGACAGAAGGGCAGTTAGTGTACAGAAGCCAGACAGGTTCTTTCTGAATCATGTTCTTACAGTGTGATATAGCTCCGGGTATGTTGTGAATGTGTGTTATTTGGAGTTACCTTTACTGTGATTGCTTGAACTCTACACCATTTGGAGAAACTACATTTCCTTTGCGTCTCCTTTATTGTTCCTGTTTGACTCTGAGCCGTGCTCGGAACCAAGATTCCAGAGATCTTATCTCTGAGCTTGGTCAGGTCACTGTCCCCCTTGGCCTGCAGTTTGTTCAGATGGAGAGTGAGTGACATAATGTATGGTATCCTAAAAATGGCTGTTATTCATGTCTCCGAGCGAGGAAGTCTGAGGGAAAGGTGCTCTTGGTCTCAAGCTTACTATCTGAGTAGTTTATAAAAATAACAGATTTTAATTCATGCATGTGTAACTAGACTTTAAAGCAGAATTTTCTAAACATCAGCTAGTACAAAGATCTCAGTGGATTTAGACATTTCCATATGCTATTCTAACCATATTTTAAAATGTTACTCAGTACTTTTTAAATTGACTCACTTTTTGATGTACATTTGTTTTAGAAATACAAAATTATTTTTTGTGAATAGATTACCTTAAAATATAATGAAAACAAAGCAGTGGTATTAAATTCTAGCTGTGTACTGTTACCTGCAAGAACTGAGTCCAGAGTCTAATTAAAAGATGTGATTAGTAAATATAGGATTAAAAAAAAAATAAGAATAAGGGGCTGGAGAGATGACTCTGGTTAAGAGCACTGGCTGTTCTTACAGAAGACCTGGTTGGCTATCAACCGTCCATAACTCCAGTTTCAGGGGATCTGACACCTTCTTCTATCCTTTGAGGGCACTGCATGACAGGGCTGCACTTACACACATGAAGGTATCATACCCAAAAATAAATAATAAGGATAAAAGACACAAACACCAAAGTAATTGTAAGTACTTGGAGAGAATTTTCTTGTATACTTCTTACCATCCTACTCTGAGAAATATTTTAAGTAACAGAAGTTCACCGTTACAGTTTTTTTCACAGTCAGTGTAAAACAAGAATACTAACATCTCTTTTCCACTGTGGTAGTACATACCAATAATTCCTGAACTAGGGAGGAGAAAGCAGGAGGATTAGGAGTTCAAGGCCAGCTGGGCTGCTTGATACCTTGTCTCAAACAAGCTGGTCATGGTAGTGCACACCTTTAACCCAGAACTCTGGGAGGCAAAGTAAGGCAGATCTCTGAGATGGAGGCCAGCCTGGACTACATAGCGAATTCCAGGCCCTGTGTCAAAACGAAACAAAAAAACAAACCCTAAAGGCATTCAGCTGTACACTACAAGGTTTCTATAAAACCCCCTGTGATACTAAGCAACATTATCCAAATCAGTATTATATTGGCTCATCAAAAGTCATTATGCTGACACATAGGAGTTTCTAGTGTAGTCTGAGAACCTCCAACCTCCCCCAGCACCTCATTTGGAAGCTGGGAGTGATTTTTGGGGGGTCAGCTTTGTAATACCATTGCTTTTGGACCCAGTATTCCAAACTTGGAAAAAAGAATCTGAGAGTTATCAAGATGACTTCCTCAGTTTCCCACTTGCTAGTGGACCACCAGTTTAGGGGGTCTATCATAAAAGCCAAATTTCCAGTTCCTTACAAATTAGACAGCAGCAAGCCTTTATTCACCATAAACACTGAAGGAGTGAGGTTTTAATAGAACAGTGTATTCCGGGTAGCTGTGCACCCACTAGCACAGACACATTCTTCCAGATTTTAGGAGTACTGGATAAAAGTCATCTTGCCTTCTTCAATGGGTCTTTGGCATTTAGTAGGACATAAGAAATGTGCTCCTCCTTGTGGCTCAGCTCCATGTTATTACACAGTGCCATCCTTGCATTTTACTCCAGTATGGAGGGCCATTTGCTTCTGTTCTTTGTCTCAGGCTAAGGCCTTAAAAGTAAGTTTGGCTGCTTTTATTTATTTATTTTTTCAGTTCTTTCTTCAAAAACTCTGCTTGGTTGCTTGTATCTCCCCCGCCCCCTTTTTTAAAATTATGTTTTGGAAAAGCATTTGGTTAAATTGGTGTCTGGCTTAAGAATAACTAGAATCTGAGAGGTTCCAGTGCTTAAACTTTGGTGTAGGGTTTGGTTTTCTAACATGCAGGTTTTAAATGTGGTTTTTATTTTATTTTGTTTTGTTTTGTTTTATTGAGACAGGCTCTCACTGTGTAGCCTTACCTAGGCTGGAACTCACCATGTAGTCAAGGTTGGCCTCAAAATCACAACAATTTGCATGCCTCTGCTTCCAGAGTACTGGGATCAAAGGTGTGCACCTCACCTGTGCCCAGCTAAGTGTATGATTCACTTCCTTTCCTTCCTTCCCTCCCTCCCTCCCTCCCTCCTTCCTTCCTTCCTTTCTTTCTTTTGTCTTTTTTAGACAGGGTCTCCTTGCAGTCCCTGCTGGCCTGGAACTCACTATATAAACCAGGTTGGCCTCCATCTCACAGAGATCTACCTACCTCTGCCTCCTGAGTGCTGGGATTAAAGGTGTGCGCCACCATGCTCGGCTTTTTAAAATATTTTTATTATATTTTGTGTATGAGTGTATTGCCTGCATGTGTGTAAATGCACCTGTGTAGTGCAATGCCCGTGAAGGTCAGAAGACAGTGTCAGATCCCCTGGAACCAGAGTTATGGATGGTTGTTGGCCACCATTGGATACTGGGAATTGAACCCAGGTCCTCTGCCAGAGCAGTTAGCACTAAAGGTGTGGGCCACCATGCCCAGCTGTCAAATGTGTGATTTTTTAAATGTATGTTCTTGACCGTGTTCAGATAGCAGTGTTTTACTATAGACTTGCTTTGAAGTACGAGATCAATTTCTTTGTTTGACTAGAGGCCTTAACTTATTTATATAGTATACTTATATGAGCTAGCCTACATGAAAACACAGGTGTTGGCCAACTGGCTAGTTTTCTCTGTAGGTATTCAGGTGTGAGAATAGTAATGTGGCATCCTGCCTTCAGTGGGAAGTAATGACTTTGGTTCCAAAAGAATTTACCTTACCAAGAATGTAAAATGGCCTGGTGTGGTGGTGCATGCCTTTAATCCCAAAGGCAGGCGGATCTCTGGGAGTTCGAGGCCAGCCTGGTCTCCAGAGGGAATCCAGGCCAGCTGGGGCTAGAGGGAGACCCTGTCTCAAAAAGACCAAAAAAAAAAAAAAAAAAAAAAAAAAATGTAAAATGGTAGTGTGCAGCATTTCCAAGCCTAAGATATAGACTTTTATTTATTTATATATATTTTACTTGTACACACACATACATCACATCACGTCTTTCTGAGGCATGACAACCCCCCCCCCCCCAATATCAGACATTTCCTTTTATAATCATTGGAGTACACTTCACCTTTTGGTTATAAGATTCATTTTTCCTCAATTTGAAAAAGGTAAATTCTCACAGATTAAGGATAAGATATAAATATGTATTTTCTGAGTTATCACTGTATTAATATTTATTTTTAAACTGGACCTGGTAGCTCACATCTTTAATCCCAGCATTTAGGAGGCAGAAGCAGGCAAATAGATCTCTGTGAGTTTGAGGTCAGCCTGGTCTACATAAAGAGTTCTAGGGCAGCCAGGGCTACATAGTGAGACCCTGACTCAAAAAAACCATTTTTTTTTTTTTTTAAATTAGATTTCTCTTTCCAGGAGTATATTAAATGTTTAAATATCGGAAATTGATGGATTAAAGTTTTTTTTATGTCATTCTCATGTGATCTGAAGGTCTCAAAAAAAGACTTGTCATCCTTTTAAGTTAGTAAAGTGAGTGTAGAACCTTAGTAAAATACTTTAAAGCAGAAGGGGTGCTTTATATGTGAGCGAGTTTGCAGTACCTGCTTAAGTATCTAAATAATGGCTAATCCAGAGAACTATAAACAGTTGCTAAAGGTGGATTTTATACTAATTTACACCAGCATTAAGGTAGCTGATTCACTGGGGGTTTTTCGTTTGTTTTCACCAGAAATCTGCACCTTTTTTGTACTGTTTCCCACTGAGTTCTAGCCTAAACCAAGGGGGGCGGGGAGGCAGAAATTATGTTAAGTAACAGTCATCTACATAATCTCCCGGTGAAAACACTATCATTTGTTTTCCTGATTCGCTTTCCCAGATAGACAGTCCTCATCCTGACTTTGGACATTGACAGGAAAAGCCAAAGGCATAATTTAGATAGAATGTGAAGAATTAATTTGCAAAAACATGCCATGCGTGGCTGGGCATGGTGGCACACGCCTTTAATCCCAGCATTCAGGAGGCTGATCTCTGAGACTGAGGCCAAACTGGTCTAGTGAGTTCTAGGCCAGGTGGGCTGTAGGGAGACCCTGTCTCAAAAAGACAAACAAAAAAGCAAACCATGCCACAAAGAACTAGAGCATTCTTGTGAGAACTAGGCAGCACCATCTGGCTTGGGGTAAGATTATGCTCCATGCCAGTTGACCAAGGTGTTCCAAGGGCCTGGAGGGTTAATCTGCCTAAAAAAAGTAGAGATTATTTGCGTGTTTCCCTCCTCTTGGCAATCCAGAGGTATATATGCAGTAGTGGTATATGCAGTAGAGGTATATTGAGAATATTGTGTTAAACTATACCATAAAAGAATGGATCACATTCTAACATCTGGGTAATCAGGTACATACCAGTTCCTCACACTCCTATATCCCCAAGCTATGGGCATCAGTCAGTCTTTCTGATTATTAAACTGTGGTAATTAGGTATACACATTTAAAGGAAGTGTATGTGGTTGAAGTGTTCCTGAACAAACTTGATACAACCAATGATAATATTGTTCAGGAAGATGTGCATGTGATACTACCTTAAACTTGAAAATAATTAAATTTGCTCGGCTTCTTGATTGGCAAAAATGACCTAGATTTCATAGACATAAATTGATAGCTATAGCTTTCATATCTGATCAGAGAAACTTCAGAAGGGACCACTGCTAATCTTGAGCTCATTTGGGGGAAAATATGGATGACAAGAGACAAGTGATAATGAGAATCTTAATTTAGGCCACCTCTTATTATTACCAAATAGGTCAAGTAGGTGCTATGAGATGTGACCCCTGGACAACTGCCTTGTGTTTCCAATGAGCTCTAAAGTTTACTAAGATGAAATGTCATGATGTTCCTTTGGCTTTAGAACCTATAAAATTCAACTAGACTTTTCCTTGGAGAGTTTCGTTGTTATTTCAAAGTAATTAATAGACTCTGTTTCTGAAAAATGCATTTACTGGAAAGTCCAAATTGCTAAGCCAATGTCACAGTCAGAAATTGCTGTGGAAAAGTGGAGAAATCACGTGTACAGTGAGAACTGAAACCTGGGTTCATGAGGCACAGAACCTCTAGAGAAAGGGGGTAGTTGACTGCCTAAGAATGAACAGCTGTGTGGAGCCACTGGCGGGGTTCCAAACTTGCCATTTCCAGCACAGGTTAGTGAGAGACTGAGACATTTAAGTTGTTTTACACTTTAGTTGGTATTTCAGGAAAAAAATATTCATGGAACTAAAAGTTTAATTTAAAACATTTTTTGATACACTGGTGTCTACATACAAGCAGTAACAGATGTCCTGCTCATCTCTTCACGTCAGTTTGTTAAAGCTGTTTTTGAAAATAGTTAATGCTTATTCTGAAGAGAATAAAGTACCAGATCTAAATGAGAATGATGTGCGATGGGAGAATTTCCCTTTTCAGAATTATCTTATTGAAAAAGGAAGAAAGAAAAAGAGGTAAAGATCTCACCTTGCCACCATCTCCCTGTGATCTATCACTTCAAGTTTGCAAATTGCTATACATTCTAAACAATGAAAACTAGCTTTTTTTGTCTTTTTTTTTTTTTTAATGGAGCTGAGGACCAAACCCAGGGCCTTGCGCTTGTTAGACAAGCACTCTACCATTGAGCTAAATCCCCAACCCTAGTTTTCCTAGCTTTTTACTGCCATTGTTTTGTGATAGTCTTAAATACCTTGCTAGATTTTAGAACAGCTCACTTAGTTGCCCCCAGTTTTTTGGTTTTTTTTTTTTTTGAGAGGTGGAATTTTACAGGTGCTGGGGATGAAATACAGGACCTCATACATGCTAAGTTTATATTACTGTACCACTGAGCTGTACCCCAGACCGTGCTTCAGGGACTTGTTTTGTTCATTTGTTTTGAGACAGAGTCTCACTATATAGCCCTGGTTGGCCTGGAACTTACTATGTAGACCAGGCTGGCCTTAGTGAGCACTCCAAATACTGAAATACTGACAGTGAAAAATGTTTTCTCAAAGCACCCTAAAATTCACCCATAATTTTTTGTCATGGGTTTGGCCAAAGTTTTTTTTTTTTTTTTTTTTTTTTTTTTTTTAAGTATAATTACCAATATTTGTGACATTTTAAAATTGTTAACTAATGGAGCTAGAGAGGTGGCTTAGTGGTTAAGAGCACTGGCTGCTTTTGCAGAGGCCCTGGGTTCTGTTCTCGGCACCCATATGGTAGCTAACCACCATCCATAACTCCAGTTCCAGGGGAATCCGATGCCCTCTTCTGGCCTCCTTGGGCATTGCACACACATTAAATGCTTCCATACATGCATACTCATACACATAAAAATAATTAAAATTGTTAACTAATATCAATACTAAATTCAGGAAAAAGTGTTTACAAATAGTTTGGTTACAAAGAAGTATAGCAGGAAAATTAAAGAATCCAAGAAGAAAAATGAATCATTAGGCTATTATTTTCTGGAAGAATTGTGAGAAAGGTATACAGTATCACAGAAAAAGCAATGTGAAAATTTTATTTGTAGGTACATTAAAGTGTATGATATAGTATTTCTATTTCATTGAATATATTTGAGTGATGTAATTTTTTTTTTTTTTTAGGTCCGAGGAGCCTGTAGGACTCTATTTCCATATGGTCATGCGAGTGATGTAATTTTTAAAAATAGTTTGCTTTATTTTAAAATGACAATATGGATAATATACCAGAAATTACATTTGTTACAATTGTACAAGATTATGACAAAACACTTTAGAAGTCAATTCAATATGTGTGAGAAGGTACTTAGTTAAAAAATCCTTAGAAAATGTGAGAGTGAAAAATGATTAGAAACAATTGACTTTCTTGTCTCAGGGGGCCTTTTTGCCCATCCACTTTCATGGTTCCTTAGATGTTACAACTGCCAATTTCCAGTCTCTGTTGCTACTTTCCTCAAACCTGTTCTCCTTCCACACACAAAATATGATTAACTCAATTCTGTTTCACTAAAACCAGAACAAAGCTCATTGGTGTTCGCCACCTGATACTTGGTGTCTGTGTATGTGTGTGGTATGCATGCATGTTTGCTTGTTCATGCATGTGAGTGCACAGCATGTGTGAGCGTGCACAAATGTGTACATGTGTGGAAGGCTCAAGTTGATGTTGGGTGTCTATCGTTCTCCACTTTATTTATTGAGGTGAGGCAGGGTCTCTGGCTGAACCCAGAGCTTCCCAATTCCAGCTAATCCAGCTAGCCAGTGTGCTCCAGAATTCCCCGTCTCTGCCCTTCAGAGTGCTGGGATTACAGATGGTCTCCACACCTGCCTAGTTTTTATGTGGGTACTTGGGATCTGAATTCTGGTTCTCATGCTTGCACAGAAAGAAATTTATTCGCTGAGCCATATCCTGGGGCTCTCTACCTGCTGCTTCTACCCATGCTACCCACCTTTTCATCCCCTGGGATGGAAGTTCAGTCATTCTACTTGTGCATAGGCACTTACTTCAAGCTATGGTTCCCTCTCTAAACCCAGGTTTACCCTTTTATTGGACTTGTTCTTCTTTTGTCTTTTTGACACAGGGTCTCCTTGTAGCCCCAGCTGTCCTGGAACTCACTACGTAAACCAGGCTGGCCTGAACTCACACAGATCCTCCTGTCTCTGCCTCCCAAGTGCTGGGATTAAAGGTGTGTACCACCACACCTGGCTTGGACTAATTCTTAAGAATGTAAGGTTATGTGTCCAATCTTGAAAAGAAAGAACAGTGAAGACAATAGCCCCACATCCTATGCCAGCTTGAGAGAGAGAGAGAGAGAAAGAGAGAAATTTGATTGTCATTATCTTATCTTACTAACACTTGGCAGAGATGATCATTCTGTCAAAAAAAAAATATGCTTTCTCAGCCTCCAGGATGTAGAATACCCTTGGTCTGGAGCTTTTTCCCTTTTTTTTTTTTTTTTTTTTTTTGAGACAGGGTCTCCCTGTAGTCCAAGGTGTCCTGGAACTCACTATGTAGACCAGGCTAGCCTTGAACTCACAGAGATCCGCCTGCCTCTGCCTCCCAAGTGCTGGGACTACATGTGTGCACCACCACGCCCGGCTTTTTAAAATACTGTTCCATCTCGTTCTGCTTTGCTAAATCTGCCTCCTTCTGTCTTCCACATACTAAAGTGTCCTAGGCTAAGCCTTCAGAAGTCTCTACCATCCTAGGAAATCTCATGCTGTCTAGAGATTTTAAATACTTTTCACACTGTGGTGACTCCCAGAGTAATATCGACAGCCCAGCTCTTCTCTCCAGGCTCGCACACTCAACTGCCCTCAGCATTTTCCCTCCTCGTCTAAAGGGCATCTCTCTGTAGGAAGAAGTGTGGCCTGGACAACCAGCGTATGTGCGCTGCAAACACGTCAAAAACATCCGGCTGAGGCAAACCAGTGTTCTGCCAAAAGACATAGAGACAGCTAACGAGAAAATGGCCTGATACAGAAAGCCAATGAGGAACAGACATGACCTATCAATGGACCAATGGGACACCGGGAGGGAGGGATATAAAGGAGCCCCATATCCGCAATAAATTAGTCTGCAGCTTCTCACACTGCCTGCTTCTCACGTGACTTCCTGTGTCTGTGTCGTGACTCTGCGCCGACTCTACCCCCTCCCAGAGGGCCCCAGAACACCTGCAACGTCTGGCACTTAACATTGGAGCGTATGATATTCTTATTTGTTCTTAGCCACACATCCTTTTTCTGTCTGCTTATTTATGGTAAATGACAATCCACCTTTAGTTTCTCAGGCTAATCTTGAGATCATTGTTGACTCCTTTTCACTCTTTAAGTCCCAAACCAGTTTGACTACACGTACTATCAGTTTGCCCTGCAAAATATATTCAGCGGCCTAACATCCTGCCTTTGCTCATCTCATCTAGAAGGCCATCACCTGTCAGGACTATTGTAATAGCCTTCCAGCCAGTCTTTTCCGCTTCCACTTCTGTCCTCTACACTTATTGCCCACAATTTAGCTAAAAAGATTCCGCCAAATCAGTTTCTCCTCTGTCTAAAGTCCGGCAGCGGTTTTCCATCTTGTGTAAAATCCGAAGGCTTTATGATGGTCTAAACAGGCCCCATTTAACCAAGCTTTAAGCCCTGACCTCTAGCACTTTCTTTTGGCCGCTCTGTTCCAAGCACATTGGCCACCTGAGCAAATTCAGCATTCTCCAGCCACAGGTCTGCACTCAGTTTCCCCTGTGCTGTGACAATTTTGTCTCAGCTTTGCATTTCCTGTGCTCCCTCCCTATTGAGACTCCTTCACAAATACGTTTAAAAGTCCTATGATCCTCTGACCCATCAAAACTCTAGCTAGCCCCATCTATGTTTGGAAAAAAATCCTAGCTCCAAACTCTAACCAGAGGATGGTTATCTGAACATTACCTCCTCAGAGAATTTAGTATTTTTAGTCCAGTTAAAATGTGAGTTTAAATAAGTCTTGGGCTTAGTGGATAAGAACACTTACTGTTCTTCCAGTGGACCCAGGTTTGATTCCTAGCATCCACAAGGAGGCTAACAACCATCTATAACTCCAGTTCCAGAAGGTCCAATGCCCTCTTCTGACCTCCATATGCATTGCATGTATGTGGTGCACTTACATACATGCAGGCAAAACACTCATACACATAACATAAAAAATAAATAAAATATTAAAAAAGTAAGTCTTGAGTTTGTATAATTTTGAGAAAAGATGCAAAGGCATAAATAGAAAAGAAAGAATGCCAATGTAAAGAAGAAGTTTTCTGAGATGTGTTGTTACTTCTTTACCTTTTTTTTCTTTTTTGTCAGTCTCTTGTTATCTATCTCCTTCCACTAAAATATAAGCTCCTGGAGAGCAGGAACTTTGTGTTTTTTTCCATAGCTGTATTTTCAGTGACACACAAGATGTTCTTAATAAACATATTTTTTGAACGAATGTCATGCTTGTTAATCTAGTCCAGTGTCTTTGGTCTTTAAGCATATCCTCTCCTCACTAGTCCTGTTCCTTAGGATGAAGATGCTAACCAACATATTTCTAAATAAAACTGAATGATTCACATAGGAGATCCACTTGTCAGGGCATCATGGGAGCATTGAGCTGTGGTGCTTGTCTTACTTTCATTTCCTATTACTGTGATAAAATACCCTGAAAAAAGCAGCTTAAGGGAGAAAGGATTTATTTGGCTCACATTTCCAGGTTACAGTTTGTCACTGTGAGGAAGTCAAGGCAGCAGGATCTCAAAGGAGCTAGTCTCATTAAATTCACAGTTAAGAGTAAAGAGTGATGAATTAATGCTGCTAGTACTTAGCTTGCTTACTTAATTCATACTGTCCAGGATCCCCTGCCCAGGGAATAGTTCTGTCCACATTCAGGGTAGGCCTCCCTGCCTCAACCCAACCAAGAAAATCTCTCATAGCCATGCCCACAGACCAAGCTAATCTAGACTATTCCTCATTGAGACTCCCTTCCAGGTCATTCTGGATTATATCAGGTTAACAGTTAAACCCCAAGTGTTCTTTTTTCACTGGATTCATTTTTTTCCCTCCAATTTTAAGTTATTGTTTTAAAGATTAGCATACCAAGTAATTGGTTTCATTGTGACATTTTCATACAAATTTTGTTGATCTTCACCACACCCCTCTCTGTACCCCTCTCCCCTCTTGCTAGTCTCCCTCTTCCCCTCACTAGCCCCACTCTGCTTTCACATCACTTTAATACACTGTTCCCCCACCCTCCCTAAAGGCATTTCCCCTTCTCATGGTCCCATTTCTAATTGTATGACCTATACCCCTCCACACTCATACATGTATATGTTAAAATCTGGGATCTGCATATGAGAGAAAACATGGAATATTTGTCTCTCTGGGTCTGGGGATACTTCACTTAGCAATGTCTAGTTCCAACGCTTTTCCTGCAAATACAATTTCTTCCCTTTTTTCTGGCTGAATAAAATTCCATTGTGCCTATGCACCATGTTTTCTTGTCCATCATCTGTTGATGGACATCTAGGTCACTCCATATGATGCTCTTTCTTTAAATGTGATTCATTTAGTTCAAATGGAGAAAAACATCCAAACATTTCTATTTCCAAAGCAAAAAGCTGTTTAATACTAGGTAAAGGATATGAGACATTAATTTTTTTAAAATTTGTTTGTTTTGTTTTGTTTTTGAGGCAGGGTCTCCTTGTAGCCCCAGCTGTCCTGGAACTCACTATGTAGACCAGGCTGGCCTTGAACTCACAGAGATCTGCCTGCCTCTGCCTCCCAAATTCTGGGATTAAAGGTGTGTGCCACCACGCCTGGCATGAGAGATTAATTTTAATAAATCCTAATTTTTTAAAGGAATAGTACATAACACAAACACATCATGGAAGCATTATGTGGACAGTAAGCAATCATAAAATACCAATTTCTGGGGGCTGGAGAGATGGCTCAGCAATTAAGAACACTGACTGCTCTTGCAGAGGACCCAGGTTCAATCCCTAGCACCCACATGGTGGCTAGCAACTGTCTGTAACTCTAGTTCCTTCTGACCTCCGTGGACATTGTGTGACATGGGCTAGATGTGGTGGCACACGCCTTTAATCACAGTACTAGGGAGGCAGAGGCAGGTAGATTATCTGTGAGTTCAAGGCTAGCCTGGTCTACGTAGCAAGTTCTAGGTCAGCCAACACTATATAGTGAGACCCTGTCTCGACAACAACATGAAAACAAAACAAATTATTATTGACCCACTCATCGCAGACTGGGTTAAGCAGGATCTGCAAAGAAAATTTAACTCTTTGTTTGCTGGATTCCAATGCTGTTTCTCCCCTCCCCCCTCCTTTTCTGTGTGAAATGAAGTACCTTAATTTTTGGGGAATGTATTGAGTCAGGAAAGTAGAAACCAGCACTTCTGGATTAGAAGCCATGAAAAACATAAAGCATAGATTCATGATGAACAAACTGCAGTTTATTTTCTTCCTTTCTAAAGTATTGGTCCTATTGTGAGGCAAAAAGACTGCAAATTCAAAACTAACCTGGGCTATGTAATGAGACCCTATCTCAAAAAGATATATCAGTCCTACTTTCTTTTTATAAAATTTATTTATTATTTTTACTTTGCATATATGACTGTATTGCCTGCACATATGTAAGTGCACTGGTGTCGTGTAATGCCCACAGAGTTCAGAGGGCATCGGATTCCACAGAACTGGATGGTTGTTGACCACCATATGGGTGCTGGGAATTGAACCCAGGTCCTCTGCAAGAGCAGCCAGTGCTCTTAACTACTGAGCCATCTCTCCAGCCCCAGTCCTACTTTCATATACATACATATAGTCATATATATTTTTAATTAATTTTTGTTTAGACAGGGTCTCACTATGTAGCCGACTGACCTGGAACTTGCTCTGTACACCAGGCTGGCCTTGAATTCACAGAGATCTGAATGCCTCTGCCTCTAGAGTGCTGGGATCAAAGGCATGTACACCATGTCTTCAATCAAGCTTGCCGAAATTACACATGTAACAAAGACAATGAAATCAAGATTTCAAAGGTGTTTCGTGAGTGGGTGGAAGTTATCTTGGAGTCATTTTGTGATGGTTAATATAAAATTGTTGGACCCCCAGACTGGGGTACCCAACGTTCATGGGAGGTCGCACCCCAATAACTCAGTCCTCAAATCAGAAGATGCAACAAGCATAAGGATTTATTGGCGTTTTGCAAAACGGACTCCCACCTCACTCGGAGGACAGGAGTCCAGAGCCCAGTTCACAGGTTTCTTTTAAAGACAAGCGGCGGCTATGTGCCAAGCAGAAAAGCAGCGGCTATGTGCCAAGCAGAGGTAGGAGGAATTTCTGGGATGATTTCCAGCTTGGGCAGAGGAGCATGAAAAAGGTCAGCTCAGCTTGTTCTTAGCATTCAGAATTATTTTTCATTTTTACTTCCTTGTACAGTTTTTCTCAGGCCTGGGGGATTTTAGTTTAAATCCATTATTCTGGGGGCTTTGGATCCATCAAAATGTGTTGATTGGATTATGACAAGAACAGTGTGTTTGTTAAAAAAAATCCTACCTACTTCACCTTAACTATGGTGCAGATTCTCACAGCTGGGACAAGGATGCCTTTGAGAAATCTGGAGCAGCCGACTGGATACTTCTGATTCCCAGAGACTATTCTAGACTATACCTTGCTCCCTGGCTTTAAAAATGGTTTATTTATGCTCTGCTTCCCTGGGCCTGTAGGACCGGCCGCAGGCCTCTCTCCTACCCACAGGCCTCTGAGGTAAGTCCATTGCACCCTTCGAGCCTTGACTCCCCCAGCCTCATTCACCCTCCCATCTCCGCTACTGTTCTCTCCTCCGGGTTTGGACCCTGCCCCATTCCTTGTCTTGGGGCCCCAGACACATGGGGAACCAATATTGCTCCCTGATCCTTTTCATCCAGATCAACGTAGTGCCTTCTCTGGGCCCCAGGAGCTCTGCCTCTGGGCCTGGCCCCACCCTCACCTCCCTGTGCTTCCCTGGGCCTGCAGGACCCACTGTAGGCCTCACTCCTACACATAGACCTCTCTGGGGTAAGTCCATTGCACCCTCCACACCTTGACTCCCACAGCCTCATTCACCCTCCCATCTCCTCCACAGTTCTCTCCTCTGAGTTTGGGCCCTGCCCCAATCCTTGTCTTGGGGCCCCAGACACCTGGGGAACCAATATTGCTCCCTGATCCTTTTCATCCAGACCAACAGAGTGACTTCTCTGGGTCCCAGGAGCACTGCTTCTGGGCCTGGCCCCACCCTCAACTCCCTCTGCTTCCTTGGGCCTGCACCACCCACCAGGCTCTTTCTGGGACACTAGGGCTGACCTTTCCCCTTCTTGATCCTTTACATCCAGACCAACCCAGCTCCTCAGTGCAGTCCCCAGGAGGCCTTGGGGCCTCTTCCTGACCCATCTGCCTTTGCATCTCTTGGTGGCATGGGCCACCAGCTGACCTAGATCAGCATCTTTCCTGAGCCAGGCTCCCAGACCAGTCCAACCCCAAAATTCCTGAGGCCAAAATTGTTCCTGGAGGGACCGAGACCTTAGGAGAAAGTCTGAAAACATCTGACCCTCACCTGAATTGGGCCTCTGTGGAAACTCCTGAAGACAAAAGCAATCTGGCCACTCCAATATAAAATCAAGAGAGAACCGGAAGCTTAGATGAACCAGCTTTTCATGGAGGAACCGGCTTTTCATGCCCAAAGAGTAAACCACTAAGACACATAAAGTTCACAAAAAGAAGCAGACCTAAACTTAAAGGCTTGAGTCTCACACAAGAATCAGAATCCAGAAACTACATTCACATGTCAAAATCACAGATAAAAAATAGTAACATGAAAAACCAAAATAACATATCCCCACCAAATACCAATAGCCCTCTAGAGGAGTACAATGAGAACCCCCTAGAGATAATGCAGAATGCAGGA
>NW_008355790.1:703188-703626 GCF_000622305.1 Nannospalax galili
CAAAGAAAACAATACAAAGAATCAACGAATCCAAGAGCTGGTTCTTTGAAAAGATGAACAAGATTGACAGACCGCTAGCCCAGTTAACCAAAAGAAAGAAAGAGCACCTCCAAATCAACAAAATCAGAGATGAAAGGGGAAACATCACAACACACACCAGAAAGATAGAGAACATTATAAGGGAAAACCTTAAAAACCTATATGCTACTAAATTTGAAAACCTAAAAGAAATGGATGATATCTAAAGGCATGGGAACCACCAAAACTAAACCAAGAAGAGATTAACAGCTTAAACAGCCCCATAACACAAAAAGAAATTGAAACAGTAATACAAAACCTCCGGACTAAAAAAAGCCCAGGACCAGATGGATTTACAGCAGAATTTTATCAGACATTTAAAGAAGATCTGCATCCAATACTACTTAATTTATTCAAAAA
>NW_008355790.1:703953-704765 GCF_000622305.1 Nannospalax galili
CTAAATGGAGAAAAACTGGAAGCATTCCCATTAAAATCAGGAACCAGACAAGGCTGTCCACTATCTCCACTCCTCTTCAACACAGTGCTTGAAATTCTTGCAACAACAATAAGACAAGAGAAGGAAATCAAAGGAGTAATAATTGGAAAAAAAGAGATCAAATTATCCCTTTATGCAGATGATATGCTGTTATACCTAAGAGACAGCAAAAATTCCTCCCCAAAACTCCTAGAAATTATTAACACATTCATAAAGTGGCAGGTTACAATATTAACCTACAAAAGTCTATAGCCTTTCTATATACCAATAACAAGCAATCAGAGAAAGAGCACATGGAAACACTCCTGTTCACAACAGCTGCAAAAAAATAAATAAATATCTAGGAGACCTGACCAAAGACATTAGAGAGCTCTACAATGAAAATTTTAAATCCTTAAAGAAAGAAAATGAGGAAGACATCAGAAGATGGAAGGACCTCCCATGCTCATAGATTGGAAGAATTAATATTGTGAAAATGACCATCCTACCAAAAGTCATATATAGATTCAACACAGTGCCAATCAAAATCCCCATGACGTTTTTCATGGAATTGGAAAAACTATCCTAAGATTCATATGGAAGCACAAAAGGCCTCGGATAGCCAAAACAACCCTGAGCACTAAGAGCAATGCCGGGGGGATTACTATAAAAGATTTCAAGCTGTATTACAAGGCTTTGTACCGGCACAAAAATAAACCCATAGACCAATGGAACAAAACTGAAGACCCAAATATGAGTACTTGTAATTTCAGGAGCCTGATATTTGACAAGGG
>NW_008355790.1:704934-705601 GCF_000622305.1 Nannospalax galili
TTAGAAGAAAACATTGGGGAAAACCTACAAGATATAGGTGTAGGAAAGGATTTTCTAAACCGCACATCAACTGCTCAGGAAACAAGGGCAAGGATTAACAAATGGGACTTCATTAAACTAAAAGGCTTCAGTACATCAAAGGAGACAACCAAGGAAGTAAACAGAAAACCCACAGAATGAGAGAAAATCTTCACCAGTGACACATCTGACAGAGGTTTAATAACCAGAATTTATAACAAACTCAAAAAACCTAGAACCAAGACAAGAAGCAACCCAATTAGAAGATGGACTAAGGAGCTGAACAGGGAGTTCTCAAAAGATGAAGTAAAGATGGCTATGAAACATCTTAAAAGATGTTCAACATTACCAATAAATAGGGAAATGCAAATTAAAACCGGTTTAAGATTCCACTGTAGCCCAGTCAGACTGGCTGAGATCAAGAAAACAAATGATACCAAAAGTTGGAGAGGATGTGGGGAAAGGGGAACACTCATCCACTGCTGGTGGGGCTGCAAACTTGTTCAACCCCTATGGAAAGCAGTGTGGAGAACTCTTAAAAAACTACAAATGAACCTACCATTTGACCCAGTTAAAGCACTCCTTGGCATATACCCAAAGAACTCGTCCTGTTGCAGAGACACTTGTACATCCATGTTTGTTGCTGCTC
>NW_008355790.1:705703-731472 GCF_000622305.1 Nannospalax galili
ATAACACAGACTCAGAAAAAAATCGACGTATGTTCTCCCTCATATGTGGATCCTAGAACCAGACTCTGATAAATAAGTACGCAACCAGATATAACTATAGAAACTAGGATAGTGGAAAGAAAACAGGGAGGTAAAGGAGAAGAAATAACTTGAAAGAGAAGAACAGTAGGAAACATGCCTTAATAAGGGAGATATGGATAAAAATTGGGTCAGTTTAAGAGAGAGGGGAGGGAAGGGTATACAAGGAACCTAGGGGATAAAGGGAAAGAAGGAGCTCAAGAGAGTTAGGACCATAGGAGAAGGGTGTTATTAAGGGAGAAAGGGGTGAAATGGGGGCACCTTAAGTGGGAAAACCATGATGAAGGGGTGAGACAATGAGAGAGATAAACAATGCCTAGCTGGTTTTGAAAACCTGAGGGAACCATATTATTCCTACAACCTACTGACAAATTATACATAGCAGATCAAGAAATATATGTCTAGGTAAGGTTTAACAGCTACCAGGCATTCTGCACTGAGCTTGGGCATGGCTGCTCTCCCCAGGCAATTTCCCAGCCCACTGAAATCAATGTGAAGTTGGGCACAGTGATCTAAAATCTCAGCACTTAGGAGGTGGAGGCAGAGGGATCTTGAATTCAAGACCACCTTCGGCTACATAGTGAGACAGTCTCCAAAAAATAAGAGCTAAGAACTTAGCTCAGTGGTAGAGTGTTTATCTACTATGGGTTAGATCCCCAGCACTGAAAACACACACATTCACACACAAAAGCACACCCCAACTAACCAACCAGACAAAAATCACTGTGAAAGTGCTGCTGTTCTTATGAAAACTCGGGAAAAATAACAAAGGCCAGTCCCTACATTCACCACAAAAGTGCTTTCAAGCAAGGTACAGAGGTGATATCTAGAAAAGAGTAGGGGCAGATTATAAAAACAAATCATAGAAGGTTCTAGACTCAGAAACTTCATGAGTTTTTCTGAAGAATCACTTCACTTTATGGAAGCAAACTAGAGATAGGAGCGATACCACAAAACCTGGCCACCAGACCCAAAGGCAAAGAAAAAGGTTGGCCCTGCATCAAAAGCTTGGCAAATGGCTGTGTGTTTCCAGGTCTGATGTTAGAACTAAATATTTAAATATTTATCTGACTTGTTTGATTGTATAGCTAACAACTACCTTCAACTGCAGGACATTAAAGAGCTTCCCCTAAGGGCAGCCCAGCCCCTACACACCCCAGCTTCCTGCCATTCATAACTCTACCTCCTGCGACCAATGACCCTGAAAGGAGTAAAAATGTTGAGAAAGGCAGGCCTGGCACTAGAAATCTGTATCAGCGGGTTTGCTTCCTTCTTGTCATGTTCCTGGTTTCAATGTGTTTCCCCCAAAATCTTGTGTTGAAAATTTAATGCCCAAATTTGTATGTTAATAATATTCGAAGGTGGGCCTTTGAGAGCTGACTATGATTATATGACGCCATGAGAGTGGAGACATTAGTGACTTTGTAAGGAGAGTCAAAGACTGGGACTAGTCTATATACTACCTCTATATATCTAGTAATAATCAGATATATAGAGATTAGAAACGCATGTGCAAACATCTTAGTGTCAATTGCATTAATGAATTGTTCTTTATGAAACTGTATTTTAATAATGAAATGGAGATATTTCTTAAAGTTTAAAACCTCATTTAATTTTATGTCTTATAGGGTATATACTGAGTACAATATTGTATAACTGTATTAATTCAACTATATACCTGAAAATTTACAGCCAATTTTGAAAGAGATGCATCTTCACTCTGGAAATTATTGAATATGACAATGCTGTTGTAATGAAATGCTTCTTCTAATTATATGGTTATTAAATAAGTAATTTAAAAAATGGTTTGTTTATTTATTTATTTATTTGATTTTTTTTTTTTCGTGTGTGTGTGTATGTGTATTCCAGAGCCTGCCACACATGTGCATGTGGAGTCAAAAGACAACTTGTGGGAATTGGTTCTTTCCTTCCATCATGTGGGTCCCTAGGACCAAACTCAGGTCTTTGAGGGCTGGCAGAAAGCACATTTACCTGCTGAGCCATCTTGCCACCCCCCTCATCTTCTTTTGTTCCCTTACTCTTTTTTTTTTTTGAAAGTGAGATATGGTCTTCCTGTAGCCCCTGCTGACCTGGAACTCTCTATTTAGACCAGACTGGCTTTGATCTTACAGAGATCCAACAACCTCTACCTCCCTAATGCTGAAATTAAAGGTGTGTGTCACCACACCTGGCCTTTGTCCCCTTAAAATTTTCTAAATTAATTTATGAATGTTTTGCCTGCATGAATGTTAGTGTCCCCATGCTTGCAATGCCTACAGAGGCCAGAAGAGGACGTCAGATACCTGGCACTGGAGTTACAGATGTTTGTTTGTTGCCATGTGGGTCCTGGGAACAGAACCCAGGTCCTTTGCAAAGAGCAACCATTGCTCGTGACAGCTGAGCCATCACTCCAGCCCCCTCTCCTTACATTTTGAGACTCTAGTATAAATGGACCCTCTCTCAGACCAAGCCAAATGAGATGAGAATCTACACAGTGGAAAGTTCTGTAGTTGCTCAACAGCTGCTTATTGAAGACTAATTATTAACTAGGTGTGAATGTTTTAGGTGAATAAATACCATCTTTGTTTTTCCACCGAAGCTTGAACTAATAGAGAAGTGGAAAGCAGGAGATAGGCAGATGCAGGTTAAAACGTCAGCCTTTCTGTTATTGAGCAGATGGAGAGCCGCAGACCAGTAATCTTGCTACTTGGATTAAAAGCATTGCCTATCTTTTCCCAAGCAGTTCAACAGGACAGCCCTCCATAGTGTGACCAAGGGCAGACATAGTCAGCATTGAAGAAACTATATACACATTAGAACAAACTAGAAAAGGTTGACCAGGACTGGGGATTAGATGATGATTTGAAATTATTATAAGATTCTTAGATGTGATAATTCCATCAGAATTACACAGGAGAATGCTCTTGCATTCAGGAGATGCATGCAGAAATATTTAAGTGTGAAATTTCTTGATAACTATTCTTTTAAAAACAATAGCATTGGGCTGGAAAGCCGGCTCAGCAGTTAAGAGCACAAGCTGCTCTTGCAGAGGACCTGGGTTTGATTCCCAGTACCCCGACAGAGGCTAACAACCATCCATAACTCCAACACCCTCTTCTGACCACCACAGGCATTGCATAACAGGTGCACTTACATACATGGAAGGCAATACACTCATACACATAAAATTAAAACAATAAAAAACCAATAGTTTCAACTATAAATCAAATATACATATCCAAACAAACGTAACTGTTATTAGGTCTAGTTCATCTTTTAAATCTCTTTCTGTGTCTTTATCTTTCTGCCTCTCCCTCTGGGGAGCACGTGTGGGTACCATAGCATAGGTGTGTATGTCAGAGGACAGCTGAGGGGTCAGTCCTTCCTTTTTAGCTTGAGACAGTGTCTCTCTGTTTTTCTGCTTCACATGCCCATAAACTCCTAGGGATTCTCCTGTCTTCACCTCTGATCTCCTAGTAGGAGCTCACCAATGTGTCTGACTTTCACACGGGTTCTGAGGATTCAGACTCAAGTCTAAGCACTTGCATGACAGGTGCTTTTACCTACTGAGCCATCTCCATGGGTCATCTTTGATGGTATTCATTTTACTATTTAATTCTTTATATATATGAAATATTTTTTAAGAAAAGTTGGGGGAGGAAAGTTAATAAAACAAAGTCAGAACCATGTCTCCAAGTGGCTGAAATAACTTTCCAGAAAGACAGCATTTTCCCTTTCCAGCATAGTCAAATCTGCTGAAGACTCTGAGTATCTGTTTTCACATGATATTTTAGTGTGATAGAACATTTACTATAAGCCCACTAAGTCACAAATTCAGTGATGGGATTTTGAGACGCAAATAACTTTCTGCAACAAGTCATCAATAATAACAGCTGGTATATGGTAGGCTGGGGAGATAGTTCAGTCAGTAAAGTGTCACGCAAGCATGAGGAACCAAGTTCAATTCTTAGAACCCACATTAAAAACAAAAACAGAAATTGGGTGTGGTGCTGTACATTTGTAATCCCTGGGCCAGAGAGGCAGAGACAGGTTAATCTCTGGGGCTTAATGGCCAGCAAACATAGTCTGTTTGGCAAGTTCCAAGCCAGGGAGAGACTATTTCAAAAAAGCAAAGTGGACAGCTCCTGGGAAACATCAGAGTTCAGCTTCTGCCCCCCCATATGCATGTACATCTGCACATACACGTGCACCCCACACATACATGTACACACATGTGCACACACATGTACACACAAAACTGGTATATGTTAATGATTTATGATGCTCTTTGTTATGTAAAAAAATGTGACTAGCCGGGCGTGGTGGCACACGCCTGTAGTCCCAGCACTTAGGAGGCAGAGCCAGGAGGATCTCTGTGAGTTCAAGGCCAGCCTGGTCTACATAGTTCCAGGACAGTTGGGGCTACAGGAAAACCCTGCTTCAAAAAGACAAAAAAAAAAAAAAAAAAAGTGACAGAGAGCCTGGAGAAATGGCTCAGTGGTTAAGAGCACTGGTTGATCTTCCAGACAACCTGGGTTTGGTTCCCAGCATCCATATGGCAACTAGCAACCATCTATAATGCTAGTTCCAGGGGATCTGATGCCCTCTTCTGGCCTCCTCGG
Organism: Nannospalax galili; assembly: GCF_000622305.1. Classification (NCBI taxonomy): domain Eukaryota; kingdom Metazoa; phylum Chordata; class Mammalia; order Rodentia; family Spalacidae; genus Nannospalax; species Nannospalax galili. The sequence continues at coordinate 710,404 of NW_008355790.1, forward strand.
GCATTGCACACACGGTGCACTTACACACATGTAGGCAAAACACGCATAAAGATAAAATCAAAATCTAAAATGTGACTGAGAAGTTCATCACTCTTAGAAATGTTGAAAGACCCTATTCTGCTTTCCAACCTGCAATTTGCAAATCTTTAAGTTTTCTGGTTTTTTTTCCCTTTTTAGAGTCAAGGGAAAGATCCTTGAAAGTAGTAGGTTGTCCCCTCAGCCAGGAGAAGGGCATTCCCCTTTGATTTAAGGTGATGAATCTGCTTTGGGATGTCTGGTATTCTCCTTGGCTGGGCCTAGAGAACTCACAGTGAGATTCTGCAGAGATTGGAGACTGGCCTCATTCCTATCTAGAAAGGGAGACTCCTTTGCTGCAATACTCAGGAAATGGACTCTGTTTAATGAGGAAACCTTGTGGTTACTTAGCTGGAAAACCCCAGATGGCCTAATCCTAGTAGGTGCTAGCTGGATAATTCTCTTGCAGCACTTCTATCAGAAGCATCCCCATAGGCTGCTGAGTTTCTGCTTCTGTATCTGACCTGCCCCGCCTCAGATGGAGGGAGCAATGAGAACGAGAGTTGCACTGAAGGCTCAGGATCCCTTTTTCTTGCTTGACTCCACTCCAAACAGGCTGCAACCACTGGAGCCAGATTGTAACTCTAGGAAAAGCAGGTTGTTGGCCATAGAAGGGAGCTAATTAGAATTTTCTCCTTATAGTACAATATTCTCATGCCTTGTTGTCGTCTCAGAATATTTCTTAAAGAGACAGTACAGCTATTTAAAAAATATTTTCTTTATTATTTTTATTTTGTGTGTATTACTGTATTGCCTACATGAATGTAAGTATACCTGTGTTGTTCAGTATCTGCAGAGGTCAGAAGTGAGCATCAGATTCCCCTGGAACTGGAATTACAAATGGTTGTTAGCTGCCATGTGGGTGTTGGGATCAAACCTGGGTCCTCTGGAAGAGCAGCTAGTGCTCTTAACCTCTGAGTCATCTCTCAAGCACAAATACAGATTTTTTTTTTTTAAAAAAGAATGTGATGGCTGAGCATGGTTGCACATGCCTTCCATCCTTCTGTCTCATGCATTCAAGAGACAGAAGTAGGCAGATCTCTGTAAGTTCAAAATCAGCCTGGTCTACATTGAGAATTCCAGACCAGCCAGGGCTACATAGTGAGACCCTGTCTAAAATAAATAAATAAATAAATGAATAAATAAATAAATAATAATAATAATAATAATAGGGTAGAGAGATGAGAAGAAATCCCATTTACACAGAGAAGCCTGGGGCCGGCCTCTCAATTTATTTGTACCTACCACTTTGATTTAACCATATATCTTTCCTTATGTTATTGCTAATATTTTAGCACAGCTAGTCTGATTTGGGTTAAAAAATAGTTGACTATTCTAAGTGCTGCAAGTTGTGGTTTCTTCCTTCCACTTCCCCATTTTGTTCCAGATTTTTTTTTTTCTAGTTTGTTAGCTGCAGTTGTTCTTGGTAGGGTTGCCAGGTGAAATACCCTGGGAATAACGTACAGTTATCCCTCAGTACTCACAGGGATTGGTTCCAGGGTCCCTGAAGATACAAACCCCTCAGATGCTCAAATCCCTTACACAAAATTGTGTGGTATTTGCATATCATCACAGGAGGGTACAGTCTGAAGAAATCACTGAAGCGGAGCTGGGGATGTGGCTCAGTTAGTGGAGTCTTGCCCAGCATCCACAAGGTCTTAGGTTCAATTCCTAGCACCACATAAAAACCAGCACATGCCTGTAATCTCAGCACTCAAGAAGCAGAAGCAGGAGAATCAAAATCTCAAGGTCGTCCTGGGTTATATAACAAATTTGAGGCCAGCCTGGACTACATGAGACCCTATCTTTAAAAAAAAGTGAAATGACTAAAGCATGATGCTCTTATACTCTTAGACAAAGGACAATACATTTGTGAAGATCACAGGACAGACGGAACTCCAGGCTAGGATGGTAAGTCTTAAGTCTTACAAAAGAAATATAGAAACTCATGGGTTATAAGGGTCATTTCAAAGAGTTTGGTTTATTCAGTTCATTGCATCCCTAACTATCAGCCTTGGTATGTGAAGGATAGTCCTCCAAAAATAATTTTTTGGGGGATAGTTTATTAGAAAGATTTTTAATTAATTAATTAATTTATTTATTTATTTATTTATTTATTTATATTTTGTATGAGAATTTTTATGTCTTGCTGCATGTGGAAAAACACAGGTCTGATGGCCCTTTCCTCAAACTATTTCAGCTTGACATGTATACCAGCCTGGCCTATTCTGAGCTGCACCTCCTTAACTTCAGTGCCCTTGGAGCTGCACAGGTCAAGTAAATCTGGAACTTTGAGTTCCATTTCTGTCCCCTGTTTTCAGGGGGATCACACAAGGGTGACCTCTGTAACACCTTCCCGTTGTGTAAATGTCTCCGCCCATTGGCTCTGCAAAGAATATAAGTATCTTTGACCCTTTCCAGCAGAGGAGCTGTTCCAAGCTGAATCACCCATAAAATTTCACCCAGGATTACACCGAGTGTCTTATCCCAGAGCTTAGCCCATCAGAATCCACCAACTTTTCACACCCAGGAGGTTGATGGGTTTGCAAAGACTACCACTTCTGCAGCTAACCCGTGAGCTACAGGCCCACACTTGCCAGTTTGCCTGAGTTGAATCCACATCTGAATATTAATTCCTCTCTCAGGAACCAGCACATATGGAAAATATTAATGCTTCCTTCAAGCGGAGTTTTTCTCCTTTTGGAAAGAGATTTTAAAAGAAAAATTTAGGTAATGTGCTACAGAAGGAATAAAACTCATGTTTCCAAGGGCCCTGTGAATCACTGTATTATCAGAAGTATAACAGAGTATATGGGCTCCAGTGTGTGTGTGGTGGGGGAAAGGCTATGGGAGGGTGACATTTCCGTATGATACACACACACATACACACACACACACACAAAAATCAACAAATTAAAAAAAAACACATATGAGGAGGAAGCATAAAAGTTTACTTCTTGTTAATTAGTAGCAGTGATAAACATTACCATTGAAATCTACCTGATGACTTTATATCCATACTCAGGTACCAAGGATCTGAGTGTAACTGACTGTGACTAGCAATAATCAGATACACAGAGATTAAAGACACATGTGCAAACATTTAACTGTTAGTAGCATTCAGGAGCCCTCTGGGCCTGGTCCCGCCCTCACCTCCTTTTGCTTCCTGGGCTGCACAGCCTCCAGTGTCCTGGTGTCAGCACCTTCCCTGGGGTTTATACTGAGCTGAATATTGTATAACCATATTAATTCAACTGTGAACCTAAAAATTTACAGCCAGTTTTGAGAAAGAGATGTATCCTTGCTCTGGAAATTGTTACTGAATATGTTAAAGCTGTAATGAAATGCTTCTATTAATCATGTGGTTATTAAATTTTAAATAGGTATTGATTTTAGGGCTGGGTGTGGTGGCACACACCTTTAATCCCAGCACTTGGGAGGCAGAGGCAGGCAGATATCTGTGAGTTCAAGGCCAGCCTGGTCTACATAGTGAGTTTCAGGACAGCTGGGGCTACAGGGAGACCCTGTCTCAAAAAGACCAAAAAAAAAGGTATTGATTTAAAGGAAGAATAAAAATCAAGGCAGGCTTATTTCTGCAATATCTCCACTCATCACCTCTAGCAAATAGTATGTAATATTTCCTTAAAACAAATCCAAATTGGCAGCAGGAAGTAGCCACACATTGTTTCATCTCTTCAGAATGAGCCAGTTGGATTGGTACAGTCTCCCGCCCTTCATCTCTGACCTTTCTAGAACTTTCTAGTACATTAATGCTAAGTGTTGCACCTGGGCCAGCCCTGCCAAGACCATATCAATGTAGCAATGCAAACATAAAATCTCTGAGACCAAAGGGCAGTGCCATAGGAATAACAGCTTTCTTCCAAATAGTTTCTCATCAGTTCTTAACTGTTTTGCTAGTGATAATGTAAAATGGGTAGGAAAATTAGTTCTTGTGCAGGGAAGGTCTTTACAGAGGACTTTAAAGTCATATGCAGGCCTGGAGAGATGACTTAGTGGTTTAGAACACTGGCTGTTCTTGCAGGAGACCTGGGTTCAAATCCAAGCACCCACATGGCAGCTAATAAATGTCTATAAAACTGTCTATAACTCCAGTTCCAGGGGATTCAATACCCTCTTCTGTCCTCCACGGGCATTGCATGACATCGGTGCACTTACCTACATGCAGGCAATAAATGCATACACACAAAACTAATAAATAAAATATTTTAAAAAGTCATTTTATGACTTTTAAATGTTAAAAATTATATTTTATTTATTATTTTTATTTTATGTGTACACATGTATTACCTGCATGTAGGTGAGTGCACCCGTGTTGTGCAATGCCGCGGAGGTCAGAAGAGGACTTCGGATTCCCCTGGAACTGGAGTTAAGGACGGTTTGTAGCCTCCATGTGGGTGCTGGGAATCGAATCTGGGTCCTCTGCAAGAGCAGTCAGTGCTCTTAACCACTGAGCCATCTCTCCAGCCCCAAATAAAATATATTTTTTTAAAAAGTCATTTGCTATAGAATCCTTATGTGAATTATAATTTTTCTATATTTTGTTCCCTAAAGTCTAACAAATGTAGCTAATCTGTGTCATGGCTTGAGTCTGGCTCATGTTTTTAACATTTGGTCCCCAGCTTGTGGTGCTATTTTAGGAGGTGCTATCTGGCTGGAGGAAGTAGGGCACTACAAGTTGGCCTTTGAGGGTTGCTCCTGCCCCTGGTTCAGAGCCTCCTGGACACCATTCCTTTCTCTGTCGTGATGGACTAAAATCTCTGAAACCATGAGCTAAAATAAACTTTTCTTCCTGAAGTTGTTTTGTAGGGCACTTCAGTCACAGAAAAATAAAAGTAACTAATCCAATCTATTTAGGCAACAGCTGGCTCCCACATTCTTTTTTACTGTGCAGGAGTAGTTTGTCCAGGGTGAGCCTTTCTAGATGGGAGGTTTGTAAAATAGAGAAAGGCTAAAGAAGATTTAGTGTATTATACATGTGTGATTAGTTAGGCTAAATCTCCAGACAGAGCTCAGAGCCCTTCACTGTACTGTCGAAGCCATAGGCAAGGCTTGTTGGCTTGTAAGGAATTAGACCAGAGAAGAACAGCATTTGGGAAAGCAGTATTCAAATGGAAGAATATATTCACCTAATAATCTAAATACTCAAGCTTCAGCTGTCTTCACCTCCCTCTCCCCATTCCCTTCCTCTCTTCCTTCTTTCCTCCCTCTACCTCCCTCTCTCCCCACTGTCTCATGCTTTTTTCCTTTCTTTAATCAGTCTGTCTTGAACAGACTAGGCAGGCATTCTACCATTCATTTTTAAAATTTATTTATTTATTATTTGGTGTCTATCTGTGCATGTGTGGTGGTTTTGGCATTGGTTCTCTCCTTCCACTGTGTGAGTTCTGGGGATTGGACTCAGGTCATTCAGGCTTGGTGACAGTGGCCTTGACCTACTGAGATATCTTATCAATCCAGTTGGTATTTTCTGAGTGCCCTTGACAGTGTCTTGGGACACTGAGGACTTTGGTACCCTGAATGGCTGACCCCCTCTTCCTAAGTATTCTCCAGCTATTTTTCTTGTAAGTCAATATAAACATACATAAAATTTCCAATGAACTCTGTGTTCTGTAGAAAGGATTCTAGGGTGGCATTTTCTGTTTGTTGAACACTGTCACTGAGGACAGCCTCTTTCATTTTCAAGCAAAGGAACAGGTCAGTTTTTCTACAGATATGATTCTTGTACTAGGAAAAGAAACAAAACCTTGTTTTCTGTACCAAAAGTTATTTTGCTGCTGTGCTAAATTCACTGATGATGTGCACAGCATGCATTATAAATTATGTGCTAATTAAATGGCTGACTTCATTATCCCCCTTCTGCCTGTCCCAAACAATTAGCACTTAATTATGTTTCCATATTGCTTCCTAATTGTGCCATGTGTTGGTTTTTAGTCTCCAACCAGTGTATACACCTCTGGAAAGCAGAGTTGAAGACTTAAACTTCTTTGAACTCCCAATGCAGCAATATTGGCCTGTCCTAATTAACACCATCACTGGCAGGGCGGGTGTGTTAAGAAAGAGATGGTAACACACGGATTAACGAATTGGGGAAAAGGCTGGGCAAAGCTGAAATAAGTTGAAGAGGAACGTCGAAGGACATTTGGTGAATCCATTCATCACTGAAGTCCTCAGACCGCAGGGATCTTGTCAATCTTTGTCACTGCTACATTTCAGCATCTAGCTCATAGTTTGCAGGCATGCAATGACTCTTCAATCAACAAGTTAACAAATGCATTTCTTGAACTCCTGTTATGCCTAAGTCTTTTGCTAAGTGTCGAAAATATAAAGATAGTCTCCTCAGAAGCTTCTAGTTGAAGAGGAGGAATGGTAGAATTAAAAACAGATAATTACTGTAAAATATAAAGGGGTTTTAAGATCTCTTTTACACCCAGGCTGTAAAGAGATACTAGAATTCCTATCCAAGCCCTTTGGGATCAAAGAAGTTGCAGACCAGGAGCATTAGAGAAACTTCACATTGAAAACACACACATAAACACATTTGATGGATTTTGAAGAAGACTGAGAATTTTCCATGTGGAAAGAGAGCAGATATTCTGGGCAGAAGAACAATTGGAACACATTCTGAGAGCACTGAACATCTGTGTCTTCTGGAAAACCTACAGCTGTTCTGAAGCCTAAAGGATAGATTGAACTGAGGCAAGTAAGTGCGGGCTTGGTTGTAAGAGTCTTAGGATTGATCATGTAAGCAACAGGTTCCAGGGAACTTACTGTTTTTGGTGGGGAGGGGAGGGCTGAAGAGATGGCTCAGTGGTTAAGAACACTAGCTGTTTTTGCAGAAGACCTGGGTTCAAATCCCAGCACCCACACGACAGCTAACAACTCTCCGTAACTCAGTTCCAAAAATGTGGACTTGAATGAGAGGATCTGCCTCTCTCTCTCTCAAGAGCATGAATGTCAAGTAATCACCTGATATCTGCAGATCAGATTGCAGGCAAGCCGCAGATGCAAAACTCAAAGGATATGGTTTTTTTTGGCAGGGGGAGAGTCTTTTTGAGACAGGGCCTCCCTGTAACCCCAGCTGGCCCGGAACTCACTATGTAGACCAAGCTGGGCTTGAACTCAAAAGAGATCCACCTGTCTCTGCCTCCCAAGTGCTGGGATTAGAGCCTTCAGAGGATATATTTTATAACTCACGTAATATACTGATATGTGGTCATATGTTTTTCTTCATATTTTTATTCTTGAGTGGACTCTTACAAAAGCATTCCACTCTTACTGTAGTTGTACTGTAACTGCTTTGAGAATACAAAGGAGCAGTGTACCTCTTTCCTCCTTCAAACCACTGAGAATAAAACACTTTACAAGATTCTAAACATGAAGATGAATTTGTGGTGTATTTAGCCTCTCAACTTACTTGTATTCTCTTCTAAATGTCAACACTGAAACTTTGGGGAATGGTAGAGCACTTACCCAGCATGATTGAGGCCCTGGGTTTGATCTTCAGCACTGGAAAAAGGATGGAGCTTTGTTAAGGTTGGCAGATATATCCTTATGTGGATGTGGTGTTTTAGGTACATTTGCTACATCTTGTGCAATGTCTACTAGGAAATAGCACCAACTTCCAACAGCGAAAAAAGAAACAAAATACCCATACTCCTTATATTAGCCAGCTTTTCATTACTTTAACAAAATACTTAAGACACTATCTTCATAAAAAGTTTATTGAGCTCACCATTTTGGAGGTTCAAAGGCATGACACCTGCATCAGCTCAGTCTGGCAAAAGTTAGATCATGGTGGAGGCACAGGTGTTTGAAAGAGCCTATATCACCAAGCAGGTTGGAAAGAGAGAGTGAGGCCCCACAATCACTTCTGAAGTTATACTCCAAATGACCTAAAGACCTTCCACCAGACCTGCCTCCCAAAGGTTCTAGCACATCCCAACACTGTCTCCCTGAGGACCAAGCCCTCAGTCATAGACCTTCTAGACCATAACGAAACAAATAATCTACATTCAAACCATAGCACCCTTTAATTTATCTTTACCGTAGCCCATACTGACAAGCTTGTAGCAAATGGATTATCAAGTACATCTCTAGCCATTTGGGGAAGGTGTTCTTAGTTGAGAGAGCCTTCATCGTTACACTCTAACTCAGAAAAAGTTAACTTTCTCCCATACTGTCTACATAAGTGTATGTGTGTTTCTTTTACCATCTTAGGTATATAGTTCAGTGTCATCAAGTACATTCATTTTTGTCATGAAACCATCATCACCTTCAATCTCCAGAGTTCATCTTATGAACTCTCTGTAGCCACTGAACAGTAATTCTCATTCTCTCCCAACTCCAAGTTCTTGAAAAACCCGAATCTATTTCTGTTTCTATGAATTTGATGAATCTATGTGCTTCATATAAATACTTTTTCTTCTGTGACCAGTTTATTTCACTTAACACGTCTTGAAGGTTCTTCCAGGCTGTAGAATGTGTTGAATTTCCATTCTTGTTAAGGCTGAGTCATTCAGTTGTATCCATTACCACACTTTATCTGTCCATCTTTAGTGGACTCCTGGATTACTTCCACCTTTTACATATGAAGAACCCACTTCCGTGAACATGGATCTACATGTCTATCACTTCTGCCATACTTACTTTTTTCCTTTTTTCCAGAGAGCATTGGTCACTGTCTGCAGTATTGTTTACCATGATTCTCTCCCAACTAGAATCAAATGTCTTGAGGTTAAGAATCGCATTAGTAGCCAGGCATGGTGGTGCAGGCCTTTAATCCAAGCACTTGGGAGGCAGAGGCAGGCTGATCTCTGTGAGTTCAAGGCCAAAAAAAAAAAAAAAAGAATCACATTAGCTTTGTGTCATTGTGACAAAACACCCAAGAAAGACAAGTCAGAGGATGAAACTTTGTTTTGGCTCATGATTTCGGAAGTTTCAGTCCATGATTGTACGTCTCCATTACTTTTAGGCTTGTGATGAGGTACAACATCATGGCAGAAGGAAGTGGAAGAAAGTTGCTCACCTTATGGCAACCAGAAAGCAGAGAGTAGGAGGAGGGTGTTGAATGGGGGAGGGGTTGTCCCAATAGCCCCTTCAAGGGAAAATCCCAGTGATTAATACTTCCAATCAGGCCCCACCTCTGGAAGTTTCCATGCAATCAGTTGGTAGGCAAGTCTCCAGCATATAGCCTTTGAAAATTATTTGAGATCTAAATCATAACAGTTTTTGTGTGTTTTCCACAGTTGTGTCCTCAAAGTTCAGATTAGAGTCTGGCATATGGAAACACTTAATAAATAGTTTGCTAAATGACTGGTTAAATAAGCTGAGAGTCTTATCTCAACCAGAGTTTCTGTACTGAGTTCTATTCTGTTGCTGACCTTCTTGCTAGGTGGAGAAGGGCTTTGGAACAAGGTATTCAGTTAGTATCTTAGTTCCCTTATCTGTAAAATGAGTATCAGTCTTTTTGTTTTTTAAATTATTTGACAAAAAGTATACAAATATGTACAATGTCTTTTTGGTTGTATGCCTGAGCCTTTAATGGCTGTGTTAGCTCTCTAGCCTACAAATATGAACAACATACAATGAATGTGATGTTTCAATATAATTAATGTCTGTATTGTAAAATGGTTAAATCAAGCTAGCAACATATATTATCTCTTCACATCCTTTGTTTTGTGGTAAGGCCATTTAAGATCTATTTTTTTAAACAATTTCCAAGTATTCATTATTATTGATTATAATCACTATGATGTGCTTCTGTGATCTCCAGAACTTATTCATCTTAACCGAAACTTCAAATTCTTTGATCAACATCTTTCCAACTTCTCCTTCTGTCCCAGATAATCACCATTTTATTATTTACTTCTGTCAGTTCAGCTTTTTTAGAATACATAGAATGAATTCACACAATATTTTTAAAATTGAATTTTTGTGATTTTCATACAATATAGCTTGATGGTATTTAGATCCCCTCCTCTTGGCATCTTCTCTCACTGCCCCCCCCCCAAATTAATGCATATATATATATTATGGCCTATAGAGTCTTTTTTTTTTTTTTTTTGAACAAGGGTTTCTTTTAAGTCCCAGCGGGCCTGAACCTTGCTATGTAGACTAGACTGGCCTTGAACTCACAGAGATCCACCTGCCTCTGCCTCCTGAGTGCTGGGATTAAAGACATACACCTCTGTGCCTGGCAGCCTAGGGTCTTATTTATGTCCCTACGTTCTTCAATGGGGTCTACTCACTGGACCCACCAAGAGTCCCATCTCTGAAAGACACTGTCTTTCCCCCTCCCAGAAACTATCAGTTGCCAAAAATTCCTTAGGTTGGATTGGGATTTCTTATCCACTTCCTCATGTCTATACTGATATTTGCATAGGACTTGGAGTTCACACAGTATTTACCTTTCTATGTCTGGCTTATTATTTTTCTAATACTTTCTAACTATTGAACTTTTGTGATTTTCATACAGTATAGTTTGATGGTATTTAGATCCCCTCTCCTGTCTGCAGTCCTCTTTATTGCTCCCACCCAATTTAATGTACTCTATTATATATAATAAGGCCTATAGAGTCTAATTTGTGTCCCCAAATATCTTTCAGTGTGGGTCTATTCACTGGATCCTGGTTAACCTACCCGGAGTCCCATACGTGAAAGAAATTGTCTCTGTCCCTCCCAGCAGCCAGCAGATGTTGCCACATTTCCTTAGGTGGGGTTGGCACTTCTTACCCCTTTCTTTATGTCTATGCTGAGATATTTTTCTCATTTGAGCTTGCATGGTACTTGTACACGCTGTAACCATTGCTGTGAGTTCATACCAGTAACTGACAAGCTGTCAGAAAAACTCTGCTTGTTATTATCCATCCACCTCTGGCTCTTACCATCTTTGCGCCCCCTCTTCCACAATGATCACCAAACCTTGGGAAGCAGACGTTTGATATAGGTGTCCTATTCAGGGACAAGCACTCTGCAGCTTCTTGTTCTCTGCATGTTGGCCAGTTGTGGGTTTCTATGTTAATCATCATCTGTTGCATAAGGAAACATCTCTGGTAAGAGTTCAGAGATGTATTAATCTATGGGTATAACAATAAATCATTAAGAGTTAGTATAATATGATAACTATAGCAAAAAACTAGTATTAGGTTCTCCCCTATGCCCTGTGACATAGCCTCAGATACCTAAGCCTGATATCAATGTCAGCTATGGCCTCTATCCTAGGCAGCAGATTTTAAATTCAATTAAAGAATGGTTGGTTCCTCCCATAATATTTGTACCACTATTGTAACACTGGGTATATCTTGCTAGGTCAGTAATTGTAGCTCACAGGATTCACAGCTGGGTAAGGTTGATGATTATTTTTTTTTCTCCAGGTAGTGTGCATAGCACCTTCCAGCACAGGTGAGATGAGGCTCTGAAGTCAGCGCCAGCTTGATTTCTCCTTGTTTGTTCTACAGCTCACTTATGTAGTGTATTCAGCAATAGGGTCTCACCATCCAGTTCTGGTGGATAACCAAGAGCAGTGTGCCTGGCTTATTTAATTAAACAGAATGTTCTTCAGTTAAATCTATGTTGCCATAAATGACAGGATTTCTTTCTTTTTAAAGCCTGAATAACACATCTTTTCATACCTTTTCCCCCAGTCAGTGGAAGGTGGACTTCATTAGAGGCCCTGGATTATTTGCTTAGCAGTCAGTCGTTGGCTGTACTTGATCTTGGGGTGGAAGTTGTTGGTGTGATCACATGTCTGACAGCTGACAGCAAGGTGGGTGCAGCTGTGCTTAGCACTTGTGGCAAACCATCTTGTCCTAGTTGTTCTTCTGACAGGCTGGTAAAGGGATGGTTTGCTGATGCTTCCATGCAGGTGCAACACCAGGTGCAGGATGGACTGTTTCTGGATGTTGCAGTCCAACAGCATGCAGCCATCCTCCAGCTGCTTGCCAGGGAATATCGGCAGTGACTGGTTGGGTGGAATGCCTTTCTAGCCTTGGATCTTGGCCTTGGCTTTCTCAGTGGTGTTGCTGGGCTCAACTTTGAGTGTGATGGTCTTGCCCAGCAGGGCTTCACAAAGATCTGCATCTTGGCATCCAGTCAGCTGCCTGGTTGAAGAGAAAGAGTTTACTTTTCTCTTCGCAGTGACAAAATACCCTGACAATAAACAACTTAAGGAAGTAAAGGTTTATTTTGGCTCATGTTAGGAAAGTCAAGGTGGCAGGAATTTGGGGCAGGTAGTCACACTGCATCCAGAAGCAAGAAGAATGAGTGCTAGGACTCAGTTCCTTTTCTCCCTTGTATTCAGTCTAGGACTCAACCCCCTGGACTGATGCCACTCACAGTGAGCAGGTCTTCCCACCTCAATTAACCCAATCTAGATGATTCCTCTTAGGCATCTCCAGAAACTAACCTAGTCTAAATAATCTTTCACAGGTGTGCCTGGAAACTTGTCCCCAAGGTGATTCAATATTAGCCATCATGCACATTGATTTCATTTCCTTTGGGTGTACAGTCATGCACGATTTAACGATACCATGCCCTGAGAAATGCATTGTCCAGGTGATTTTGCTATTGTGTGAACATCATAGAGTGTACGCACACAAAGTAAAATAGCTAGGACATCACTAGACCACATAATCTCCCGGGGCAACAACTGTGTATGCAGTTGTTGTTGACTGGAATGCTGTTGTGTGGCTCATGACTGCTTATCCAGCCATGAGGTTTCGGGATTATATAGCAGTTCTATTTTTAGTGTTTGGAGGAACTTCTGTATTGTTTTCCACAAAGGCTGTACTGATTTACATTCTGCACAAGTGTATGAGGATTCCCCTTTTCCCCAGTGTTTGCTAACGGTTATCTTTCATCAGTTTGATATTCATCCTAATAAGTGTGATGTGATACCTCATAGTTTTGATTTGCATTTACCTGCTAATTAGTGATGCTGAGCACCTTTGCATACAACTATTAACCCTTTATATGTCTTCAGAGAAGTGTCTGCTCACATCCTTTGTCCATATTTTAATTGGGTATTTTTTCTTTCTATTTGAGCTCTTTACATATTTTCTGTATTAATCCCTTACCAGATGCATGCTTTACATGCATTCTGGGAGTAGCCTTTGAGGATTTTGTGTTTGCATGTGTGGTATGTTGTAAATGTACATGTGCATGTGGGTGCACCTGCATGTGTGTGAATGTACATGTAAAGATCAGAGATTGAAGTTGTGTATTTTTCCTCATTATCTCTCCACAGATTTTTCTTTTTGAGACAGGGTCTCTCACTGAACCTGAAATGTGTCAATGTGTCTAGAACAGCTGGTCCTTGATGTTCATCTACCTGTCTCCATCCACCCAGTGTTGGGGTTACAGATGCTCAGCTTTTGACATGGGTGCTGGGGCTCTGAACTTGGGTCCTCATGCTTGAACAGCAAATACTTTACTGACTCTGCCAGCTCTGTAGCTCCCCTTTGAGGATTTTCTGTCTAGTTTACTTGTGCTAAAGAGCGACAGCTTCATTTCTTGGGGGTACAATATTTTAAATTAAAAAATGAACAATTCCTGAATATTTGATGACAAAGATGTTTTCTTAAATTATTATCTTAAACAAGACTGAGTAAAACTATAATTATCCAAACTTGAGCTATGTACACAGATTTAAGCAATATTTTGTATATAAACAACCAGTAAAATTCACATAAATTTTTCACAAAACCATGAGTAATTTTTTTCAACTTGAGTATTATTTTATGCATTTTATGAGCTCATTATAATGGATCAGTTTTGGAAAACTGACTCAGTGGAGTATAGCTTGTTCCCTCTGTTCATTGTTAGTAGACTGAACTTGTCTCCTGAGATAGCAGGCTTATCAGAACCAGAGACACTTCTCAAAACCTTAAGCAAAGCATGGGGGGAGAAAAGGGAATGGATTTTCTTGCAGGAAATTTTGCTTTTCTAACTTGATTAAAAGATTGAGAACTAAAATATCTGTTTGGTTCCCAACTGCTTCCACTAATCACCTTGTACTCACATTCTGAGTATATCAGAGAACTCACTTCTTCACATGTTTCTTCTTATAAACATGGCTATAAGCTGGTATTAATGAAAATCATAAGTGAAGACTATATACTATTATTTAAAAATATTCTATTTATTATTTTTATTTTAAATATATGACTGTATTGCCTCCATGTGTATAAGTGCACCCATGTTGCGCAGTGCCTGCAGAGGTCAGAAGAGGGTGTAGGATCCCCTGGAACTGGAGTTAAGACAGTTGTTAGCCACCATGTGGGTGCTGGGAACCAAACCCAGGTCCTTACCAAGAGTAGCCAGTGCTCTTAACTACAAGTCATCCCTCTAGTCCCTTATATATTACTATTTATGAAATACAGTGTACCATTAGTGATTTGATGATCCGTATGTTGGAAAAGAAAAGTACTGCCTCTCTGAGCACCAGCCCACTCTGGTCTCTTCATGCTTCTGCCCCTCAAAGTGGCTCTCTTGCAGAGCCTGGAAAATGCTCTTCTCCTTAACCAATGAAGCCCCAAGGTTTAGCTACAGGGAATCTCTTAGACTCCCTTATAAACATTCTCTCCACTGAACTCTGCTTGACTTAGTTTAATTTAAGTGTATCCTCTGCTGGGTTGGTGTTTGACTTATAAAGCTTAAAACTGCTGTAATTAGAAAAGATTTTATAAAAGACTGGGATTATAGAAGCCGGGCATAGTGGCACATGCCTTTAATCCCAGCACTTGGGAGGCAGAGGCAGGATGATCTCTGTGAGTTCAAGGCCAGCCTTGTCTGCATAGTGAGTTCCATACCAGCTGGGGCTACAGGGAGACCATAAAAAGAAAGGAAGGAAGGAAGGAAGGAAGGAAGGAAGGAAGGAAGGAAGGAAGGAGAGAAGGAAGGAAAAGAAAGAAGGAAAGAAAGAAAAAAATTAATTCTGGGGGCTGGGGGTATGGCTTAATGTGCCTACCACCAATCCTGATGACCTGAGTTTGATCTCCAGACCCAAATGACAGAGAGAACGGATTCCCAATCTGCACTTGTACACTGTGCACTGTGTCACGTGTTCACCCCTCCAAAGATACAATTTTTGTTGCTGTTAGAACAACTCAGGAAAATAAAATTTTTGTTTATTGTTGGACATTATTTCACACATACATCAAACAGGCCAAAAATTAAAATAAATAAACAGCAACTTCATAGGCAAAAAAGGAAAAATTATAAACCTTTGATCTTTGGCCTTTTTAACCATCTTGTACAAACCAACTACGATGGGTACAGTGTACAGTTAGGGACATACACAAAACAAGTTACTGGAATGCTTGGAATAAGATTGGTTTTGTTGTTGTTTCTGCTTTTTTTTTTAACAATTTTTTTTCTCCTTTGAGATTATGGTGAACATGGTGACACAACAAGGAAAATCAGAAGTTGGACAGAGAACCCTCTGAAGGCTGGTTTGGTCACCCCTTATGCTGACCCCTAACAATATGTAAAAAAAAATAAAATGTCAATAGAAAATATCATCAAATTTTCCTTCTAAAGTACTTTTAAGGAAAAAAAAAGCAGCATCAGGCGTGGTGGTGGCAGCACACGCCTTTGATCCCAGCACTTGGGAGGCAGCGGCAGGTGGATCTCTGTGAGTTCAAGGCCAGCCTGGTCTACAAAGCGAGTTCCAGGTCAGCTGGGGCTTAAAAAAAAAAAAAGCAGGGCCTTGGAAGTTTTGGTTCTTTTTTCCTTCCCTCTTGCAAATTCACATTGTGGTTTTGGTGGAGTGGTAAAGAATGCACGTCATCTGCAGGTGGCACTGCCGGCTGTGGGTGGGCAGACCTGCCTCTCAAAGATGACACCTGTAGATTCTGAGACCAGAGTGGAGAGGGACTACCTCTCGGTGGCCTTTTAAGTTTGTCTTTACCTTTTTTGCTGTCTAGTCTTCTTCAGCAGCCTTCTGCTTCTTAGTACCAACATGGTCATCCTCATCTTCAGCTACTTACTTGCCTGTAACTGCCTCGGTCTCCCCATCTTCATCTCCGGCCTCTTCACCATCACCTCCCTCCTCCTGTCCCATCCCATTTTTCTTCCTCTTCATCTGCCTCATTGTCAGCCGCTTGCTCCCCATTTTCTTCACTAGTACTCCATTGGCAAGTGCATCTCTTCCATTCACTGCCTCCCCCACAACTTCCCCTCCTTCAAGTTCTTGGTGTTCATACTGAGAGGCAGTCACTGTAGCAACCAGACTGAGGGTACAAGACAGGAGGGCAAGGAAGTCAGTGGGCCATTCCAAGCTGCCAAGGTTGTCCATCCTGGAGAAGGATGAACAGGGGAGTTTAAAAGACATTTAAGAGGAAGAAATGGACACAAGCTGGCAATTGGATATGCATGGAGGATGAAGACAAAACAATGCAAAGTGTTTCCCCTAGAATATCTTTCTGGTTAAGGGAGGAAGGCTGGCCTCAGAAATATATACAAGGTGTTTTCAGAAGAGATTAAAGAATAAATATTCACTATCACTAATGCTGATGGCACCGCCCAACCTGTTGAGGGTTCATTTAGATGGGGGGAGGGAAGGATATTCATTCTCTCTACTTGAGGTGGGACGTCTACTCTTTTGCTGCCTTTGCACATTGGAACTACATGTTCTCAGGCTTTCAGACTCACTTATGAACTTACATTATAGCATTCTCCCCTTTCCCCAGTTCCTAGGTGCTTGGAGTCAGGCTGGAGTCCACCGCTGGTTTTCCTGGTTCTCCATCTTGTATATGGCAGTTCATGGGCTTCTCAGCTTCCATAACTGTGTTAGCCAGTGCCGATAAGAAATCTTGTGTCTACCTCTGTATACTCTGTTGGCTCTTTTTCTCTGAAGAACCCCAATGTACGTGTTTCAGTGTGACTCATGGTCTGCTGTCTGCCATAGCATGATGTAGATTAGGGGTGCTGTCTTAGCTGAGGTCTAGAGTGTGAAGATGGCAGACCATATCTATCACCAACCCACAGCCTGGGAGCAGAGATACAGCTAGGTGAATTCTGCAGCTGACCCACATGTGAGTGTAAGCAAGGAAAGAGATTGTCTTCTTTCATAAGCGAGAGGGTTTGAGGGAGTCATTTGTTACTGAAGCAAACCTATGTACATACATAAGTTAATAAATGTCTTTATACTGACATCATTAACAAAATACTCTTTAATATGGGCCACTAAACCAAATACCATTTGAAGAAATGGAAAATTTAAGCTAAGTGGGGTTACATGCCTTTAATCTCAGCACTCAGGAGGCAGGGGTAGGTAGGATCTCTGTGAGATGGAGGCCAGCCTGGTCTCCATAGTGAGTTCCAGGCCAGCTGGAGCTACAGGGAGAGTCTGTCCAAAAAAAAAATGTTATTGAAAAGTGAAAAATATTTTCTTTGGGATTGGAGAGATGGCTCAGTGGTTAAGAGCAGTGACTGCTCCTGCAGAAGACTTGGTTTGATTCCCAGCATCCACATGACTGCTAACAACTGTCTGTAACTGCAATTCCAGGGGAATCCAACTCCCTCTTCTGACCTCCATGGGCATTGCATGACACAGGTGCACATACACACATGTAGGCAATACATCCATACATATAAAATATAAAAACAATAAATAAAATATTAAAAATATTTTCTTTAACTGCTGCTAAAGCCTCCAATTAAGCAAATAAGTAAGCATACACATGCCATGAGCCATATTATTTCCAAATTTTCACTATATTTCTGTAAAAAATATTTTTCTCATACAGCAGTCACACCACACACAGACATGTAGCTTGCTCTGACAAATGAAATGTGAATGGAGTTGATGCATAATACTTCAAAATAGAATCTTTAGTGATGGGAATTTGGTCAGAAAATGGAAGTGTGGTACTATAGCCAGGGACCAGAAATATCTAACAACATGGACTCTTCTCTGTCGACCTTTTTAAGAAGCACGTCACCAGAAGAGGTCTTTGGGTTGGCCATTCAGAAGCCTTATAGACGTACTTCCTTTACGACGTTCTTGCCTCAGTTGTGCACCTCCAGAAACTTCCCGTCCTTGTTGAGACAGGTTGATTCAACCTATGGGGAAAATGGTCCTTACTAATACAGTTCACAGGGGGACAGGGATAAATAAGATCATCACTTTAATTTGTGAGATACAATCTTCTTCCTTGTGCTGAGAATTTCCTTTCCAGCTCCTCTCTGGTAGAGACAACATATGTTCCTCTCAAACAAGATCTCAGAAGCTCATGGTAAAATCTCTGGGTAACTGTGGAAAGATAAGGAAACAGCATCTCAGCCTTCCAAAGCTGGGACACCAAGAGTGGTTAATGGAAATGGCTCAGCTATGTGTCTCAAAGCCATCAATCTTGCTGTTGCACAGAACCAAATCCACTCACAAGTCTACCTCTTAGAACCCCCTTTTCTCTGTGTTCTGCTGTCAAACATTCCTACTCCTCACTGACACTTTTCTGTCATGTGTTTATTGCATGAATCTATTTGCAGTCATCTGTTTATTTCTTTTTCTAGTTCCTGGCAGATCTTTTGATTCTCAGTGTTAAGACACACTGGAAAATGGGTGTTTGTAGGGTCCAAATCTGGGCTCTGCCACTTGTAAGCTGTTCGTTTCTTAGCTATTCTGAGCTTTATATTTTGAACTGTGAAAACCAGAGATATTTATATATACCTCTTAGAGTTATTAGAAGAAAAAAATCCAATTTTAACTTAGGTAGCATAGAAGTAGCATAGAAAAAGAGCATAGGATTTTCTTACTTTCTATTTTTATTCAACCTTTGTTTGGTCTTTTTTGAGACAGGGTCTCCCTGAGGCTCCAGCTGACCTGGAACTTACTATGTAGACCAGGTTGGCCTTGAACTCACAGAGATCCATCTGCCTTGGTCTCCTGAGTGCTGGGATTAAAGGTGTGTGCCACCACACCCAGCCTATTTATATTAAACCTTAATAGCTATCTTTTGTTGATGATAACAGTAACAAAAATGCTTAATGAGCCCCATTATGTCCACAGCACTGGGCTAGAAAGTGTCTGCTATTGCCATTCTCTGTCGAGCCCCAAATTAACAAATCGTGCTTTTTTCCCCCTTTCTTCTTTCTACTGTTCCATATACACCTTAGTTTTATATCGAAGGTAGAGATTTTCTGTAGCTGACATAGCTCTTGGTGTGGATAGAATCTTCATGTCTTTGCCTCATCTTGTAATTGCAAATCCTCTTATCTACACAACGAGATACTTTCTCACTATGGACTGGAATCTTCCTGGAGTTCAGTGTGGGACAAAACCAAACTGCAGGAGCTGGACAGATGGCTCATCAGCTAAGAGCACTTGTTGCTCTGGCAGAGGACCTAGGTTCAGTTCCCAGCAGCTAACAACCATCTCTTATTCCAGTTCTAGGCGCTCTGAAACTTTCTTCTGACCTCCTCAGACACTGCATGCACAGGTACACTTACATACATGCAGGTAAAACACTCATACACATAAAATTTTTAAAAAATAAAACAACAAGCTGCAGGAATAGAATCTTCATTGCTCACACATCTCTATGATTTCATATCACAAAAGGGGCAGCTACACAAGTGTGTGATCTGAACCTGTGAGCCCAACACTGAACTCTAGCTCAATGGAATGCTGGAAGGGACATGAGTTATGTGTCTTTTGTTACCTCTTTTCCAGTGTCAGACTAAGACACTGATCCTGAGGCCCTGAACGACTGGAGGTGGGGAATGGGGTGAGTCTTCAACAGAAATTTCAAAAACATTCTGCTTTTTTTTTTGTGAGGTTCAAGAGCAAATGTCCCAAGATAATTCTGTAGCCTGTTTTTACAAGGAGCTATAATGATTTAATTTTTATCAACTTCTAATAAAGAAGACTTAAATGAGCTGTTTTTAGTTTTATTTTTTAAAGTTGAAAACAAAAGACAAGTTTAAAACATAGGTTCAGAAAGTCAAGTCAGCAAAGCCCATGCCTTTTAATTTATTATACTGACCTGGAACCAGGTTGGCCTTAAACTCACAGAGATCCACCCCCCTCTGCCTCCCAAGTGCTGGGATTAAAGGTGTGTGCCCAGCTAATCTATTATTTTTTTTAAAGACAGGTTCCCACTATGAGAGCCCAGGCTGGCCTGGAACTTGCTATGTAGGCCAGGTTGGTCTTGAACTCACAGAAATATTCCTGTTTCTGCCTTCCAAATACTGGGCCACCGCACCCAGCTCCATTATTTCTAATCTTTTTCTTTGTTTTACTTTGGTTTAGTAGTGAATTAAAAAGTTAATTATTTATGGTAACATTTTGTTACCATAAATAAGTAACATTGCAAACAGAGGGTACTTTGTGAAGTTTGTTGCAGGGGTGTGGGTAAATTGTCCCTTCCTACATTGCCATTTGGCTTCTTGACTGCTGTGGCTTTGACACAATACACAAGGACTCCAGTGATAGGAGCATTGGAAGGAGGTGGGGGTCTGGCTGAACTGTTTCTATAAGTTGCCTTCACTTTCTTCTTTGGCCCTCACCTCCTCAGGTAGGAGAGCTGTATCTCTCTATTCTAGCCTGCTTGTGAACTCTAACCCAAGCACAGACTGAACAATCTTTCTTACTCTCCTGAGTATTTGTTGCATTTTTCTCATTTAAAGATAGTCAGTTGTGCATCTCTGTGGTTTGGGACCCTAATAAAGCAGACAAGGTTCTTTCCTTCAAGGAGTGGTCACTACAGTGGGAGCTATCACCTGGAGCATAGGCAAGAATAGCTGTGACTCACAGTAAGGGGCCAGTCAGTGATCCCTTTTCCCCGGTGGTGGTGATACCCATCTGAAATCTCAGCACTTGGGAAGCTAAAGCTGGAGGATCCTGAGTTTGAGGGCAGCCTGGGTGTGGAGAGCCACAGCCTCCGCCGCCATTACAAGATGGCGCCGGTATCCGGACCTTCTTAAAAGTAAACATCCTGCCACACCCATAAGGGGCGTGCACAAGAGCCTGCT
>NW_008355790.1:736184-738894 GCF_000622305.1 Nannospalax galili
ATAAAAGAATTGGCTGAAGCAGTAAGAAAATATGGAGTGAATGCAAATTTTACTTTAGCACAGCTAGACAGACTGGCAAGAGATTCTATGACGCCTACTGACTGGCAAACTATTGTAAAGGCTATGCTTAATAGCATGGGCCAATTTTTAGAGTGGAAGGTGCTATGGTATGAGGCTGCACAAGAGCAAGCCCGAATCATATATACCTGTGCCTGTAGCCACGCCAGGTACCCTATCTTTATTTAGGCATAAAAGAGATTTTGGCATATCTGCTGCCATTGCAGTCATCATTGCAGGAGCAGCAATTACAGGGGCTACCGTGGCATCCGCCATGACATTATCCACATTGGTGCAGACAGCCACTTCAGTGTCTGCTGCTCTAGATTATCAAGCCTCTGCTAATATGCAGCTCCAAGGAGGTTTAATGCTAGTCAATCAAAGAATTGACCTCTTGCAAGAACAAGTGGACATATTATGGCAATTAGCACAATTGGGATGTGAACAGATAACTCCCAGGCCTTTGTATCACTTTTATCCAATATGATAATTTCACCCTTGCTGCTAACCTCTCTAGAAGTCTTTCACAGCATTTGAAGCTCAACTGGACTGCAGATTTCGAAGATACCTTAGTAAAATTAAGGGTAGCCATCATCCAGATCAATTCTACGCGAATCGATCTCTTGCTAACAGAAGGATTGGGCTCCTGGATCCAGTCTGCTATCTCCTACTTCAAGGAATGGGTGGGGGTGGGAATGTTTGGATTCTTTATAATTTGTGGGATGCTCTTTGTGTTATGGTTGGTCTGCAAAATGAAAATAAGATCTAATAAGCAAAAGGCAGTTGTTGCACAGGCCCTCGCAGCGCTAGAGGCCGGATCACCCATAGATATTTGGCTTGAGATACTTAAATAATCAATATATATATACAGGTCGCTGAATTCTGTTGCTTTGCACCATTTGGGGTGAAGACCCATTGCACAAATGAAGAACAGGATTCTAGCAGTTCAAAGGGAATGTCGAGCAAAGCATCGCAGTAGATGATACATAGATGTTATCATCTATGAGAATATGCCTAATTGCACAGAGGTCGGGATGCATGAACCTCTCTCTCGTAAAAGCTCCCTTCAGTGTTTAGGGGCCACTCTGCACCCTATAGAGAGATTAGGCCTCTATTCTCTTCCCTAAAGAATGGCCTGTCTTTAAATAAAAGAGAAGGGGGACATGTGGAGAGCCACAGCCTCTGCCGCCATTACAAGATGGCGCCGGTATCCGGACCTTCTTAATAGTAAACATCCTGCTGCACCCATAAGGGGCGTGCACAAGAGCCTGCTCTCCCTCGCCTCCTCCCGTGGCATGATCTCCAGCAACCAATCCGCTTCTTATACGTCATAAATGGGACCTTTAGGGCATATATAAGCAACAGCTCTCCCACTTCTCGGCGTCTTCGGTCTTCATCCTTAGTATGCTATGTAAGAGGCTTATGAAATAAACTGCTGCAGAAGGATCCTGACGTGTCCTCCCACGTCGTTCTTGCCGGCGAGATGGAAAGCGGTCGGGGACACCTGGGTTACAGAGAGTTTAAGGCCAGTCAGCGCTACAAAGTGAAAATCTGCTTTAAACAAAGGGGGGAAAAAAAAGACTTGCATACATTGAAGGGATTGAAGGGAGAGTAGTTACAGTGCACACCAATAACAAGGTATCGGCATATGATGTTTTACAAACTTGAAGCTAGTGTTTTGTTTTGTTTTGTTTTTATTTGTTTGTTTTTGTTTTGAGACTGTGTCTCACTACAAAGCCCCAATTGGCCTGGAGCAAACTCTTTTGCAACACACAGGGAGTGCTGGCTTCGAAGCACCATACCACCCTTTGCCTAGGGGTTTTAAAATGACTATGCTAAGACCTTCACAGAGCTGCCCCGCCTCCCCAGCCTCCAGGTCTACTGAGCACTCCCAGGCCACCTTGCTTTGTAGTCTTCACAGCTGCTCTGATGTTGGACTGGTACCATAGCCACAACAGTTTTTCTCAAACACATAGCCCAGATACCTCAGTTTCAAACAGGCCAGTTACCCAGTAAATGAGCCAAGGGAAGTGCCTAGGCCCATCAATCTCCGGTTTAGTCTCAGCATGCCCAAGTGGGGGGTGTTATTGGGGGGATGAGAGGGGGCAAGTGACCCCAAGAACTTGGAAATGAAGGAAACATGGTTGCTCAAACCTTCACCATGACATTAGAATTGAAATCTGCTAGTTTTCTCTGAGGCTTTCAGACTGGATAAAGACCCTAATAATATAAGAGTTTTGCATGTCCATCTAGTGTATCACTGTAACATGGGTTTTGCTCACAGGGAGGGCAGAAAAACAATGTGAAAGGCTGGTGCTGACTGGGGCTTCTATAGGATGCATGCAGGAGTGTTGCTTGTAGATGGGCCCTAAAGGAACCAGGCAAGGAAAGCCACATGCTATTAAATGCAAATCTAACAAATCTATGCCTATCAAGAAATAGTCTATGGTGTGTTAGGGTTCCAAATAACAGCAGCAGTTTCCCCCCTCCCCAACAGGGACCTCACCTTGACCTTTGGAGTCAAGGGAAACAAACTCTGCTGAGAATCAGCCTGCCTCTCCTCTGATCTCCAAAAATAGGATAAGCAGATTCTACTTGATATCCAGAGATTTTAGAAGCTGTTTTTCTCTCAAGAGGGAAAAAGTAAACACTT
>NW_008355790.1:739729-741489 GCF_000622305.1 Nannospalax galili
CTGAGAAGCAGCCTGCCTCTCCTCTGATCTCCAAAGATAAGATAAGCAGATTCTACCTGTTAACCAGAGATTTTAGAAGCTGGCAGACTGAATGGAGCCAGGCTTTTCCTGCTTCCCCCTCCCTGATTTCTCCCCAAACATTCCCCCCTTCCACACCCTAAAGCCCCCATATATAAAGTCCCAGCTCACAACCCATGGGCAGACATCTTTCCCGGACATCTTTCCCTTCCCCGAGGGAAAGGTGCCCCGTGCGAAATAAATCTGTATCCCTCTGAAAATTCCATCTGTGCCTCGGTGCCTTCCTCCATCCACCCGCTCGCTTCTGCCCGCTCTCTACCTAGCAGATGGTGCCAAAACCCGGCTTTTACTTCAAGGGACCTCGCACGTAAAACTTTCGGACTCACTTGTCGTTACTGGCCTCTGCGAATACCACTGATTCGGCATTAAGGTACACTTCCACCCTCTATCTCTCTCCCCTCTCCCGTTCCTTTCAGCACTCTCTCCCTCTCTCTCCTCCCTCTCTCTGTCCCCTTTCCCCTTCACTACTCTCCGCCAGTTCTCTTTTCATCTCCTTTCCAATCGAATTCGGTCACTCCCAGACCTCACTCAAGGCCACTGGACAGCACTGGTTTCTGCGACCGTTGAACTGCCCGGCACAGTTACTGTGTCTGTCCACGCCCATGTGGGAGTCAGACCTGCGTCCCCGTCGCACTCAAATCCTTTTCCCTACCTCAGCTCCCTTCCCTTCCTCGCTCCTGCCATCTTTTGCCTTCCCCTAACATCTCATCTTCTCTCTCTCTCTTTCTCTCTCTCTCTCTGTCTCTCTCTCTCTGTCTCTCTCTCCTCTCCCTCTGTTCACTGGCTACTCTGAGCTTCATCTAGGCCTCTCCATTCTTCTCCACTCCCAGTCCATCTCGGCCTCCGGGCCCACTCTCCTACTGGCTGGCCACCCACCACTTTGCAGACCCTCTCCTAACTTTTTTTTACTCACTCGAAATCACACTGGTGTGTGGGAGGTTCTGCCCTGCCTTTGACTACAGGACGCTGTGGTCACTGGTGGGGACACGCACAATTCGTATTTCCCCCCCACCAGTGATTACAGGACGCTGCCCTGGGGTTCGGGAATTTAACTCAAATCAGCAATAGAAAAAAGGACGCTTTTCTTTTGTTGCCTGATTCTTCTTGTTCTCGTTTTTACGTGACCTAAGCCAAACCTTTCTCTTCCTGCTTTCTCCTCCCTCTCTCTTTCTCTTCCCTGTACGCTACTACTTCCTGCTCTGACTCCTGACTCTACCTCTGTTCCCTCAGGGAAAAAAATCCTCTTTGTTCCCCTACCCACCTGCTGAGGTCTTTAACTCCTCTTTGCTTTCCATGTAATCCATTGCTATGGGAACCAAGCACTCAAAGTCTCAAGGTCTCGTGCCCCTTGCTTGTCTTCTTAAATTCTTAAAGCAACTAAAACTGTCAAACACAATCAGGGCAAAATGCCTAAAATTCTTGTACATCCCTTCCTGGCCTCACTACAAGCAAGATAATAACTCTGTTTGGCCAAACACTAAAACAAGGTTCAGGCTATAGGATTAGCTGCCTGGTGAAAACTAGATGAGGGTCCCATGGAGCCCCCATATCAGGAATCAATCAAAGTGCCATAGAAGACCTCCCTGGTAGAAGACCTTCCACATTCCTGGCAGCTGGTGCCCGGCCCGTCCTTACTAGGCATGGGCGGTCAGTCTACATCGTAAAAAACTGCTACTTGGATA
>NW_008355790.1:744912-748357 GCF_000622305.1 Nannospalax galili
CCTTCCCTGCTTTCCCTTCCCTTCCTTTCCCTTCCCTGACATCTTTCCCTGACATCTTTCCCTTCCCCGAGGGAAAGGTGCCCCGTGCGAAATAAATCTGTATCCCGCTGAGAATTCCATCTGTGCCTCGGTGCCTTCCTCCATCCGCGCTGCTTGCTCCCGCCCGCTCTCTACCTATCATGGTGCATATTCCCAAATTCAGATGAACTCTGGGCCCACGTGTTCATTCTCTTATCACAATGAATAAATTGGAATTCTGATGGCTGTAGCTCTGTGCCTTCTTGACAGACTAGATCTGGGACATTGGCCACATCTGTGCTTCAAAAAGCCGTGGGATTGGAAGTTCATTTGATCACTCTGCCATTCAATTGAATCTCTTTGGAAGCTCTTACAGCCTGACTGCAGTGCTTCGGAATGCAGTATTGAAGAGAATAGATAGATCTCAAACCTCAGTGAGCTTTCAAGCAAAGAAGTGCATACCATGTGACAAGGCATTGATCAAACTTCCAGGCAAGATGGATTCTGAGTCTGAACTGAATAAGTAGGTTCAGGAAAACTCCCTGGAGTGAACACCTAAAGAGGGCCCAATGAGAGTCTGATCAATGATGGGGCAGGAGAGAGGAAAGTGAAAGAAAGCAGGAAGAGGGGGTAGGGAGGGGGAGAGAAGAGAGATGAGAGAAGTTCAGGTGGGCTGGCATTTTAGCTGCACTGGGGAGAAGCAAGGGCCTGGGCAGGCAAAGGGCCTGGAGAGCAAATGATAAGGAGCTCAGGGTTTATGTTTAAGACCGAAGAGGTACCGCAAAGCTCAGCAGTGAATCAGAATGATCAGATTTACTCTTAGATGAGGCTCTGTCTGTGCAATAACCAGACCAGGGAAGAGCAAGAGGTGGGACTGGCTGGGACTGTGGCAGGGAGGCTGGTTTTGAGGCCACTGGGATTTGTAACAGTAGCAGTGGTGGCTGAAGGGTCAAGCGGATTGAGAGAGGAGAGATGTGAGGGTTGTGAAAGACACTTCAGAGGCAGAACTGGGAGGACTTGTGGATGGATAAGATATGGGTGGGTGTTGAGGGAAAAGAGGGGAGTGGAGTATAATTTCCAGGCTGCTGGTCCAGGCAATTGAGTAGATGGTGAGGGAATCACCTGATTTGGATGCTGATCTTTTATTTAGACTTGTTTTGAGCATACCCAAAAAAGAAATGCTCATATATGAAGAGATGGGTCTTGGAGCTGGGGTACAGCTCAGTTGCTAAAGTATGTGTTGTGTAAGCATGAGGATCTAAGTTCAGATCCCCAGCACTAAAACCAGGCATGCACCTATAATTCCAGTGTTGGGATGCGGGAGACAGGAGACTAAGGCTTTCAGGCCAGCTAGCCTAGCTGAATCGGTGAGCTCCAAGCTCTGTAAGAGAGATACTGGAATCCTCTCTTGCCAGAATACACAGAGGAAAGAAAAAAGCCTGACCAGCCTGTTTTAACACTTGCTCCATCTTCAACAATGAAGAAAAGTGCTACACTGTTTAGCATGGAAATATCTGGAAAAAAGTCCCTTGCTGCTTCTCTCCCCAGGACCCCAGGAGACAGAAACCTCTTAGTAGTAAGAGACCAAATGATAGAATAAATTTTGGTCCATTTCAAATACTTTCCTTTAGTCTCTGCCCTTGTCCTCTGTGTTTCGCATCCCTTCCCAAATGTCTTCAACATTCATCTCCTTTCTGGGTTTATTTCATCACCTTTGTTACCATACCAGCCTGCATTGGGTTTCTCCAAAGAAACAGAACAGTAGACTATATACGGATATCTATGAGGAAGTTTATTTTGAGAATTTTCTCACATGACTGTGGGGGCCAAGAAGTCCTAAACTTTTCTACCCACATGCCAGAGACCAAGGAATGTGTGTAATTCAGTCCAAGTCTGAAGCTTGAAGAATTGAGGACCAACTGGCCACCAATGTAAGTCCTGAACTCTGAAGGTACACAGTGGCTCTCATGTCTAAGGGCAGGAGAAAATACAGGTTCTAACTTCCTAAATTAAGAAGGGTGAAATGAATTTGTCTTTTTTTAAAAAAAAAAAACTTTTTATTTATTTATTTGTTTTTATGTGTATGAGTGTATTGCCTGTGTGTATGTAAGTGCACCCATGTTGTGCAGTGCCTGCAGAGGACAGAAGGGGGCATTGGATCTCCTGGAACTTGAGTTATGGACAGTTGTTAGCTGCCATGTGGATGTTGCAATTCAAACCCAGGTCTTTGAGCAACCAGTTCTCTTAACCACCAAGCCATCTCTCCAGTACCTCTCTCTCTCTCTCTCTCTCTCTCTCTCTCTCTCTCTCTCTCTTTTTTTTTTTAGATAGGGTCCCTGTAGCCTCCGGCTGGCCTCAAACTCAGAGTTCCACTTGCCTCTGCCTCCCTAGTCCCTAGTGCTGGGACTAAAAGTGTGCACCACCATGCCTGGCTTTCCTCTGCTCTTTTGGTCTATTCAGTCCCTCTGGGGTTTGAATGATGCCTGCCCATGCTTGTAAGGACAACTCTTCTTTATTCAGACTACTTATTCAAATACAAATCTCTTCTGGAACACCATGCACTAGCCTATTTTCTGATTCTAAAACAAATGTTGTGGAAGAACACTCTATCAAGAGAAGAGGTTTATTCAGCTCATAGTTTTAGAGCCTTAAAGTCCAGGTATCATGATATGAGAGTCCCCCAGGCTACATCCTATCATGGTGGGTGGAATCATGGAAGGAATGCGTGCAAGAGGGAGAGATCACAGGTCAAGACAGAATGCCAAGAGAAATTCAGGGTCAGGTTCTCTCTTTTGTAACATTCATGAGAACTGGAGTCTTTTTATAAACTACATAGTCTCTTCTGAGGACCACTTCTCCAGTAGCCTTCTACTAAGGTCCACTTCATTTTTTTTTTCTTCTTCTTCATCTTTTTGAGACAGGCTCTCCCTGTGGTCCCAGTTGGCCTGGAACTCACTATTGTGACCTTGAACTCACAGAGATCTGCCTGCCTCTGCCTCCCAAGTGCTGGGATTAAAGGTGTGCACCACCACACCTGGCCAAGGACTACTTCTTAAAGGTCACAACAGCTCTTTACTGGGAACCAAACTACCAAGATATGATCCTTTGGGCCCAGAGACAAACTTCAACATTACACAAACCATAGCATGCACTCATAGACAAATACTAATATTATTGTGTACTGGTCATCTGAGGCTCTTTAGCTCAGTCAAGCTGACATATCGTATTAACCGTCATCAGGTTTGGTTAGCCTAAAATAATCCTTTTCAGTGTGACATCATTTCAATGGGACAGAGCCACTTTACTTTTGGATCTTCACGCTCTTGAGTTTATTTAATTTTCTGAGTTTCATTCTGAATACTATCTCCCTAATATGCATCTTAATGACTCCTTTATTCCTCATGAATTATTGAATCCTGAGCACTTT
>NW_008355790.1:749043-755928 GCF_000622305.1 Nannospalax galili
TTATCCTCAAATTAATGTAAAATTGCAAAAGACCCCAGATTGCCATAGCAATGTCAGAAATTTTTATACCAGATCTCAGATTATATTATAGAGCTATAAATATAAAAACAGCATGGTATTAGCGCAAAAAATAGACAGGTAGATCAATGGAACACAATAGAAAACCCAAACATGAATACAGCCAATTTCAGTCACCTTATATTTGACAAAGGTGTCATGAATACACAATGGAGGAAAGACAGCATTTTCAATTCACTGTATCTTCACCTGTAGAAGAATAAAATTCAACCTTTAACTTTCACCCCACATAAAAGTCAACCTCAACTGCATCAAAGACCTCAAAATGTAAGCTCAAACTCTGAAACTGCTAGAAGAAAGCATAGACATCACACTGCAAGATATAGGCATAGGAAAATACTATATAAATCGAATTTCAACTGCTCAGGTATTAAGGTCAACAATCAATATTTGGAACTTCATTAAGCTACATAGCTTCTGTACAGCAAAAGAAACAACCAAGGAAGTGAAGAGGAAACCCTGAATGTGAGAAAATATTTACCAGCTACACATCCGACAGATTAATATCCAGAATATACAAAGAACTCAAAAAACAAAGAAACAAGAAAATAAATGACCCAATGAAAAGATGGGCAAAGGACTTGAACAGAGAGGACTCAGCTAAAGAAATAAAAATTGCTAAGAAACACTTTAAAATGTGCTCAGCATTCTTTGTAATTAAGGAAATGCAAATCAAAGCCTCTTGAACATTTCATTTTACCCTAGTCAGACTGGCTAAGATCAAGAGAACAAAAGACACAAAATGCGGGTGAGGATGTGGAGAAAGGGGAACCCTCTTTCACTGCTGGTGGGATTGCAAACTCATGCAACCCCTTTGGAAAGCAGTGTGGAGAACTCTCAAAAAACTAAAAATGAACCTACCATATGACCCAGTTATACCACTCCTTGGTATATACCCAAAAGACTCATTGCAGAAATACTTATACAACCATGTTTGTTGCTGCTCTTTTCACAATAGCTAAGAGAGGGAAGCAACCTAAGGGCCCCTCAACTGTCCAGTGGTTAATGAAATTGTGGACATTTACATAATGGGGTTCTACTCAGCAGTAAAGAAAGATGAAATAATGAAATTTGAAGGTAAATGGGACTACTTCTTAAAGGTCACAACAGCTCTTTACTGGGAACCAAACTACCAAGATATGATCCTTTGGGCCCAGAGACAAACTTCAACATTACACAAACCATAGCATGCACTCATAGACAAATACTAATATTATTGTGTACTGGTCATCTGAGGCTCTTTAGCTCAGTCAAGCTGACATATCGTATTAACCGTCATCAGGTTTGGTTAGCCTAAAATAATCCTTTTCAGTGTGACATCATTTCAATGGGACAGAGCCACTTTACTTTTGGATCTTCACGCTCTTGAGTTTATTTAATTTTCTGAGTTTCATTCTGAATACTATCTCCCTAATATGCATCTTAATGACTCCTTTATTCCTCATGAATTATTGAATCCTGAGCACTTTTCACTAATCCTTCCCTCAGACCACCTTGCAAAGGCCAGAATTTTCATGCTGTGGTTTTATCTGTGAACCCTTGTCCACATTCCAAGTTCTAACACTGAGAATAGTACTTTTGGACACTTCAAAGATTATTCATCTTTTTAGCAATTCTGGTACATTTCTTTAAACTGTGAAGAAAAGAAAATTAGATTCCATTGCTGTCGCTCTCATAATTTGAATTTGATGTTCAAGAATGATGAAAGAAAAAATATAGACAAAAAAGTACACTAGAGAAAAATTGCTATGTTGTCTGTATTGAAGATAATTATCAGGAAAGATACATTATTTAGCAAGCTTTTGGGAGTCTGTCCATTAGGGCTGTGAAGAGGAACATTCATTAATGAATCATCACCCGTCTCTGGTTTACTTATCTTTGTCTCTATTGAATGGCTGTTGTACTTACCTCAAACCTGTCATCCTTTCTTCTCCCTTTTCACTCTTTGCTTCTTTAATTGAAGCCGTCAGCCTAGAGCTTTCTCCATGTCCTGGAAGGTTAACCACCTGGCACCTACATCTAACCAGTTTGCGTCCTCCTTTACCTTAACCCGTCAACTCCATTCCAACCACTTTTGCAATGACTTCCTCACTCTTCTGTGACTTTAACCTTTCATTTTCAACTGGATTCTGCTCATGTCTCTCACCTTTAAACAAAGCAAAACCAAACAAAAAGCTATGCCCTGATTTGCTTTCCCTGGTGACCACATTTCTCTCCTCTTCTCTGTCACCAAGTTGTTAGAAGATGAGCTTTATTTCCTTGCTTTGTGTCATCACTCCCATCATGCCCATGTAGTTTATGCCAGGACTTCATGTTTTCAACAGAACTCCTTGTTCATTTTATCTGGGTTCTAAACCACATTTAGCACAATAGCAATTAAATTTCCTACTTGAAACTTCCATTCTGGCTATTATATGCCAGGATTCCTTAATGCGTTGCCCTAAGGCAATGTTCTAAACTCCCCTTGAGATTTATAGCTCTCTGTTAATCTCAGTTCTTCAGTCACTAGGTGGTAATGACTCTCAAGTTGATGTCCTCAGCCCAGACTTCTGTTCTCAACTCTAGATCTTGTTTTCTTTACTTCTCTTCTTGGATAGCTTAACAATGTCTCAAGCTTTAACACATCCAAGCCTGAACTTGCTCATTTCCTGCTGGAAGGTGGTTCTCTTCCAACGCTCCTTTTATCGTAGTGAATGGAGCCTCCATGCACGTATGTAAGAAGCAACTCAGATGCTGTCTCCAACTATGGCTTTTCTTCACCTTCTAAATTCAGTACAACCCCCAAATAGGTCTTGAATTTTCCTTTACATACTTACAAGTTTAAGCAACCTGTAAGGATCTTCAGTGAAATCAGAGGATACTCAGAGTTTTTGAGCTCC
Organism: Nannospalax galili; assembly: GCF_000622305.1. NCBI lineage: Eukaryota > Metazoa > Chordata > Mammalia > Rodentia > Spalacidae > Nannospalax > Nannospalax galili. The sequence goes on from NW_008355790.1 coordinate 752,001, forward strand.
TCTCCCTTCTTCCTCCAGATTTAACTAGTAAAATCCAGTGGGCATGGATTTCCATAGCATCCAATAAAAGGTCATTGGATAACAATGAAGTGATGACCTAGTGATTTTATATTATGGATGAAATGAAGGTTTATAAAACTACAGGAGTTAAGATTTCACCTTACCCCAGTCAGACTGGCTAAGATCAAGAGAACAAATGATACCCAATTCGGGTGAGGATGTGGAGAAAGGGGAACCCTCTTTCACTGCTGGTGGGATTGCAAACTCTTGCAACCCATATGGAAAACAGTGTAGAAAACTCTTTAAAAATGAGAGGACAGATCTTGCTCACTCCTTCTCTGTTCCATTCCTCTGCAGCCTCAACACTTCCAACCTACTCCACTCTGTCCCCAGGTAGCCTTGGACCTACACCCAGTCCAATTCCTCTGTCTCAGGTTCCTGGAATGGCTTCTTAACCTAGACTAGCTACCCCCACGCCCCAGTACAGATTCCACTGTCTCCTGATCTGTCTGACACAACCCAGCCCTCCTACTTCCTTGACCAGCCTACTTACCACCCTGTCTGACCAACTACCTAGGACTGTCTACTAGCCTGCAAGAACCTGAAACACACACCAATTAATCTCAGTTATGGATCCTAGCACCAAATCCTTATAAACAACTATCCCAGTAACCACCCCCCCCCAACAAAGAAGCTTCCTTTTCAAGAGACAGAAATAATTACAGAGTTCCACAACTGGTCGCACACAGATATTGTCTGTGAACTACCTATGTCTAAGTGGCACATCTAACACATCTATCTAGTCACAGAACATCGAATAAGAAATGAAGAAAACACTAATGCATCTTGAAACTGTCATCAATGAAGCTCCCTCATGCAATAGAGGGTCAGGAACACAAGAGGTCACAAATGGCCAAAAAGCAGAGAAAAAGAGTCTGAAGAGTGTAGGTCCTTGGACAGGACTCCTACACTCACCCAGGGCCCAGGGACCATTTCAGAATAGGGGGTGGAAAGATTGTAAGAGCCAGGGATGAGATGCAGGACCATATGGAAACAGTTCTACAGGTGCCTGGGGCCCTTCTCATACAAACCCATAGCGATGGTACATAAGACCCATGCAAACTTAAACTGACAAAAAGCCCAGCACAGATCTGTGGAAATGAACAGCAAGCCCCAATCTTAGTTGAAGAATTATTGGTAGCTGATTACTGCTGGGTGAGGAAGAGCTGATTTTCTTAAAGGAAGGGACTCTAGAAAGGCTGCCTAAATTCCAGTGGATGAACTTGCACTGAGGGACATATGGGGACACTAACTTTACATGATAGGCCTTAATACAAATGACAGAATACATGAACTCCAGTGGGGGGTGGCTATGGGAGAGTGCCAAAGGGGAAGGAGATATAAAGATGATTTTATGTATGAAATACACAAAAATTCAATAAAAATTTTAAAACTACAGGATTAAAATTCTTACATGATTTATGGATTTTTATTTCAGTTGTCCTCTGAATTTGACATTTCAAAAACTCAATGTGTAATTGACAACAATTAGTTAATGCAAAGTATGTCTGGTTAAGGATTAAAATCGACTGAAAATAGTCCATAGAGCCAGTTTTTCAAAAGGGTATGCACCAGTAAATGAAAATTGACTTCAGAGTCCTATTTTACATAAATTCAATTTAAAGCTAAGAGAAAAGTCAATATGAAATGAAACCCTTTCAAAGAAAACCTAATACAAATCAGATTCAAATGAGAAAAATGCATGTTTTCAAAGGTTCCACATCAGGAAATGTAATCATAACATACAAACAGCACATTCAATCAAACAGGCTTTACCTATCCAAAGTGCTGTCTTAGAGAGAGGTCACCCAGTATAGTACGCGGAAGTAGGTTTAACATTAAAAAAAAAAAAATCTCTCTTTCAGCAGTAGAGACCAGGCAACCAAAAGCTCTTCACAATCATAACCAACAGCTGCCTACAAGTAACCATGACAACAGCCTCTGTAACAGTTAGCTGTGTATCCCTTATAAAACCTTACAGTTCAAGGTCAAACTCTGCATTTGTAAAAAGCCCTCATCTTGTTCTTCTATACAAACTTGCTGTGGAATATCAGCCAAAATTTAAGGCTTGGTCAATGTCAAGGGTTTTGGACACACTCTGGTAGGGCCTGCCAGGACTTCCTGTTTCTGAGTTTTCTACTTCAATCCACTTGGACCCCCATCTCCTGAAAGCATTGAGTTAGGGCCAGAGTTGAATTGAGTGATCAACAAATATTTTAACTCTGTCCATCCTTGGGCCTGTGGTACCTGGAGACTCCTGCTTTACATCTTGGTGTGACCAGGGGCTTGAATGGAGGCCTCTTTCTTGAGTTTGTTGGGTATTTTCTTATGAGTTTAATGCCTTTGCTTTAGCTATACCTGTGTTTCATTTAACTTATTGGTTTGGGATTTACAATACATATTGGAGGCTGGCAAACCTTAGCCCAGGAACCATATGTAGCTTGCTGCCTGTTTTTCCAAGTAAAGTTTAATTGGAATACGGCCATGCTCACTTGGTATGTTTTCTTTGGATACTTTTGCACTATGACAGCAAAGCTGAGTCACTGTGGCCAAGATTTACTTCCTGACGCTTTGCAGAAAGAGTTTCTACCCCACACAAACATTTTAGCTTATAATTTACCCAATTCATGTTATGCTTCTTCACATACACTTCAAAGATAAAAGTATTGGGCTAGAGAGATGGTGCAGCAGCTAAGAGCATACACTGTCAGAACTCAAGTCACAACCATCTGTAAGTCCAGCTCCAGGGGCTCTGAGACTCTCTTAGCCTCTGTGGACACTGCACTCACATGAGCACATGCCACACAGACACACACATAGACAGACACATAATTAAAAAAAAAAACATAAAAATAAATGTTTTTCTTAAAGACATGATTGTTGTTGTTGATGTTATTGTTATTATTATTATTATTATTATTAAGAAACAGGGTCTTGCCATATAGCCCTGAAACTTGCAATATAGATCAGGCTGGTTTTGAACTCACAGAAATCTGCCTGCCTCTGCCTCCTTACTGCTGTGATTAAAGACACGCACTGCTATGCCCAGTCAACAGTATTATTATTTCTTAAAACATTTTAAAAATTTTATTTATTATTTCTATTTTATGTGTATGCATGTATTGCCTACAGGTAGGTAGTGCACCCGTGTCATGTAATGCCAGCAGAGGACAGAAGAAGCTGTTGGATCCCCTGGGACTGGAGTTACAGGCAGTTGTTAGCTGCCATGTGAGTGTTGGGATTCGAACCTAGGTCTTCTGTAAGAACAACCAATTTTCTTAAGCACTGAGCCATCTCTCCAGCCCCAACAGTATTATTTTTTAAAGGGAATTTTGTTTGAGACAAGGTTTGATTAGGTAGCCTAGGCTGGCCTTGAACTTGTGATCATTCTGCTTCCATCTCTGGAATGCTGGGATTAAAGGCATGAGCCACCATTCCTGGCTTTTAAAAAAATTTTTAATAACTACATGATTAGAAGAAGCATTTCATTACAGCTTTAACATATTCAGTAACACACTACAGAGCAAGAGTACATCTCTTTCACAAGTGGTTGTAAGTTTCTAGGTTCACAGTTGAATTGATACAGTTATAAATATTGAACTCAGTATAAGCCCTGTAAGACATAAAATTGAATGAGTTTTTAACCTTTAAAAAAGATCTCCATTTCATTTTAGAATATATTGTTCCTTGCAGAAAGACTCATTGTTTTTGCTACTAATACTGAGATGTTGGCACATGCATCTCGAATCCGTATGTATCTGATTTTTACTAGTCACAATCAGTTGCACTTGGATTCTTGGTGCCTGTGTATGTCTACGAAATCATCGGGTAGATTTCAATGGTAATGTTTATCACCTCTACTAATTAA
>NW_008355790.1:757114-768020 GCF_000622305.1 Nannospalax galili
TGGTAATGTTTTTCACATCTACTAATTATTGTTTTTTAATCATTATTTTTTTTTTTAATTTTTTTTTTCATACAGAAGAATTCATTCCAAAGCAATTGACATTGAGACGTTTTCACATGCATTTCTAATCTCTATATACATGACTATCACTGGTCACAGTCGCCCACCTTCTGAGCTCCTCTGCCGAATGGTATCCCACAGCTCTCTGACTGCTGCTCTCCTTTTTTTTTCCCCAGGCTTTCTTTTCCCTCTCTGTTGGTTTGGATATTCCTATTGTGATGTCTTCATATCTGCTGATTTTTATTCTGTGCTTTCTGCTCTGATGTCCAGCCTGGTCCTGAACTCATAGACTTACCCAGGGCCCCTGCTTCAATTTCCCGAGTAGGTAGGATTATAGGCGTGCGGTCATACTTGTGTTTTTTTAAAAAATATGTATTTCTCATCTTTTATAACTTAATCACATTCTTATTTACCTTTTGGGGATTTTTGTTTATTTGTTTTGTTTTGTTTAAACAGGATTTCCCTATAGCCCCTGCTGGCCTGGAACTCACTACGGAGACCAGGCTGCCCTCAGTCTCACAGAGATCAGTCTTTCTCTACCACCTGAATGCTGGGATTAAAACATGTGCCAACACACCCAGCTCTATTTACCTTCTTACACATATGGTATATGCTTTATTTTCTATCTTGAACATATGGTAATTATCATCTTATCATTCAGTTTTTCTTGTCCACTAATTCTACCCTCTATCTCATTTCTAGACCAGTTTATGCTGATTGACTTTTCTGTTCATTATAGATTATTACCCTTCCCCCCATCTAGTATTTTATTTTGTTTTGTTTCATTTATTTATATTTTAAGACAGGGTCTTACTATATAGCCCTGGTTAGCCTGGCACTCGCTATGTAGACTAGGCTGGCCTCAGACTCACAGAGATCCTCCTGTCTCTGCCTCATGAGTGCTGGGACTAAAGGCATGTGCTGCCATGTCCAGCCCTATCTAGTAATTTTTATTGGATGCTAGATACTGCAAGTTTTGCCTTATTGAATGTCAGATATTTTTGTATTTCTTTAGCTATTCTTTAATTTTGTTCTAAAATGCTGTGAAGTTACTTAGACATAATTCAGTCTTTTCAAAGCTTACTTTAATGCTTTTTAGGAGGCACTAATGGAATCTTTGAGGGCCTTGTTTGGCCCAGTTCAAAGGACTTTATCTCATGTCTATGCTGAGCACTCCTCTTCCGAGCACACTTCTTGCTGGGGACGTCAGTTATTCCCAGCCTTATGTGAGCCCTGTGATTCTTCTGCCTCATTCTTAGCAGTGGATCTGTCCCCAGATGTAGATGATTTTTCTAAACCCATAAGCCATTCAGGTTCACTTTGAGTAGAAGCCCTATCTGAACTCTCCTCTCCCCTCCCCTCCTCTCCCCTCCCTTCTTGTATTCCACTCTCCAAATTCTAACCACCTTAATCTTAAATAAATTCTCTACTCAGAAGGGTTGCTAGGCTTTTAAACCCACCTCCCTATCTCCCCCATGCTGTGCCTAGGAAACTTCCCAGGTCACTCAATGAGACAATTACCAGGAGCAACATTCATTACTTAATTTTTTATTATTCAATTTCCCAAGCAACCACACCAGAAAACAAAACAAAATAGTATCAAGCGTTCCTCTACCCATCTGCACTTTCAACAATTGTTTAAATTTCCCCAATCTTAGGTCATGCATTTCCTCGATACAATTCTTTTTTCTTGAGCATTTTGAAGCAAATCTCAGATATGTGTCTTATAATTCTTCAGTGTACATGTCTAAATGATAATTAATAAGGACTTTAGAAAATATACTCTGCCATTTATCAGTTAAGGAGATCAATAGCCATTCCTTAGTAAAAATCTAACATCTTCTGGGCATGGTGGCGTGTACCTTTTATCTTAGTTCTTGGGAGGCAGAGGCAGGTTGATCTCTGTTAGTTTTAAGGCCAGCCTGGTCTACATATTGAGTTCCAGGCCAACTGGGCTACAAGGCAACCCTGTCTCAAAAAGACCAAAAAAAAAAGAAAAGAAAAATCTAACATCCAAATTGTATGTGAATTGTCTTTTATTTTCCCTCCTTCCCTCTCACTTTCTTTCTTGGGATTGAACCCAAGACTACCCATACTAAGCAGTAATTCTATCATCAAAATTCCTCTCCCCCTTTTTTGATAGGTTATCTGTCTCAACCCACATGCAAACAGCTATCATATACTACATTAGGTTACTATGGCTCTTAAATTTTTTGCATTCTAATAGTTCTTTTCCACATGCTACGATAGATTAAAGAAGATGAATCACTTGTCTGTATACTCCCTCACAATCAGTATTTTCTGATTATTTCCTTTTATTATCATTTAAGTTGTTGGACAAATTCTTATATCTTCATCTACACTGATAGTTAGACCTAGAAATCTAAAGAGAAACTTAGGTTCAATTTTACAAGGAAGAATAATTCATGTGAGGCTCTGTGTACGTCTTTAGGCATTATGTCATTTGGTATATAATTGTTTATCACCCCACTCTTAGAAAGACCAAGACAGACCAGTATGTACTAGATATATTAGATTGATCCATCCATTAAAATGTTCTTACCAACATTTTCTCTAATGGTTTTAACATCCATTATGGCAGCCCAGCATGTGTACCAGATCTGCTTAGAAGAAGCAGAAGGATCTCTGTGAGTTCAAGGCCAGCCTGGTCTACATAGTGAGTTCCAGGTCAGCTGAGGCTGCAGGGAGACCCTGTCTCAAAAATACCAAAAATAAATAAATAAATAAAATAATAATAATAATAAAATAACACACATAAAATAAAGATCTGCTTATATTCACCTCCCATCCCTTCCATTCATTTCATTATACGTACACCTTCTTAGTTGCTTTTCATTATTAATTTTGGAGTTTTATTTTATCATCTGACAAAAGCTCCAACTTTTGTCTCTGTGCTAGGTAACTATTTTAAGTAGTGTTGTCCTTTTGAATAGTTGTTTTCCCAATTAATTGATTATTGGACTGCATTTTATTTTGTTATTTACAAAAATTATTTGAGGATGGAAACCTGAATGTGTTTAACATAATGAAGATGAAAATTGTTTAATCTGCTAAAAGTAGAACCTTTATTAATGGTTCACATAACTCCTTAGCATGAAAATAGTGTTATGAATTGACTCTGAAGTGTCCCCAGAGGCTCATGTTTAGAAGGCGTATTCTTCAGCAAGTGTAGTGGTTCTGTTTGAGGAAGCTGTGGAACCCTTAGGAGGTGGGGCCCAGCTAGCAGAAATACATCACTAGGGACTGGCCTTTGAAGGGTATAGCCAAGCCCTGGTTCCCATCCTATTCTCTGCAACCTGGTGTCTTGTGATTTGAGAAGCTTCCACCACACACTTCCTGACTTTCCTGCCGTGATGGAGGGAAGTCCTCTGAAACTGTGGGCAAAAATAAACCATTTTCACCTTTAAAAAGAGTCTCAGATAGTGGGTTAAAATGATTCTCAGCCTAGGAGCATATGATCTCTCAGGGTACATAAACTTTGGATATTTTTTTTCAAGGAGGGCATGGACTACAGAAAAGATTGAGAAATACTGATCTGAAAGACAATGGACACAAGGAACATAAATACATCACATGACAGGAATGGCTATAATTGTCAAGCCTTTTCTTTTTACCTATATTGGTGTGTTGACTTTCAATGTCTCATTAAAAATAAATAGTCACACAAGATACCATTTCATACTCACAAAAGTTGCTGTAATGAAAAACAGAATGATAAGGGGCTGGGGAGATGGCTCAGCAGTTAAGAGCACTGGCTACTCTTACAGAGGACCTGGGTTCAGTTCCCAGTACCATATGGTAGGTAACATCCAGAGGATCTGCTCTTCTGACCTCCTCAGGCACTGCACAAATCGGGTGCACTTACACACACGCAGGCAATGCACTCATACACAATAATAATTTTATATAAAGATAAATAATAATTAAAAAAAAGAAAAACAGAAGGATAAATGCTGATAAAGGTTTGGAGAAATTGGGCCCTTAAACACTGATGTGAGAATGTCCAATGGTACAGTCACTTAAACACAGTCTGGCAGTTCCTCAAATACAAGCCTAGAATCATCATATGATCCAGCAAGTCCATCCTTAATCAGGTATTCAATAGAACTAAAAAATTTATACACAAATGATCATAGTATTATAATAGCATATGTATATAGTATTAGAATTGCTAAAAAGTTTAACAACTCAAGTGTCCATTAACTATTTGATACAAGACAATACAAAAGAGACAGACCTTGAAAACATTCTTTTTTTTTTGTCTGTTTGAAGCAGGGTCTCCCTGTAGCCCCAGCTGTCCTGGAACTCACTATGTAGACCAGGCTGGCCTTGAACTCCCAGAGATCCACCTGCCTCTGCCTCCCAAGTGCTGGGACTACAGGCGTGCGCCACCACGCCCGGCTGAAAACATTATTCTTAATGAAAGAAGCTAGTCACAACACACACACACACAGACGCACACACACAGACACACACACACACACACAAATTACTTATTGTAGGATCCCATTTATATGAAATAGACAGAACAATCAAATCCATAAAGATACAAAGCAAACTGGTGGTGGTCTAGAGTCTGACGGGCTGGGCAGTAAGGGGACAGACTGATTGTGATGCCGTGAAGATTCTTTGGGATGATGAGATGTTCTAAAATTATTCCATGAAGGTTGCACAACTCTGCAGAGATATTAAGCCATCGAATTAAGCACTTTAAATGATGCATTTTATTCTGTGCGAAATATGTCTTAATAAAACTGTTATTAAAAATAGAATTGATTTTCTTTTCTTGTTCTTTCTTTCAGCAGAGCTGGGGTCAAACTCAGGGCCTTACTAGGCAAGTGCCGTCCCACTGAGCTCTAAATTAGTCCTGGTATAGATTTTTTTGTTTTTTGTCTTTTTAAAACAGGGTCTTCCTATAGTCCCAGCGTGTCTGGAACTCACTATATAGGCCAGGCTTTGATCTCACAGAGATCTGTCTGCCTCTGCCTCCTGAATGCTGGATTAAAGACATGCAACACCACGCCCAGCTCCTGGATTTTTTAAAGCCTCTCTCTGTTGCTCTGTCTCTGTCTCTGTCTCTGTCTCTGTCTCTCTCTCTGTCTTCCTTATTGTTATTATGTTCTTCCTTCATTTAAGAATTTTTTACATTTATTCTCTTTGTGTGTGTGTGTGTGCATGCACACACACAAATCTGTTTTCAAAAATAAAAATAAAATAATAAATAACAAAATGCAGAGACTGCATTAACAAAAATAGACCTTAGGTGCCTACTTAATATATCACATGGCTCAGAGGGAAAAATGAATAGGTCAAAACTTTTGAGGAAGTCCTTCCTGGTGTTCAGACTGAGTTGGTGATGTAGGTGTCTATGGTTGGTACATGGTGTGACCCCAAAGTTCAGTTGCTGGAATACTGGTTGTCATTGCAGTAGTGTAATATGGAGCCTTTCAGAAGTTATTGTGCACTTAGCAGGAATTCCTGCCCTTACGTTGATGCAAGTTCTTGCTTTTGTGGGACTGTATTGGTCACTAGGGGAGCTAGTTTCTTCCTTAGCTGGTTCCTTGTAGCTGGCTCTCTTGCTCACCATGTGACATCTCTCTTGCTCCTGCTCTTCCTATGCCCTGACAGCCACCATTTGTGATGCAGCTGAGGGGTTCCCCAGGAACACTAATGCCATACTACTCTCAGACCACCAGAATTGCAAGCAAAATAAACCTCTTTTCTGCATAAAGTACCATTCTCAGGCATTTCATTACAAGAACAGAAAGCAAACTATTCTAAGATAGAATCAAGGGAGGCTGAGCAGCATGAGGTAGTCCATAGAGAAAGAAAAAACAAACAACAACAAGCAGAAGGCATTGGCCCTTAATCTTTTACTTGTTCTGAAAAGTTGAGTGACATTAAATTTAAGACAAATCAACACATAATCTTGAATGGTTTGGAACATATGAAGCTTGTGTTCTCTTGACCCATGATTAGGAGGTGAAGATTGTCCATAAAGTAATTTCTGAAAGATCGGGATTCTCGAGTATTTCTTAAGCAGTTTCAACCACTGCTATTTCCAGTAGAGACACATAAGTGAGTGAAAATGATACTCATGGAAAGTTGCGGCTGTAGCTCAGTGGTGGAGTACTTGCCTAGCATGAGTGAGGCTCTAGGTTCCATCCCTGGAACTGCTGGGGGAAAAAAAGGAAACTATTGCCAGGTGTGATGGCCTATGCCTTTAATCCCAGAAGTAGGGAGGCAGAGGCAGGGTGGAAACCATTGACTTGAGGCTTCTGTATTTGTTAGTTTTCTGTTGCTGTGATAAAACACTGTGACCAAGGCCACTTACAGAAAGAAGAGTTTATTTGGCTCACTGCTCTAGAAGGACAAGAGTCCAGAGAAATTTTTATGATTCTTCCTCAACTATAACTCAAATATAACTCATTTTTTTAATTTATTGATTTTTTTGTATTTCATACAGAACCTCTCAAACAATCTTATTCATCTATATACCCACATCCCAAGTGGCACCCTCCCATAGCCGACGCCCCCACACGGGAGCCCATATATTCTGTCATCCCTGTTACTGTCCACTGCATTGTCAGTGTCCCTAGCCATTCCTCAGTGCTTGTCCATCCACTGAGTCTAGTCAGCCTATCCAGAGTTCCTTGTTTTAGGAAAATCAGTTCTTCCTCATCTAGCAGCAAGCAGTTGCCAATATTCCTTTAGATAAGATAGGGGTCTGCTGTTAAAATTTGCTTCATGTTAATTAGTAGATGAGAGAAACATTACCATTGGAATCTACCTGATGACTTTATATCCATGCTCAGGTGCCAAGACTCTCAGAAAGTAATCCACTGTGATTAGTAATAATCGGACATATATAGAGAGATTAGAGATGCATGTACAAACATCCAAGTGTTAGTTGCATTAAAAAAGAGTTTTTCTGTATGAAACAGTATATTTTTAAATGAAATGGAGATCTTTTTTAAAGGCTAAAACCTCATTCAATTTTGTGTCTTACAGGGTTTATATTGAGTACATATTATATAACTGCATTAAGTGAACTGTAAACCTAAAAATTTACAGCCAATTTTGAAAGAGACGCATCTTAGCTCTGGAAATTGTTATTGAATATGTCAATGCTGTTGTAATGAAATGCTTCTTCTAATTATGTGGTTATTAAATAAATAATTTTTTTAAAAAAAGAGTCCAGAAAAAGCTGAGTGCTCACATCTTCAAGCTTGCACAAGAAGCTGAGAGAGAGAGAGAGAGAGAGAGAGAGAGAGAGAGAGAGAGAGAAGGGACATGTCTAGCCCCCCCCCCCCCAGCGATATGCTTCCTGTAAGGTCAGACTCCTAAACCTCTGTAAATATCAAGGGGACTCCTAAACCTCTGTAAGCAGCACCACCAACTGGAGCCAAGTATTCAAATACTTGGAGACTATGGGGAACATTCTCATTCAAACCACCACAGCTACCTTGCCTTGCCAATGTTTTGGTGCTGGTAAAGTGCTTGACACGTAGCAAGTAAAATGGCCTGAGTTTAGATCCCCAGAACTCACATAAAAAGCTTTGTGTGGTGATGTGTGCCTGTAACCCCAGAGCTGGGTGAGAGAGGGCAGAGACAGGAGGAACCCTGAAGCTCACTGACCAGATAACTTAGCTGAATTGATGTCTAGGTTCAGGAGAGACCCTGTCTCAAAAAATAAGATGGAGAAAGGTTAAGGGAGACACCTGATATTGACCTCTAACTTACAAACACACACACACACACACACACACACACACACACACTGCTCCCCAACCGCATAGAATATTCATGGAGTAATAGTCTTCATTTATGACCTTCAAAGATTCTTCTCTAAAGGTTTTTTTTTTTTTTTTTTACCCTTTGAGACAGGGTTTCCCTGTATCCCCAGTTGACCTGGAGCTTGCTATGCAGACCAGGCTCTATTTCACAGGGATCTACCCACCTCTGCCACCTAAATGCTGGGATTAAAGGCATGCGCCACCAAGCCCAACTTTAATCCCAGCTCTTCTCTAAAGATTTTGATCTTTAAAGTTAAACTTGTAGTTTCTTTTTAATTGTTTTAAATGGTTAAGTGAAGTTAAATTTAGGTTAAAAAATTGCAGATTTAAGCCGGACATCATGGTGCGTGCCTTTAGTCCCAGCACTTGGGAGGCAGAGGCAGGCAGATCTCTGTAAGATCGAGGCCAGCATGATCTACATAGCAAGTGCCAGGCCAGCTGGGGCTACAGGAGAGACCCTGTCTCAAAAAGACCAAAAAACATTTGCAGATTTATTATACAGTCCATAATAATTAACATTTTAAGAATTGATTTAAATCGTTCAGATCTTTGCCATTGTACTGGCTGAAGACAGATTGTGGAAACTTTTCCATCACTTGTTCAAGCTGGTGACAAAAAGGGCTCCATCCAATCACAAGAGAGAGTACTTTGAAATTTAATACACTTTAGTTCATTCTCCCCACAGACTGACGTACACACAGTGCTGTGTAACAGTGTTGGGCTCAGTTCAATGGTGTATCCATTTACATGAGTGTTAGCATATTTTCACAGGAGCCACAGACCTTTACACATCTGCCAGCCTTCAACTCGACTTGCAAGTTTCTGTTTCTGAGAACCACAGCTCTAGCTGGGTCTCACCTTCCCTCAGCATCGTAACAGCTTTCTTTAGATCCTCACAGCAGATTTGACAAGATGTGAGGGAAACACAGTCATCATGTTACACAGCAAGAGGAGCATGAAGTCCAGACTATTTATAACCTTGCCCTTTTTAATGATAGTGTTCAGTGCTGGCTACTTAGTCTTAACCTGGAGTTAATGATGCAGTTCTGAACTAAGAGTCTTCTGATTTTTAGAGTTCAATTCTAATTTATAGTCTGCCCTTAAAGCAGACTATAAATACTTTAAAGCCTCAATGAAAAATTTTATAGCCTTATTGAGATAGAAGTCACATATCATACAATCCACCTGTTTAGTGCTTACAATTCATTGTTTTTCCTCATAGATTCAGCAGAGACTGCAGTCAGAAAACTCTGTGTCTATAGCCTTATCTCTTCTGGACTCTTCATGCTACCCGTGGGCTATTGTGACTGGCTTATTTCATTTAGCATAATGATTTTAAGGTTCATTCATATCAGAACACATATCAAAACTTCATTTCTTTTTATTGACAAATATTCCAATATTTCCATCTGCCCGTTATCTACCTATTTATCAAGTGGCAGATATCCAATATGAAAATTTCCTATAAGAAAAAAGAAGACCAGGTATGGTGGTATGAGCATATACACCCAGATCTTGGGATCCTGTCTCAAAAAAAAGGTAGGTCATTTGTAATCATGGAATTTACTACCTTGGATGACTATTACATATGTTTTTCAATTTTTTTAGAAGATTTATTTTTATTTATGTGTACTTGTGTGTGTGTGTGTGTGTGTGTGTGTGTGTGTGTCTGACATTTGCACACATCACACATCCAATGAACTTCTGCTCCTACCTCGGCAGTGGAGTGGGCATGTGCTATACAGAGCCCATTGGTGATATATCCGCTAAGTGGATGTAGTGTTTACTTGGTGATGTTTCCACAAAGAATGATGTCCTAAATAGTTAGGAACTTCCAAAGCACCCCAAACTACATCCACTCTTTAGATCCAAGCCTTCAAATAACTGCCCAGTTCCATCTGTGGTGAGGAGATATTTGCAGGGAGTGTCAAGCTGTGGAGGAATGATTAGACTGTGTGGGGCCCTCTCAGAAGTGACGACTCAATGTCTATAAAGAAGACTCTGGGCCTCATTTTGCAGACATAACCCAGGCATTTTTTACAGAGTTGTGTAGTTTACCTGCCAATAATCATTTCTATAAACGATGGTGTATTATTACTTGAAGATTAGTACTTACAATACTGACTATAGCAGCTGAAGGGCCACTGTTAAAATCTATAGACAAATATCATCAATTATTGTATGAAAGAAATGATACCCTTAAAGCAGTTACAGACTGGCTGGACTAATGTGAAAGATTTATGAATAAAACATTTCAGACCAGAAAGTAGAGGCAAGCAGTTCTGGGTGGAGGAAAGGCAGTCATGCTCAGATTCAGGTGGCGAATATCTTAGAAACACAAGCACTGTATTTATTTGCATGCTTGCTCAGCTAATATACCACCACAATATCATGTCTGTTTACTCCACTGAAAGTGCAGATGGTATAATAACTGTCAGGATAATGAATTAAAATAATGTATGTAAAGATGCTTAAAACAAGTCAGGCATGTTGTAACTATAAACCAAACCAAGAAGGATTCCAATTTGGTTTATGTCAAATACCAGTATAGACTATCCTCAGGCCTCTTGGGGTAAGTCTATATAGCGCAGCTCTCCGTGCCGGGACTCCCTAACCCACATTCACCCTTCCATCCCTCCCGCCCCTTCTATACTCCTAGTTTGGGCCCTGCACCATTCCTAGTCTTGGGGCCCCAGACACCTGGGGAACCAATACTGCTTCCTGATCCTTCTCACCCAGAGCAACTCAGTCCCTTTCTTGGGCTCCAGGAGCACCGCTTCTGGTCCTGGCCCTGCCCTCACCTCTTTCTGCTTCCCTGAGCCTGCATCACCGGCTAACTCTCCTAGCCTGCACTACTATCCTCAGGCCTCTCCTGCACCATCTTGGGGCCCCAGACACCTGGGGAACCAATACTGCTTCCTGATCCTTCTCACCCAGAGCAACTCAGTCCCTTTCTTGGGCTCCAGGAGCACCGCTTCTGGTCCTGGCCCTGCCCTCACCTCTCACCTCTTCCCTGGGCCTGCACCACC
>NW_008355790.1:771642-772976 GCF_000622305.1 Nannospalax galili
GTTAAAAATGTGTCGTTCTGAACTTCAGATACTTTTTTGTGTGCGCAGTGCTAAGAACTGAACCTAGGGGTTCACAAATTTCAGTCTGGGCAGGTGGGGAATGATGTTTAAGGTCATCCATCCCTATATAGAGGGCAGCCTCAGGCTGTGTCGTTCTGAACTTCAGATACTTTTTTGTGTGCGCAGTGCTAAGAACTGAACCTAGGGGTTCACAAATTTCAATCTGGGCAGGTGGGGAATGATGTTCAGGGTCATCCATCCCTATATAGAGGGCAGCCTCAGGCAGGGTATGTAGGATGGACCACAACACCAGGCCCCAATAGAGAATGCCCTCTTCTCTCCTAGCTCAGGCCCAAGTCCCTCCCGCCATCCCTTTCCCAAACTCTCCTCTTCAACAGAGAAAAACATTTACAATTCTTGAAAGTTGTCCAGGACATATGGTGCAAGGCGCCTGTAGCAGGCAGCAATCTGACCCAAAAGAGCTAGCGCCTTCCCCCATGCTTTTTGGCAGAAAGGATGGGGCACAACTTAACTTCCTCTTCACTTTCCTCTTCCTCACTCTCCTTCAGAAAAATCATTGCTTATACTAACAATCTGATGTCGACCAGTGATGCACACAGGACCAGAACCAGACTTCAGGCGGAAGGTTACAGGTGGCTGGAGCTGGAAATCATCCAGACAGAGCATGGGCTGGCAAGACAACCTTAGATTGGCCATAGGAACTGCAATCTCCTGGTTGTCATGATTCCAGACCACAACTTCCACCACATTACACTTGTCCTTGGCCCCCTCGGTAAGGCAGAGCATGTTCAACGCCAGCATGTGTTCTGTATCATCCTCTTCCTCAACCTTGAAGGTGAAGGAACGGGTGTGGCCAGAGAGCTCACAACCAAAGAAAAAACTGTCCATAGTGACGGGCCCGGGAATCCGCAGGCCCCCGACGCCCCTGGCGTGGGAACGGCCTTCTTGACTCAGGAACGCTAAAGCTGCAGCAGTGCCTGCGGCCATGCTGAAACGGCCCTATAGCTTTTCTATATACCAATGACAAGCAGTCAGAGAAAGAGCACAGGGAAACCCTCCCATTCACAATAGCCACAAAAAAAATAAAATACCTTGGAATAAACCTGACCAAAGACATTAAAGAGCTCTACAAGGAAAATTTTAACTCTGTAAAGAAAGAAATTGAGGAAGATACCAGAAGATGGAAGGACCTCCCATGCTCATGGATTCGAAGAATTAATATTGTGAAAATGACCATCCTACCAAGAGTCATATATAGATTCAATGCAATGCCAATCAAAATCCCCATGACATTTTTCACAGAATTGGAAAAA
>NW_008355790.1:775468-793870 GCF_000622305.1 Nannospalax galili
TGAAAACGTCTCAATGTCAATTGCTTTGGAATGAATTCTTCTGTATGAAAAAAAAAGTTGTGCTGTAAAGTAAAAAAAAAATATTAGAGCAATTAAGAGAAAGAATAAGAACAAATCATTCTGGAAGAACGCAAAGGAAAATAGCTTTAGATACTTAAGTGACAATAGAATTTATTCTCATAATTGTTTTAATAGCTTTTGTATAATCCTCATCGCTATTATGAGATATAAAATGTATTTATCAAATCTGTAATCATTATGCCAAAAAATCTGAATTAGTGTAATATTTTGCATATTGTTAAAACTGTAACTTTAATTGTAAAAAAAAAATACCAGTATAGAACTCTTTGCTTTATAATATCATTTCTGTGATTAGGGAGATGACTTAGTGAGTTAAGTATTTGCCACATGAGCATTAGGGCCTGAATTCAGATCTCTAGCAACCATATAAAAGGTTGGGTATGGTGCATACTTGTAAATCTCAGCTCTCAGCACTGGGAGGATCCCAGGGGCAGTATAGAACTCTTTGCTTTATAATATCATTTCTGTGATTAGGGAGATGACTTAGTGAGTTAAGTATTTGCCACATGAGCATTAGGGCCTGAATTCAGATCTCTAGCAACCATATAAAAGGTTGGGTATGGTGCATACTTGTAAATCTCAGCTCTCAGCACTGGGAGGATCCCAGGGGTTTGCTGGCCAGCCAGTCTGACCAATTGGTGAGCCCTAGAATCAGTGAGAGGCACTGTCTCAAAACCTAAGGTTAAGCCTGATAGAGGAAGACACCCACTGTCAACCTCTGGCCTTTGCATGGGTGAGTGCACACACACACACACACACACACACACACACAATTTCCAAGTCTGAATCACTGCAACAGTTTTCAAAGTTTCAGTACAGTGTAACCAGTAGAAAGACTCTTAGATTTTGCTAGAAGTTGGCATGTATGTAGAATAAGCAGTTCAAATCAATATGGTGCTAAGGGTGATCAAAAAACAAATGTGAGTCCTGTCCTCAGTGGGCTGTAGGAGGCCAAAGTCAACCATACCATGTGCTATATATAAGTTCTGAGGAAAGAGTCTCTTCTAAAACCCACTAGACATTGTAAATGCATTATAAAATGGAGGGAGTTATAGGAGACACAGTGATTAATTGATACTATACAGGATTGTCTTCCGAGTCAGACAGATGCCATCTTCCTGAGCTCAACTGTGCCACTTGTCAAAGATCCTCACAGCTGGGCGTGTTGACTGCTCACTCACTGGCATAGAAAGAGGGGCAGGGAAATTTACAAGAGCCTCACTTGAGTATCCAGCCACATCTCCCAAACCATGATGAGCAAATCGGCCTTTATTGCACATGCCTTGAGGGAAAGGCTAGAATATAAAGGGTAGGGAAAATTAGGGGAGGGTCTCTCATCTTTTATGCCACTATAGGGAAGCATCATCCATGCTTTTGTGAAGACTTTCTGGTGTGACCTTAGGCTGGAACACCCCATTGCTCTGTGAATAAGCCCAATAAACTCATTAGTTTCCTAGATTACATTTTGGTAGATTCTTACCTCAGTTTGTCTTGGGAACAAATGAGGAGGGGGAAGATGTTTACACCCCCCAAGGAATTTTAGAAACAATTGATGAAGATCTAAAATAATAGCTAGAGCCGGGCTTGGTGGCCCACACCTTTGGTCCCAGCTCTTGGGAGGCAGAGGCAGGTGGATCTCTGTATGTTCAAGGTCAGTCTGGTCTACCTAGTGAGTTCCAGGACAGCTGGGGCTACAGGGACCCCTTGTCTCAAAAGAAACCCCCCCCCAAAAAAAGGGCTGAAGGTGGTGGTGCACACCTTTAATCTCAACATTTGGTAGGCAGAGGCAAGTAAATCTCTGTAAGTTCAAGACCAGCCTGGTCTACATAGTGAGTTCTAGGCCAGCTGGGGCTATAGGAAGACCCTGTCTCAATAAGACCAAAAGATAAATAAATAAACAGTAGCTAAAGAAAAGAGTTTAAAGCATTTGTATATTATCCAATCAGTGACCATAAAAATCCTTCTTAGTGCCCAAGTGCCATCTCTTTTCATGATCACACCATTACTCATGATGCTGTTTCAGTCACTGAGTCGCCTATGAACTCTAGCTTCCAGTGTTAGTCACCAGGGCTGCTACCCTGTCTCTTTCATGATGATTGTCTTTGGCTGTTTTCTATTAATAGAGCAAAATAACTGAGGCTGGGTAATGTATAAGGAAAAGGTTACTGCACCCACAGTTATGGTGAGATCCTCATAGCAAATGGAATCATGGTGGGAGGAGTATGTGAGGAAGACACCACATGGGGCAGGCAGCCAAAGTGACTCAAAGGTCAGGCTCACTTTGCTGTTGTTTGTGTTTTGCTTTGTATTTTTGAGACAGCGTCTCACAATGTAGACCAGGCTAGCCTCAAACTCACAGAAATCTATCTACTTGCCCCTGCTTCCTCAGTGTTGGGATTAAAGGCATGTACCACCACACCCAGCAATTTTTTCTTTCTTTTTTTTTTTTAAATAAAAACCTATTTTCCTAGAATCGTATTCATTTATGAGACCAGTATTCATTTTCCCAGGAGACAATGTCCCAATGACCTAATTACCTTGTACTAAAGCCTGACCTTTTAAATGGTCCACTGCCTGACACACAGTTTCCAGGACAAAACTGTTAGGAGGCTAACCACATCCAAGCCACAACCATAGAACAAGGCCTTCCCAGAATATTCAGGAAACTGTGAACAGTTATTTATTTTGTCAGAATAACTTTTCTGTTTGGAATGTTATGGTTTAAACGCAGACCAGCACATCATCTGAACACATCATTCTCTTTAGATTCAGATACTGGCATTGTAGGATGTCCTCTCTTTGGGGATAGCTACATGCCCATTTTTCAGACATTGCCATCAGTAGAAAGATAGGTGAGGTTTCAAGGGTGGAAAGAAGAAAATAAGGTTTCATTAGGGTCAGGATGCCAGGCCTGCATCTGGCCAAAAGCATATTTACAGGAAGGAAGAAGGTATTCATGAGAAGGCTCTGCTGGGTGGGAAGGCCATTGAAATTGGAAAGCAACAGTCTCAAAAGCTTAAGCCAGTCATAGCCACCACTGGAAGACTTCACAGAGCAGCCACGGAGGAGGTGGCTGGCAACCCCAGGTGACAGTGTGGGGGATGCACAATGTACATGGTGCCCGGCACCCACTGCAGTGGCCCTCAGGGCTAGTGATGGGAGGAGACACCATAGTTGGGAAATGAGCTTGTTTCACAGATATGTGACTTGATCTTCTTTAAATGGGATCATATTATATGTTAGGTCTTTGGATGTTTGGTTTAATGTTCTGTTGTCTTCATTTTGAAATTCGTAAGAATTTAACTTTTGTACTTGTGTTTTATAATGAAGTTTGATGGGACAATGGAGCATGCATGTGGTCAGTTGGAGATACACCAGGGGCCTGAAGGAGAGTGCCCCTCAGACTCCCCCACTGTCCTCTGAGAAAGAGCTGCCCTCTGTCTGACTCTGGAAATCCCCTAGATTGTTCGAACCCTTTCCTGGTACATCTGTTTATGGTTTCTATGAAATGGTCTGGGGCAGAAGAGGAAGAATGTTCTGCCCCAGCTAGCCAATGGATGTATAGGTTAAGGCTCTGGAAATCAGCTCTAGATTGTTTGAACCCTTTCCTGGTACATCTGTTTATAGTTTCTATAGAAATCCCCTGCTCTTCAGTTTTTGTGCTTAAAAACCCTGTGTGTCCACGGCTCTGGGTCACAGTGTAGCTCCCGAGCCTGCCTGTGTCCCTGGCCAGTTGGTTTCAATAAAGCAATTAAGTTCTCCTGAGTCTCAGTGTCTGAGTGGTCAATTCAGGGAATTTTTTGGGCCCCCCTCAAATATTTTGGGGGTTTGTCTGGGATTCCCTAAAAGATCCTTGGTCTGTTTTCCTGTCTTTTTTGTTCTCCATTTGGCACCTGACAACATCAGATCTGGTTTCTCCTGTGGTGAGTCTGTTTTGATTTCTGTTCTGGGTGTCCAAACTTCTAGGGGCTCAAGGGAGAGAAACTAGACATAGTGTTGCTCTCTGAGCCGGAGGATGGGGGACTCCCCGACCTTCCATCTGAATGGTTGACCACTTGGGCCCTCTGGGCCTTCGGTGTCAACCCTAATCACTCTCACAACAATTCTCCAACACGCGGTGTCTTTGTTCTGTGTCAGTCAAGTCTTGAACAGATCTACCCAGTCTGTCTGTTTCTCGTTTGTATTTGTTTCAGCGTAATCCTTTTCCATCATGGGTCAATCCCCTTCATCTGAAGAGACTCCCCTTGATTTAATTCTTTCTCATTTTAAGGATTTCCAGAAGGTGGCTGCAATCTCTGGAGATACTGTCTATTCAGGGAAATTCTGTACACTTTGTTCTCTTGAATGGCCGTCTTTTGATGGTGACTGGCCCCCCACTGGGTCCTCTTACATTAACAAACTTTCTTCTGTTCAGGTCATATCTTTGGAAACCCAGGACACCCTGACCAGATCCCCTATATTATGGCTTATTTTTAACCTCTTGGACAATCTTCCCAAATGGTTAAAACCCCATTTACCCCCTTCTCCCTTGAAGCTCTCTCTTCTGTCACTGGGGCCCCGAAGGCCTCTTCATCTGTCTCACCCACCTCTTGTCCTTCCCCCTTCAATGGAGGACCCCCTTTTAGATCCTCCCCCTTATTCTCACCCCCCATCTGCTCCCCCTCCTTCTGCCTCTCCTGCCTCTCCTCCTCCTGCTTGTCCTGCCTCTACTGCCACTCCTCCTTCTCTGACCATCCCTCCACTCCTTACCCCTCCCCACATGCATTCAGGCCAGCCCTATAGGCCCGAGATGACCCCTGCTGTCTTTCCCCTCTGTGCTATGGTCCCACTGGATTCCTCTGGCAGCAGTTTTCTTGTTTATTCTCCTTTCTCAACCAGTGGTCTTTATAATTGGAAATTACAAAATCCTTTCTCTGAAAACCCCCAGGCTTTAATTGGGCTCCTGGAGACTATCTTTCTTACTCACCAGCCCACCTGGGATGATATCCAACAACTCCTTCTCACCCTCTTCACCACTGAGGAATGCACCTGGATCCTCTCTGAGGCCCAGAAATGGGTACTGGCCAAAAATGGCTGATTTACTGAGGATCCTGAGGTGACTGAGGAAATTTCCCTTCACTGCTGCCCAGATTGGGATCCCAACACTCCTACAGGTAGGGAGTCACTCAAACTCTACTGCCAGATTCTTATGGGGTGGGGGTCTCCAGGCTGCTGCTAAAAAGCCTGCAAATTTGTCAAAAGTCAATCAGGTTTTTCAGGGACAGACAGGCTCCAGTACAGTTTCTGGAGAGGCTTATGGAGGACTACAGGGCTTACATGCCTATTGATCCTGAGGCATCAGAATATCAATGAGCAATAAACATCACCTTTGTGACCCAGTCTGCTCCTGATATCTGGAAGAAATTGCAAAAGTTTAAATGCTTCAAAGGAATCTCTTGAAATTGCCCCCAAAGTCTTCAATAACTGTGAGACTCAGGAGGAATGTGAGGAACGTCACAATTGAAAACTGGCATGGGCTTTGGCTCTAAGAGAGGGTGAACACCCCTACCCCAGAAGATATCTGCCCAGAGATCAGAATTGGCAGAGAAGACTGGGCCCTCAGGCTGGCCCCCTAAAGAGAGACCAATGTGCCTACTGTAAGGCGATGGGACATTGGATAAGAGATTATCCTCTGAAATGTGAGGGAACTCAAAAGGTACTTGAGTTAAAAGACTGAGGGGGTCAGGGCTCATCTCCCCTCCCCCAGCCCCAGCTAACCCTGAAGGTACAGGGGAGGCCTATTGACTTTCTGGCCAATACTGATGCCACCTTTTTGGTTCTGAAGAGACCCTCTTGGGCCCCTGACAGGACCACAAACTTTTATTCAAGGGGTCACAGGTGGCCGTACTTACCCTCGGACCACCAAAAGGACCGTTGACTTGGGTACAGGGAGGGTCCAACATTCCTTCATGGTTATCCCTGACTCTCCCTACCTGCTGCTGGGCCAAGATTTGCTAAGTAAACTCAGTGCCTCAACCCATTTTGACAAAGATAAAGTCAATGTAGAGACCACTGGATTTGTTCTCACCCTGTGGGCTGAGGACGAACACCGTCTTCGTGAAGAGCCCCCTCTGGACCAATTGCCATCCCTAAATTGTTAAATTTATGTAGGAGATCCCTCAGGTCTTGGTGAGGGGAAATCCCCCAGGATTTTCAGCCCACAGACCACCCATTATGGTCTCTCTGGAAGCCACTGCTAGCACAGTCCGGGTATGACAATACTCAATATCCTTTGAAACACGAACCTCTATGCAGGTTCACCTAAAAAGACCGCAGTAATCTGGCATCTTAGTCCCCTGTCAATCCCCTTGGAACATCCCTCTACTCCCCATGAAGAAACCAGGGACTAATGACTATAGACCCGTGCAGGATCTGAGAGAGGTGAATGCAACAGACCAGCCCAGACCGGAGCACTCAGTCCAACGGGAACAGGGAATTGGAGAGTGGGCAAGGATTCAGTGAGTGACAGACAGACACAAGAGATGGTTGATGATCTGAATGTAATGTTTTAAAGTGGAGCATCAGATTTTATACAAGTTACAGAACAAGATTGTGCAAGCATCAGGTTGATTTCATGGTTAAACATTTTGTTAGAAATACAATTCAAAATCAAAGCAATACAGTACAGTGTAGAGTGTTCTTATCTAATTAATCAGGTGCTTAGACTATTTGTCCTTTTCCCTTAGTGGTTTGGCAACATCAGCTACTTATAAATTTCATGGTTGGTAATTTTATGGTTCTGTTTTCTCAATTTTGAGGTTTCGGTGCCCGAGGTCAGCAAAGTTATAATAACTCCATATAACTTTAAAGGCTTGTTTCTCTAATCCTTATTTTCCTATTCTTTCTATCCATGTTTCTTATACTGCCTGTAATTATTCAAATATACTTTGCTGCTGACTTGTAGTAAAGGCACCAAGGTGGTCTAGATCTGGCTAACCTATCCATAAACTATGAATACCATGAAACTTTCCATCCTAAAATATTTACCCATCTATTATTTCCTTTATAAACTCTTGTATGAGAAAGTGGTTCATCTATGGGCTCGGGGATTCTAAATATGCTCTCCTTTCCCTTAAGGGGATGCCATAGCCTACCTCTCCCTAACTTGTAGGCAATTCCAAAGTCTGTCTTAACTGTAGGCAGCAATCTTCTTTCAGTATCTCTTTAATCTCCTTGAGTCAACGGAATTTCTAAGTCTATCTTAACTAAAGGCAGCAATCTTCTTTCTCTTATCCCTTTAATCTCCTTGAGTCAATTCTAGGAACTGAGGTAGGGGGATTATTTACAAATAATTCTTCTTGCTATAACTTATCTAGAATTTTCCAAGGTTGCTTATTCTTAGCTACTTTACTTATTGTTTGAAATAGGAAAAGAGCATTTGGAAGAAGTCTAATATCAGGAAACTGAGTTCCCAGGAAATCATCTGTATCTAGTCTTTCTTTAGGTGGGCCTAATGACCTGAGTAGGTACAAAGCAGTTCCTCTATGAGGAAAGAACAGGAATGAAGACAGCAATGAAGACAAGCACTAAAGCAGAACAGCCAAGGACACAGCATGCCTTTTAAACACAGCCATTCTCCAGGAAGCATTCTTCCTTTGAAGTTTTTTCAGCCTCGACCCACGGAGAGTTCCTCACATGGGCTCCACTGGAGGTGGCATGGCAGGTGAATAAGAGAGTCATGGACATACACCTCACTGTGCCTAATCCTTACACCCTCCTGAGCTCCCTGTCCCCTGACAGGATGATTTATACCATCCAAGATTTGAAAGATGCTTTTATCAGTATCCCCTTGGACAAGGGGAGCCAACCTGTCTTTGCCTTTGAATGGCAAGATCCTAAAGAAGGGTTCAGTGGCCAACTGACCTGGACAAGACTTCCTCAAGGGTTTAAGAACTTTCCCACCATCTTTGACGAGGCCTTGGATGAAGACTTCTGTAATACGTAGATGATTTGCTCCTCGCCACCTCTGACCACCCTTCTTGCCTAGAGGCTACAAAAGACTTGTTGAAGGAACTTCAACTTCTGGGGTACAAGGTGTCAGCTAAAGAGGCACAGATCTACCAGGAGGAGGTACAGTATCTGGGGTTTCAATTGGAAGGGGGTATGCACAGGCTTTCCTCTGTAAGGAAAAAGGCCATCCTGGACATCCCCATTCCCCAAAGTCAAAGACAAGTCAGAGAATTCCTGGGGTCATCTGGATATTGTCACCTGTGGATACCTGGTTTTGCAGAGCTGGCCAGGCCTCTATATGAGGTAACAAGGGGAGGGGGGCAGACCCTTACCATTTTCCTGGGGAGAAGAACAACAGCAGGCCTTTGACAACCTAAAACAGGCCCTCACTTCTGTACCAGCCATAGTCCTACCTGACATCTTGAGGCCCTTCTACCTTTATGTAGATGAACGGTTTGGTGTAGCAAAGGACGGACTTGCTCAAACTTTGGGCTCCTGGAAGAGACCAGTAGTCTGCCTCTCAAAAAAATTACTCAGTAGCAGCTGGATGGCCAGCCTGTTTGAAGATCATAGTGGCCACTGCAGTCCTACTTAAGGACACTGCTAAGCTCACCTTGGAACAACAACTGACACTACTAACTACTCTCCTACTAAATGTGCCCCGCCTGACATATGTGGTGACCAGTGCCTTAAACCCTGCATCCCTACTCCCTGAGACTGAGTCTGAGACAGTTGTGCATCATGATTGCTCTGAACTGCTGCAGCATGTCCAGGGAAGCCGACCTGATCTTACCGACATACCATGGAAGAACCCTGACTTGGTGATGTACCGAGACGGGAGTAGTTACATAAAAGATGGAGTCAGGTATGCAGGGGTGGCAGTAGTCATCCAGGAGGACATCCTATGGGCAGAAGCCCTGCCCAAAGGAACCTCCGCACAAAAGGCTGAACTGATAGCCTTGATTCAGGCCCTAAGACTGGGAGAGGGTAAGAGTGTCAATATTTACACTGACAGTAGATATGATTTTGACACTGTTCATGTACATGGGACCATCTATCAAGAAAGAGGCCTCCTGACATCAGAAGGAAAGACTATTAAACACAAACAAGAGCTCATTGATTTGTTAAGGGTCATATGGATGCCCAAAAGGGTGGCAGTCATTCATTGCCCAGGACACCAAAAGAACAACACACCTGAGGCCCAAGGAAACCAAAAGGCAGAACAAGTTGCCAGGGAAATAGCAGAATCCCCATCCGAACCTGCTCTCCTAGCCCTGCTAGAGCCTACGTTACCCGAAAAGCCTTCATACACACAAGAGGATGACAAATATTTCCAGACAATTCCAAATGGGTATGTCTCCTCAGGATGGAGCCACACTTCAGATGACAAGGTCATCCTCCCCTGCCGCCTGGGGGGAATGCTAGTTTGCCAGCTCCATGAAGGAACCCACATGGGAAGAGAAAAGATCAAGTTATTACTAACCAGATGCTTCCAGTTTCCTTCCTCAACAGCTACAATACAGGACATCCCCTCCAGATGTATGGCATGCAGATGACTAATGCCTACCCGAAAAATGACGAATCCTCAGGAAAACGTGAAAGAGGAACTGCACCCAGAGTCCACTGCGAGGTAGACACCTCCAGATGTATGGCATGCCAGATGACTAATGCCTACCCAAAAAATGATAAATCCTCAGGAAAACATGAAAGAGGGACTGCCCCCAAAGTCCACTGGGAGGTAGACTTCTCTGAGGTAAAACCAGGAAGGATGGTTTGGATATAAATATTTACTGGTTTTTGTAGACACCTTTTCAGGATGAACTCATTCCTAGGTTTGGTGTGCTCCTGGTGTTAGGATCTAACAATGGACCAGCATTCATCTCTCAGGTAATTCAGGCCTTAGCAAAGGCCCTGGGGACAGATTGGAAACTACATTGCGCATACCATCCCCAGAGTTCAGGACAGGTAGAGAGGATGAATTGGACCCTTAAGGAGACCTTGGCTAAATTAATCTTAGAATCTGGCACAGACTGAGTGACTCTCCTCCCTTTTGCCCTCCTCAGGGCCAGAATCTCCCCCTATATCGAGGGAATAACTCCTTTTGAGATATTATTTTCGGAAAGACCCCCTCCCCTGGTCCCAAGATTAAAATCAGAACTGTTGGCTGAAATATCTAATCATGAAATCCTCCAGTCTATTAGGGCATTACAGGCTGTACAGGAGCACCTCCACCCCCTGATCTGGCATGTGCATGAACTGCCTCTAGCTACTCCACATCCTTACTGACCTGGAGACATTGTCTGGATAAAGTGACATCAGAAGGAGTCATTGGCCTCTCAGTGGAAAGGACCATTCACTGTGATCCTGATGACTCCCACAGCAGTGAAGGTGGATGGACTGTGCACTTGGATTTATCACTCACTCGCCAAGCCTGCCCAGGTTGACCAAGGAAAATGGAAGGTCCAACATCACCCAGAAGACCCCCTGAAACTTTGATTGGTAAAAGACAATTCACCTGTTCCCCCGGTGTCACTATGACTCTGCTCCTGCTGACTCTACCCTATGGGACTGCCTCCCCAAGGAGCCTCCCAGCCCCAGACTTATGTCTGGAAATTATCTGATACACAGACAGGGAAGGTTATTATGGAGGTGACGCTCGTTTGAAACTGGCCTATGTTCTTTATGGTCAACACTGGGTAGAGGGGCCACCCAAAAACATGGGGGATACCATATGGGTGGTCATGGGGAAGTGATGGCACAGAGACCTGGTACTGGATGTAGGGCCGGCACCATAGATACAGAAAAAGCCTTAGGAACTGCCTTCTACACATGCCCAGCAAATACTAGGACTGATTGTGATGAAGAAGGAAGCTATTACTGTGCTTACTGGGGTTGTGAGACATGGGCCCCAACATGGTAACCACTTGAATGACAAGAGCCATACAGTAATATTCAACTGGAAAAAAATAGGTCTTGTACGGTCCCCAAGACCTGTAATCCTCTTATCATAACCCTAAAACAATGGGATGTCTTTACTATGGATCAGAAATAGGACATGGGCTGCACATGGGAACTGAGGGCCTATGTATCTGTCATGGACCCTGGAACCGTATTTACAATTCAAAAATTCCCGAAACTCATACTGCCTCGACCCATAGGACCTTTGGCAGAACTTAAGCCAGATTCAGACCCCCTTCCTTTAGAAACCCTATGGGCGCACGGATTTCACGGAGCGCCAGCTGCTGGCTGGCGCCTGTCTCTCCCATCCCACTGGGGTGGGTCACGTGCGCCACGTTGCTGGGGTGCGCGCGTGTCGCGCACCGTGTTGCTGAGGCTCTCTGCGACTACTGGGTGCTGGCGACTCTACTGATCGCTGCACTCCCAGGCGGGTTCCGTTCCAATCTACTGGGCACTCCCTCTGGGTTCGAGATCCGTCAGCTGCCAGGTCACGAGGGGAGGTGCGGGAACTGGCAAAAGCAGGGTCTTCGTGAGTTGTTGTTTACGAAGGGACAGCCCCCTCCGGAGAGATGCAGGGTTCAGTGATACAGCTTCAGACACAGCTTCTGATGCAACTCTGATTTATTAAGGGGAAACCAGGATATTTATCCTGTGGGGGCAATGGCAAAAGCCTTAGTGGATAGGTGCTTTTAGGATGCCCCATTTACATGTGGTGGTGGGCTCCTGCCAGGCTGTCAGACAGTGCCTGAAAATCACACAGGAAAACCTGGCAGTTTCAGAGCCAGAGGCCATGTATCTGTGGCGGCTACTTCAAAGATGAGTCAGGAAGAGAGCAGGGGGGCACCCTGCTGAGAAGAGGAGTCCTTCCATTCCAGGAAAACCTGGCAGTTTCTTGTGCCAGAGGCTATGTTTCTGGTAGGGCATCTGTGGCGGCCACTTCAAAAGGTGAGTCAGGAAGAGAGTAGGAAGGCACCCTGCTGAGAAAAGGAGTCTCTGCATAAACGCTGAGCCCCTTGGGCTATCCGGACATGGAGAGACTTCGACTTAACACAGCAGGGGTCCCCAACAAAACCCCAACTAAATTGGTCCCCAGCCTGACCACTCTCCTGACTATGAGGATGATGCCTCTGAGGGATAAAGATTTCCCTCCCCTTCTAGAGGGGGAGCCCCTTATAAATACCATGAAGTCTACCTTCCAGTATTTAAATAACACAAGCTCTGAGATGACCAAAGACTGCTGGCTCTGCCTGGATCCCTGACCACCTTACTACATAGGTTTTGCCCTAACTGCAAAAAGGGAGGATTTAAAATTAGTGCCCCTGAATGATACTGCCTCATGTCCCTGGGAAACTACTTTCACCCTAGGGGATCTGAAGGGATCATGAAGGGATTCATGTCCAAAGAATATCCTTTGACTACTTCTCCCTACCTCGGGGTTTGTAATCAGTCCTATACTTTACCTGGGAACACCTGGTCTATAGGAGACACCCAATTGCTTGCTACCATCCCCCCCAACTTGGTTTGCTTGCTCCTCTGGCCTAACCCCTTGTTTCATAGGGAGACAGGAATTTTGTGTACTGGTACATGTTATGCCCCAGGTTTATTACTATGGAGGGGATGCTGGAAGACATAATATGGGTCAGTTCCCCTCCTTGTGGGAACAGGGATAGCAGGGTCTGCCACCATAGGAAGAGCAGCTTGGGTCACCAGTAATTGAAACTTGAGAATCTTGAGCGAACAGGTTGATAAAGATATTAGGAGATTACATGCCACCGCCTTCTATTTAGAACATCAAGTAGACTCACTAGCTGAAGTAGTCTTACAAAACAGAAGGGGCCTCAATTTTCTTTTTCTCGAAGAAGGTGGACTCTACATGGCTCTGGGAGAAACATGTTGTTTTTATGCCAACCACTTGGGTATGATTAAAGACACCCTAGCCCAAATCAAAAAGAGTCTTTTAGAATGAGAAGAACTCAGAAAAAGTTCCCAAAACTGGTTTGAGTCCCTATTCTCCTGGTCACCTTGGCTTACCACCCTTATCACTGCTCTGGCCAGGCACCTCTTAATCCTTATAGCACTGTTAACCTTTGGACCCTGCATCTTTAATGTTTTAGTCAAGTTTGTCAAACAAAGGGTCTCTGCTGTACAATGGATGGTTATGAGGGCCTATTACAATCCCCTAGATGACATATATGAATCAATGGTTTGATTCAAGAAAATTCCCAAAAACAAAAAAGGGGAATGAAGGAGAGTGCCCCTCAGACCCCCTCCCTGTCCTCTGAGAAAGAGCTGCCCTCTGCCTGACTCTGGAAATCCCTTAGATTTTTTGAACCCTTTCCTGATACATCTGTTTATGGTTTCTATGGAAATGGTCTGGGGCAGAAGAAGAACAGTCTGCTCCAGGTAAGCTAGCCAATGGCTGTATAGGTTAAGGCTCTGGAAATCAACCCTAGATTGTCCAAATCCTTTCCTGGTTCTTCTGTTTGTGGTTTCTATAGAAATCCCCTGCTCTGCGGTTTTTGTGCTTAAAAACCCTGTGTTTCCATGGCTCTGGGTCACAGTGTAGCTCCCGAGCCTGCCTGCATCCCAGGCCTGTCAGTTTCAATAAAGCAGTTAAGTTCTCCTGAGTCTCAGTGTCTGAGTGTTCAATTCAGGGAATTTTTCGGACCCTGAACAGGCCTAGGCTCTGAGTCAGGCAGCCAGGTGCCCTGTGGAGTCACCAGGTGACCAGGACAGGACCTGGGCCCTGAGTGAAGGTGACCATGGTGGCATCTGAAGCTGCACATAGGTGGCATTAGCAGCAATGGCAGCCATAATGAAAAAGGGAAGCCTTCCTGTGGGGGCAGCACCAGGACCAGAGGTGAGCTGCTGCGGGCTACTGTGTCTCCCTGCAGTCTACATAAACATTAACTCCCTGAAGGAGCAGAGACATGAACTGTGGAGTTGTAGGCAGCAAACTTTATTAGTAAATTATTGCAAAGGAAAAACAGACACATGGGCACTGCGGTGAAGCATATCAGGAAGTCATTAGAATTTTCAGGAGCGTGGAATCTTCATTTTTTTAAAACACCAGAGCACTGCAAAACAAACATCCACAGGCTTAGAAATCAAATTTAAAGGTCATTAAAGTCAGTGGAAAAGAACATTATTTTCATGAGAAGTGTCTAATAAACTAATTATTAAGGAGAAAGTATGCATGTAGACAGTAAAGATATGCAGGGTCTATAATATGAGATATGAGAACTGACTAATTAATTGTTACTGAAGACAACTTTAAAATTAAGTTTTCCTTGTAAATACACAATTATCAAATTCATAAATAATTATTTTAAGTTACATAAAAGTCACAAAGTCAATTTCAAATGATATTTACAAGTTAGAGAAAATATCACAGGGAACCTTAAAATGCCAGTATGGAAATTTACACTTAAAATTCAGCTTAGCGGAAGCTGGAGAGGTGGCTCAGCTGTGAGCACTGGCTGCTCTTGCAGAGGACTCAGATTTGGTTTCCAACACCCATATGGGGGTAGTAACCATCCACAACTCCAGTTCCAGGGGACCTGACGCCCTCTCTGACCTCCATGGGCATTGTAAGACATGGGTGCACTTACACACATGCAGGCAATATACTCGTGCACATAAAATAAAAGAAAAACAATAAATAAAAATTTAAAATTCAGTTTAGCACAATTTTTTTTTTTTAGAAAAATCTTTTGGGGCTGGAGAGATGGTTCAGTGATTAAGAACACTGAATGTTCTTGCAGAAGACCTGGGTTTGAATCCCAGCACCCACATGGCAGCTAACAACTGTCCATAACTCCAGTTCCAGGGGATCCGACAGCCTCTTCTGTCCTCCATGGGCATTGCACGACACAGGTGCACTTACATACATGCATACAATACACGCATACACATAAAAATAATAAATAAAATATTTTTGAAAAAAGAAAAATCTTCTTTTTAGTTACATCTTCTTTTAGAGACATCATTCCATGACAACCATCATTTCTAGAAGTGGTGAATGTTATATTTCAAAATAATTTATCATAGTCATATAATTTGTCATAGCCTATAAATAGTCTCACTGGGCAAAGATACCTGTCCACATTTCTTCAGCTCAGCATTGTTCTAGAGATTTTAGCCAATACAACAAGATGAGAAAAAGAAGTAAAAACCACATGGGCCAGATGGAAAAAAGAAAACAGTTCATTTTAGAGTGTCATTATTTACAGAAGGGGTGCGGGGAGGGCTCAGTGGGTAAGAGTGCTTGCTGCAGAGGCATGAGGACCTGAATTTAGATCCCTAGCACCCAACGTGATAAGTATGTGCTTGTAACTATAGCTCTGGCAGTGGGGGTGAGGGTGTAAGTGTCTATGGGTAGTAAAGACTGGCCGTTGCTGGGGCTTGTTGGCCACCAGCCTAGCTGAAAAATCGCAAGTTCCAGGTTCGGTGAGAGACTCTGTCTCAAGGAAATAAGGCAGAGAGTAATAGAGGAGGACAGCCAATGTACTTCTCTGGCCTCTGCATGTACATACACAGATGCACCCCCCACCCCGCATACACATGTACACACACACATTCTCTCTCTCTTTCTCTCAGAAAAAAAGTGGGCCAGTAAGATGGCTTAGTCAGTTACCAAGCCTGCTGACTAGTTTGATCTCTAGTACCTGCCTGGTAGAAGGAAAGCACTGACTCCTGAAAGTTGTCATGTGACCTCCACATATGCACCATGGCACAGGTACAAGCACACATATACACACACACAAACACACACACAGGTTTTCTAAAACCTACAGAAATTTATGCTAGACTATAAGTGAATTTAGCAAGATTACTGAATATTAGTTCAGCACAAAAAAATCTATCATATTTTAATATCCTAGAAATGAACAATTGAAACTTGAAATTTAAAATAAATGATGTATGATAACATTAAAATTCTGAAATGTGGGGCTGGAGGGATGGCTCAGTGCTTAAGAACACTGACTGTTCTTACAGAAGACCCAGGTTCGAATCCCAGCACCCACATGGCAGCTAAGAACAGTCTGTAACTCCAGTTCCAGGGGATTTGAAAGCCTCTTCTGTCTTCCACAGACTTTGCACGACATGAGTGCACTTACTTACATGCAGGCATAACACTCATACACATAAAATAAAAATAATAAAAAATTTTTAAAAGAATTCTGAAATGTTTAGGATCAAAAGGGATAAAATGCTGATACATACAACATGGATCTCAGAAGCCATTTACCAAGTGAAAGAAGTCAGACAAAGCATTATGTAGTAAATGAGTTCGCTCAAAAGATCATTCTGGAAAAGACCAAACTATGGGAGAAATTTTTGCCATACACTAGGGCATTGAGGTAGGGGTTGTGAACTTCACAGGATATTTAGAATTACCTAGGAGATATACCTCTGAGCATGTCTATGAGGCATTTCTAGAGAGGATCTTAAAACTCTGAAATACCTCAAAGCTAATTTTAATTTCTATAATCTAAAAACATATATTCTTTTAGGAGAAAGTGGATTTTTGCAAATTTGGGTAACCTCCAAAATCAAATAGATAAAATATAGGGTTATGGGGCTGGAGAGATGGCTCAGCAGTTAAAAGCACTGACTGCTCTTGCAGAGGACCTGGGTTTGATTTCCAGCATCCATATGGAGGCTATGAACCGTTCAAAAACTCCAGTTCCAGTGTCTCTGACACCCTCCTCTGACCTCCACAAGCATTGCTCGACATGAGTGTACTTACATACATGCAGGCAATACACTCATACACATAAAATAAAAAGAATAAATAGATAAAAAGAATTAGCCAATAAAGTAGATGAGGTGTGTTTGTTTGGACTACTTTTTCTTCAGCAGGAAGTCTTGAAAAGAGACTGGAGAAGGGCCAGGAGGAGCAGTCAGATGAGGTGTGGGGACTAAGAAGCTTGTGCTGCAGAGACTGTGCAGAGGGATAGGCCCTTCCTTTCTCACTGGGCTATTCACCTGGGGATGGCCCCAGGGGCTAGGTGCACTTTGACTGAGATGCACAGGTCAAGACATAGTATGGTCTGTCAGGCTCAAAAGGCGACATAGCAGGATTGGTTGATAAAGCAGTGTTCACTCTGGCCCCCATCACAGACTTCATGGCAGAGTAGCCTGAGGGGGTGCTAGGGAGCCCTGGCATCCAAGAGCCAGGTTTTCGGGAAGAAACACCCCTCTGCAGCCAGAGCCTGAAGGGAATTTCAGAAGCTGAGTAGGATGGGAAAATGAAGACCTGGCAGATCTTCTCACCTCTGTGGAGTGACTCTTTTAATTGAATGACCCTTCACCCCCAATTCTTCATCCCTCCCTTCCTCAGCTCAGCAGGCTTCACTGTCCCTAGCATGAGCCCCAGGCCCATCCCATAGTCAGTATCTTACAAAGGATGCTAAGAAGTTGCAGTCTCTCCTGTAGCAAAGCCTGAGGTCCCAGATGCAGCTGTGATCACCCAAGGTCCCACAGACAAACTGGGTCCTGTTGCTAAGAGGAGAGGAAGTGAGAGAGTAGAAGGAAGGAGGGATCTGGGGTGCAGGCTGTGGGAACCTGTGCCTCCCTCCTTCAGTCCCAGCCCCCAACCTCTGAGGATAAGAAGCAGTCAGGCTGAAGAACTTTACAGGGGACCTGACCCAAACAGCCCTAACACCCAATTGTATTTTGTTTCCTAAAGTCCAACAATTAACCATCAATTTAAAAAGGACTAGGGGCTGGAGAGATGGCTCAGCAGTTAAGATCACTGGCTACTCTTGCAGAAGACCCGGGTTCAAATCCCAACACCCACATGGCAGCTGCCGTAACTCCAGTTCTAGGGAATCCAACTCCCTCTTCTATCCTCTGTAGGCACTGCACGACATGGGTGCACTTAAATACATGCAGGCATAACACTCACACACATAAAAGCAAATAAAGAAAAAAATAAAAGGACTACAGTGGGACTCAGTTGTTAAGAGCATGTATTGTTCTTATGGAGGACCTCTGTTCCTGGGATTCACATGGAAGGATTCACAACTGCCTCACACACACATATACATAAAAACAGCCAGGCATGCTTGCACAGGCCTTTAATCTCAGCTCTTGGGAGACAGAGGCAGGTGGATATCTATGAGATCAAGGGCCAGCCTGGTTTATATAGTGAGTTCTATGCCAGCTGGATCTACAGGAAGACCTTGTCTCAAAAAACAAAATCTTAAAAAGGAGGGGCTGGAGTGATGGCTCAATAGTTAAGTGCTCTTGCAGAGGACCCAGGTTCGATTCCCAGCACCCATATGGAGGCTATGAACCGTCCTTAACTCCAGTACCAGGGGAATCCAACGCCCTCTTCTGACCTCCACAGCATTGCATGACACGGGT
>NW_008355790.1:793980-813702 GCF_000622305.1 Nannospalax galili
GACCTAGTGGCTTTTTCATTTCAGTCAATGCAACTTTCAGTCCTGGAATTTCTATTTGGTTTTTTTAAAAAAGCATTTTAATCTCCATATATAAATATACATATATATATATTCTGTATTTGATGAGGCATCACTTTCAATGCTTCCTTTTAGTCCTTTAGACATCATTTTCTTTAGTCTTTCAGGCAAGTTTTGAGTAGCCATCTTAGTAATTTTTTTAAAGTCAGTTCAGCATCTGGCTCTCTAAGGAATGTTTTCTGTTGGTTGCTTCTTTCTTGCACATGTGTCATGCCTTCTTGCTTTTCAGCATGTCTCAAATTTTGTACATTTATGACCAAATAATGCAGCAACTCTAGAATCATTCTCTCCACTCCTGGGAGTTATTCTATATCATTATTGCTGCTGTGTTTCAGTGTTGTTTGGTGGCTTCCCTGAACTACTTCTGTAAAGTGTATTCTTTCTCAACAGTGACCACTGGAATTCTTGTTCAATTAGCTGAACATTAGCCATTGATTAGAGAGAGATCAATAACCCTCCAAGCCATTGTAGGTGGGCCATCTCTGTGCTGGGCACACACAGTCAGGCAGCTGAAAACTCTGCATTTGTCTACATGTCGCCCTTCTTGTGCAGAGCTTTGGAATCAACCAGATCCTGGAACTTAAGGCTTTCTTGGACCTTTCTGAATTGTACATACAGTCCAGGCATCACGTATATACAGCCGTGTGTGTGTGTGCGCGCATGCCAAATACCGCATGGTAGTCTTAAGGACATCTTATTTTCCAGTTTTTCTTTAGATTTTTTTTTTTTTGTTGGCCTGTTAGTCACCACAAAGTTTACTACCCATGGCAACTGTGAAATCAAACAATTATTTTTAAAAAGCATGTGTATGTGCATGTATGTGTGTGTTTGTGCAGGTGCTTGCCTGCCATGGTGCACATGTAGAAGTCAGAGAACAACTTTGAGGACTTGGTTCTCTCCTTCCATCGTGGGCTTCAGGAATCCAACTCAGGTCATTAGGCTTGCATAGCAAGTGCTTCTACCCACTGAGCCACTATGCTGGCCCAGCAATTGCTTTTAACTTCTGAAATATAACATGTACCACTTTTAGAATAAACAGTCATTAAATTTTAATAAATGTTCTTGACAAACATCTCCAAGAAAAGGCTTTGGAGCTGGATAAGCTCTTGAATAATCAGGTCAAATAAAGACAAATGTGCAAGTAGGGTCTCCTAGGGATCCACCTAAGAGGTTAAATGACAACTCTCTAGGATTGAAATTTTGAGGAACTCTAACCCATGTGGCCCTTCTGGTGACCTCCCAGATGCTGAGATCAGGGGCTTTTGGTTTTCAAGGTTAACACAGCCAGAAACAGGGAGGTGGGAGCAGCTTGCATTCCAAGCTTCAGCTGTCTTTCTTGAACAAATACTCCTTGGTTTGCTGTAATCCTTTAGTGAATTTCCAGGGTTTTGGACAAAATAACGAAAGTTGGTTCTGACCATGTTTGCTGTTTCCTCATTGATTTTAGGGAAGAGTTTTCAGGGCTTCTTTGTCATTTTTTCCTGGCATCAATGTACAATAAAGCAATACTGGCCTATACACACCATCAATTCACCCATAGACTTCATGTTTACATCAATAGTTTCAGGGTTTTGCAGTAGGATACCGCTGTTCTTCTGAGGTCCTGATCAAATTTACAGACATGTGCCACTGCAATGCAACCCTGTGCATTCACCACAAGTACTTGTGAATACACTCTCAGATGGTCTTCTGAATTATAATTCCAAGTGTTGCAAAGCATCTTATAATAGTCTGTCCTTAAGGGACCAAACAAATAAGTATAAAACAAAATGATGTCTCAGTAGCTCCGATTAATTTTGTTTCATTAGTTCTGCACTTCTTGTGCTCCTGTTACATAATTATATGTAATTTATATTCATAACTATTTCTTAATTTGCAGTAATTTTATCACTCAGAGGATAATTATTAATTATTCTTCCCTGTGATTATCGTGGAAGAAAAACAAGGCTTTTGAAAACCACAAAATTCAATTGGAAGGGAATTTCAAACAGCCACGCTCCCCTCTGCCCTGACATCCCAGATGGTGCCGATGGTCTGTGTTCATAGTTATGCGAAATGACAGATGTCTGAAGCAAATATTTTCAGCATATTAATAAGAGTGAATGCACTGCCATCCTCCGTATCAGCAGCCATGGTGCTGAGGAAGAATGCTGATGAGAATTCTCTCCGCTATTGCAAGAAGAAAGGCTCATGTCCATCCTTTGATTGGTTTAGTGTGTGGATCTGTAGTTCAATACATGGAAAATGAAAAACTTTAGGCTCTGCCGCCCATCCACTAGAGGCTCACAGCGTAGCTTCAACTGTGTCCCCTTTGGAATAAGATGCAGGAATGAACTACTAAGCCCACTAGTGAGCCTAGAAAGCAGATAGCAGCATCACATTTCTTCAGCGTCACAATCAGAGAATGAAGTAATAAACACTTTCCCCCTCAAAAAAATCTGAAGTTATTTTAAGCTCTGAAATATATAAATAAATATATATATTATATTATATTATATTTGAGACAGAGTTCCATGTAACTCAAGCTGTCTTTGAACTGGTTATGTAGCTGAAGATAACCCTGAAATTACAATCCTCATACCTCTACCTCCCAAGCATTGCAATTATAGGCGTGTACCACCCCACCCAGTTTACGGTTCATATAGTGCCAAGGATCATATCCACGTCTTTGTGCATGCTAAGCAAACACTCAACTGACTGAGCTATATTCCTGATGCCTAAGCTCTGAAATATTAATTTTTCAATTCTGATGGAAATCCCTCTAAAACTTATCCCACAGTCAACTTCTTTCTTGATAGTGGTGACATAGAACATAATTTCAACTTCAGCTTCATACCTTAGGCTGAGTAGGTGATTTCATTATGTGACATAGGATGGGATCAAAGTGCAAAGGCCACTTGAGCCTGACATCAGTTCTGGGAATCTTGAGTGCTGATTTAAGTCCTCAACTCCTGTTCTTATGAAGCTGAACACATTCTAGTATGACAAGAAACAATATATCTGCCCCAGACATCAGAGTGAGAAAGAAAACCAGAAATACAAAGGAAGAAGTCACAGAAAACGAAACTGTATTTCCTTAAAAAGAAAATTTAATTACTCTTGATTTCTCATCAGCAACAAAAGCTGAAATGATGCAATGCCATCTGCACTGTGCTGAAAGAAAATAACAGCATCTAGAATTTTGTATGTGGTAAAGGTATTTTTAAACTTTTTAAAATTTTTATTTATTTTTTAAAATTTTATGTGTATGCATGCATGTATTGCCTGCATGTTGGTAAGTGCACCCGTGTCATGCAATGCCAGTGGAGGTCAGAGAGGCTGTCAGATACCCTGGGACTGGAGTTACGGACAGTTGTTAATTGCCATGTGGGTGCCTGGATTCGAACCCAGTTCTTCTGCCGCTGAGCCATCTCTCCAGCCCCCTGGTAAAGGTATTTTTAAATAGTGAGAGCTAATCCAATAAACTTCAAACAACAAAGAACTGAGAGTCTGCCATCAGTAGATCTACGTTTTAATAAATTTGGAGGTATGTATTTAAGTTAAATTATTTATTTTAAATTATTGATTTATTTATTTTTATTTTCTGTGTATGATGAGTGTTTTGCCTGTGTATAAGTGTACCTGTGTCGTGCAGTGCCTGCAGAAGCCAGATGAAACCATTGGATCCCTTGGAACTAGAGTTACAGATGGTTGTTAGTCACCATGTAGGTGCTGGGAACTGGACCTTGGTCCTCTGCAAGAGCAGCCACTGCTCTTAACCACTGAACCATCTCTCCAGCCCCGTGGGGAGTACAGAGGATTCTTGTCTATCTATGTATAGGTCTCTGTCTTTAAACATTTGCTTTCTGGGTGGCTGCAGTTATGTGGCAAGTTGTCATGTTACAGAATAATCAGTAATGAACTGACTATGTGAAATTTGTCCTCACCTAGACAGCCCTCCCTTCTGACCAGCTGCATCATCTGTCCTGCTTTCACCTCTCCAGGGTCACAGCCCAGCACTACCTGGTGTCACTGGCGGGAAGCTACTGGATTCCTTGATGCCAAGGAGGAGGATGTTCAGCCTTGCACCAACCCCTTATTTTGGTTTTTTTGAGACAGGTAGTCCCAACTGGCTTGGAATTGGCTATGTAGACCAGGCTGGCCTCAATCTCACAAAGATCCACCAGCCTTTGCTTCCAAAGATGTGTGTCACCTTGCCTGGCTTTTATTGAATTTTTTTAAAAAAGATATTTGTTTTTATTTTATGTATATGAGTGTTTTGCCTGCACGTATGTATGTGCAGCACGTGCATGCCTGGTGCCCACAGAGGCCAGAAGAGGGTGCTGGATCCCCTGGGACTGGAGTTACAGCTGGTTGTAGGCTACTAGTGGGTGATGGAAACAAAACTCCAGTCCTCTGCAAGAGCTGCCAGTGCTCATAAACTCTGAGCCATCTTTCTAACCCTGAAAGGATATATTTTAATTAGAAGCAAAATGAAGGCTGAACCTTTTGGGGAGATACTTTATATCCATATCATAACATTAATTCCTTGCTCTTCAGCCTCACACTTCTGCCTCTAAATGATAGATTTGAAGATCAGAGTTAAGACATCGAGAAGGTCTAAGTTTTTAGATTAATCAACATGGCAAATTGCATTACTCTTTAATGAGTGGTTTCATCTATTATCCAAGGAATGGGGTTATTTATGAGAGAGTTGTGAAAAAAGCCACATAGATGTGTAAGATAAAATTGCTGAAAGTCGATGTGTGCTTAGTAGCCAGCGTCGTGGACCACATGCATAAAAATATTACATAAATGCTTGTTGACAAATAAAGGAGTAATTCCAAATCATAAATAATATTATCAGATTGATACTATTTATTGATGCTAGCATAATAATGAAAAAAGGAAGGTACGTGGAAGAAAAAATAGTTTTTATTTTAATGTTTCATTTTTCATATAAAGATGGCTTCTTTCCAAAATCTAAAGTAAGACAATAGTACCTACAAGCACCAAATCAGTTTCTGCTCTCAGATTCTCTCCTTCCTTCCTTCCTTCCCCTCCCTCCCTCTCTCCCTCCTTCCCTCCCTCCGTTCCTTCCTTCTTGCCTGCCTATGTTACTAAAACAGTAGAGAGAGCTAAAATTAATGAACCAAGGTTGCTGCCCTCAGCATCTTAACCTCCTCGCTACTGGTTCACCCCTAAATCTGCTCTGTAGATTCCTACTCTGGTCCCTTTCAGGACCTGCATTCCTGAAAGTCATTAAATATCCCCAAAGGTTAGCAAGGCATTTTTATGCACTTTCTTCCTTTTTGAAGTTGTGAAGGTATTTGACCTCTGGTATTATTGGAGTTTTTCTTACATGATGGTGGCAAAGTTCTGTCTCTTCATCTCCTTGTTTATTTTGCCTTTTATTCTGTTCCAAGAACAACGCTTCTTTAAAATTTCAAATTTAAGATGTTCTCTTAGTGCTTCTCTATTGACCTTTTTGAAGCACATCATCCATTTTCCAATTTCCCTGGAAGGGAGGCATTTGTGTAGTAGCAGAGTACACAGGCTTCTCTGGAGCATTTTACAGCACCAACCATGGATCCTTTAGTCTCTAGATTCTGTACCCTACTGAGCAATTCAGTTCCACAGGTTTAAGGCTCAGTCCTACAAAACTAGCTCCACATCAGACAACTGTCACAAGTTCTGGCTGCCTATGCTTCTGACTAAACAGCTGTAACTTGGACATTATTATAACCGCCTCATCAGGCTCAATCATTTGACAGGATATTACAAACCACAGGGAAAGAGTTTACTAACCTTCCCTAGTTGACTATAAAGGCTGCAGCTCAGACAAAACCAATGAGAATGATGCACACGTACTGAGTGTGGGAGCACAGTGCTCCCATGCCCTCCCTTAGGTGCCTCCTATATTAACTATTTCTATCATCACTGCATGAGAATACCTTACAGAAGCAACCTAGCAGAGGGGTGTTCTGGATAGCTTCAGCTGTCCTCTTGACTTTCATTTCAATAGCATAAACTTAGGCATAGCAGGATTATTAAAAACAGTCAAAAATAACAAAGACCACTCCTATCACTGAAGAAATTCCAAGGGTTTTTAGTAACTCTGGGTAGAAGCTGGAGACAAAAGCCAAATATATTTCTTGTTATACCACAGCTCCAGAGCCAGGGGACCTGGGTTTGAATCCCAGGAACCATGGTCAAGCTGTGTGACTTCGGTAATTTCCA
Source organism: Nannospalax galili (assembly GCF_000622305.1). NCBI lineage: Eukaryota > Metazoa > Chordata > Mammalia > Rodentia > Spalacidae > Nannospalax > Nannospalax galili. The sequence continues at coordinate 800,278 of NW_008355790.1, forward strand.
TGTGACCTCATTTCCTCTGCTGTTAAATGGTGATAAGAAAAGAACCTACTTGGGGCTGGAGAGATGTTCAGCAGGTAAGGGCACTGGCTGTTCTTGCAGAGGGCCCGGATTCCATTTCCAGCATCTGTAGTGGTTAACAACCATCCATAACTCCAGCTCCAGGGGATACGATACCTTCCTCAGGCTTCCACAGGCATTGCATACACGGTGACTTATGTATATGCAGGCAAAACACCCAGACACATAAAATATTAATTAAAAAGAATAGCATCTACTTGATAGGTTTGTTTTATCAATTGAATTAATAAAAGCATCTGTACTGGCTGTACTGGGCTGGGGGTGTATCTCAGTGGCAGAGGACTTGCCTCGTATGTACAAGGCTATTAGATCTCCAGCACTACAAAAAAAAATGAAGTAAAATTGTCAGTGGCGGCAGGGATGGAGACAGAGCTCCACACTGCCGCCTGCAGCATCCTAGGAAGTGCCTTTAATCTTTTGGGGATGTCAACTCTTATAAAACCAGATCCTTAGCTTAGATGCAGAAAAGAATTTTAAGATGAATCAATACAAATCAGAGGATTTATTCAGAGGTTTTTTTTTTTAGGTTTTTTTTTTTTTTTTTTTTTTTTTTTTTTTTATATGGGAGGGGGAAATTTTTTTTTTTTTTTTTTTTTTTTTTTTTTTTTTTTTTTTGAGACAGGGTCTCGCTGTGTAGTCTTAGCTGGCCTGAAACTCTTTATGTAGACCAGGCTGGCCTTGAACTCACAGAGATCCATCCAGCCTGCCTCTGCCTCCTGAATGCTGAAACTAAAAGCACACACCACCACACCTAGCCTTTAAGAGAGATTTTAAAATATAGACTTAAGCACAAGCATTAAAGAAAGAAAGAAGCTGCCATAAAGAAAGTAAGGTAGACTAGGGAACGTAGATGTGGGCTTCACTGTTTACAACAGTGATACATAAGATTTAGGGGATTTTTTTTTTAAATCATTATCTTCAAAGGGTTATTAAGGAATCTGAATGACATTACAGGTGGTTCAAGGAGCATCTGGCTGGACCGATGAAAACAGGAGATAGAAACTGGGCAGGAAGTTTAAGGCAGGGACACCAAAGGCAGCAGTTCCAAGAATGTCCTTGGTTCTTGGCCTTGAAGATCAGAAGGGAGCTCTGGTTTTGTATCTCCTGAATTAGCAATCTTGCCTGGAGACCACACATGAGGGTATGACTGGAAGTCCAGTCCAGACACTCATCTCTTCTGGTGAACAATTTTGGAACCAGATCTCTGAGTTTTCACAGTAGAAATTTCTGGGTTTTTATGGTAGAAATGGGTTTTATCTATTCCATGATTTTTAACTATTGACACAAAAGCATAACTCTCACTTCAAAGAGGATAAGAGATTTTTTTTTTCTGGAGCCAAAAATGAGTGACCATGGCCCAGGAACACAGATTCAGGCTACCCCAAATTCCATGTTCCAGCATGGAAGTGTTGTGCTCAGAGATCAGACCCCCAAGAATAACCACGGAATCTGAGGGCACACAAGAACAAAGAGTCTTTATTCAGGCTTGAGCTCAGGCTCTCAGACCTCACCAACGCAATGGATCTGTGCTGAGAGGCCCGATCACAGGGGGTGGGACATTTTATAGGTTTTAGACAAAGGGAGGAGGGGAATAACAGAGTCACACTTTGATTGGTCCAAGGAGCCCACGCACGCCAACACACTTTTGAATTGATTGGTTATAGGGGATGCAGTCCTGGAGATTTCTCATTGGTGGGTGCTACCCTCAGAGCTATGGAGTGTGATGACTGTTATCTGTGGGGCCAGAAGTCCCTGTTTCTACCTTATAAGGCTGTTATATGCCTAGGCTTGCTTAATCTATAGCCTCCTAGTGTGGGGGTGGTAGGTGGAGATTACAACATTCCTGGGTTCCAGGCTTGCCTGAAACAGCTAGTCACAATGGGATAAATACAGTTTGTCCTTTCAATCAAGCAATCAAGCAGTTTACAGAAGCGAAAAAGAGCAGTTAGTCCTAAAGAGGGGCAGGGGTCTCGGGAGTTCAGGGAGGAGGCCAATGAGGAGGGCTTCACATTCCCCCCTTTTCTTTGTAACTTAGAGAGGACCCAATCTTGGGTCCAGTTTAGGGTTCCTGAGGGGGGGTTCTAGGGGCTGATACTGGGACCTCAGAACCATGAGTTGCACTGTGCTCACCCGTTCTTTGACAAAGGCAACCAGCCGATTGATGATGCATGGTCCAACAGTTACCAATAATAAGAGGAGGACTATAGGTCCAGCTAAGGCTGAGAGCAAAGTGGTGAGCCAGGGAGATGAATTAAACCAAGATTCAAACCATCCTTCCTGGGCCTCTCACTCTCGCTTCCTCTTTGCTAATCCTTCCTTTACCTTAGCCATAGATTCCTTGACTACCTCTGAATGGTCAACATAAAAACAGCATTCCTCCCCCAAGGCTGCACAAAGCCCTCCTTGCTGCAGAAAAATCAAGTCCACCCCTCACTGGTTTTGTAATACAACCTCAGCGAGAGATGAGAGAGATGCCTGTAGATGAGAGATTGAATTTTCAAGTTGCTCAATGTCCAGGTCAGTGGCAGCCCTTAGATCTGAATAGTATTTGCCCTGAGTAATTAATGAAGCCGTCCCTGTCCCTATCCCTGCCAAGCTAGTACCCAGAAGTAAACTGAGAGTGAGGCCTGTAGCTGTGATAAGTTCCCGTCGCCTGCAAGGGGGACCACCCCTCCCCTCTAGGTGACTGCAGACCGCGTCCCCATAGTGATATAGGAGCCGAGGCACCAGGCGGACAAGGACACAGAATCCTCCAGTTTGTTTTAAGACCGCCGCAGATGCGCAAGGAGTTAAGCCGGTGGAACATGCCCACCAAGTGTCATTCTGGGGGATCATGTACTCAGATGGGTTACTTACAGGGAGGGTCCCATTGCAAAGGGTTGCTGTATCCTCAGTTACGTTTCCAACGCATAGTCCTCACCCAGTCACCTGTTGTAGTGTTATAAGATGATGGGGGGACTGCCAGTGGCACTGATTTGGCTCCTTTGTCCAAGCCACGTTGGCCTTCACAGCTATCCCCTCATAGTAGGGGGGTTGCTGTGTCATAACATAACCAGCACAAGCTAGTGAGATCGGGCCTTGTGGCATTCAGGACCAAGTAAGATTGTTGTAGTAGATCCACCATGGGGTGTCGTCCCTCACCTAAGTTGGGCTCGGGGTGGCATCTCTCTGTCCATAGTCCAAGTCTGGTTGCTGCTGAGGTCAGGGGTTGCATGGGTGTAGTTTGCATGGGTGTAGAATCCTGGGAGAACTTGTGGCCTGGGCTTGCAGTGGAGCAAAGTTTTACGGCAGTTGCCTGTGTGGGGCACATGGGGGGTGGGGCTTAAGTATTTTGTTAGGGCCTACTACCGATGGTTGCTCTATCGGTTCCACCTTTAGCCTAATTACGATGGTGGAACCTGCATGTCCTCCATATTTATAATATACCATACTCCATCTGAGGCCACTTTGCTAGCGCCTGTCTTGTTTTCCTTTGGCAGAAAACGTGACTTTTATTCAGTCCAGATCACACGGCTCACAGGACTGTCTCCTTGGATTGGGGATGGGCCCATACTGGATGGGGTTAGTATAGGCAAAAGAAACTAAATCTGTCTTTTTCACTGACCATCTCCATTCCCTGTCATTGGAGGTGACACAGGCCCAACTTTTTCAGAAATAGGACTCCTAGCCTCCACATTCCCTCTTGTCGTTATGGTGGCCCGGGCACGCATAAAACCCATGCCTCCTAGCCAGGTCCTGTTGCGCTGAATTATAAACCTGATTTAAATCACACAGACAGAAGTATGAGTCAGGCCACCAGGTGTTCTCGGGGGCCATGTGTGTGACCTGGCTTAGAATATCATTTGTCTCCCTGTCCATGAGAATCCAGGTTAGCTTGCACGGTTTATGGGGGTTGCCTTCTGTTCCCTCGGTGGCAGGTCAAGAATCTCAATAAGATTAGCCAATACATTTTTAGGGGCCCACCCGGAGTCTTAGCTTAAGGGGATTATGCGGGTCAGGTGAGGCAGTCCACTTATCCTCTCCTGGAGACTCAGTCAACTCAGGGTCTGCTGTCTTAGCATGAGAGTGGTGGATCCAGGAGGTGGGGTTCCAGGGTCTCTCGGCAATGTCTACAGATGTAGACTCGATCGCCAGGCTGGTAGTTGTGGGGACAGGTCGGGGAGTGGCCTCATAGATGGCTTTCAGCCAGGGCCATATGTCCCCATGCACCTGGGCCACCGACCCTAAAGAATCAAGCAACTGTTGGTTATCAAATTTAGCGATTAAGTCAGCTTGTAAGTTGGGAAGAATGGGGGGGGTCTACCAAACATGATTTCATATGGGGTTAGTCCTAGTAGATAGGGCGAGTTCCCCACCCTATACAGGGCAAAGAGAAGGAGAGCCACCCAGTCCCCACCAGTCTCCATGGTCAGTTTGGTAAGGGTCTCTTTTAGAGTTTTGTTCATCCTTTCTACCTGCCCTGAATTCTGTGGTCTATATGCACAATGTAATTTCCAATTTGTCCCCAATATCTTAGCTAACGATTGGGTTACCTGTGAAGCAAAGGCAGTCCTGTTGTTGGAGCTCAGAAGGGCTGGGATGCCATACCTGGGTAAGATGCCTTCCAGCAGTTTCTTGGCTACCACCTGAGTGGTCTCATGCTTGGTGGGGAAGGCTTCAGTCCATCCTGAAAAGGTGTCTACCAGAACTAGTAGATATTTGCCTGGCTTAAATTCTGTAAAGTCCATCTCCCAGTGGGCCTCTGGTCTAGAGCCCCTCATTTGAGCCCCTATTCCTTAGGATGGTTTTCAGCATTGGTCAGCTTACAACTAAGGCATGCAGAGGCAACTGCATTAACCAGTGGGCGGAGATTCAAGACTTTTAAGTGAGCATTTCTTAAGAGTTCAGCTGTTTTCCTTGTACCCAGGTGAGTGGTTTGGTGGATGTGTGTGAGGAGGTCTTTGGCCAAGTCATTTGGCAGAATAATTCTACAGTCGCCTGTATGCCACCAAGCCTCGATCTTTTGGGTCATGGGAAGTTTGTGTATCAGTTTTATATCCTCTTGGGAATAGTGAAGCTGATCAGGTAGGATGGGGGGGCGGGATCTGGCAGCTGGATTGGCAAAATCTGGAAGGCCTCCAGAGCTACATCTTTGGCAACCCGGTCTGCTCTCTGATTTCTCCGAGCTATGGGCGTTTTAGCTTTCTGGTGCCCAGGGCAGTGGATAATAGCTGACTTCTTAGGCAGCCATAGAGCTGCCAACAAGTCAAGAATTTCTTGTTTATTTTTAATAGCTTTTCCCTCCACTGTGAGCAGCCCCCTTTCCTGGTAGATGGCTCCATGCACATGTGCTGTAGCAAAGGCATATCGGCTGTCTGTGTACACATTTAATCGTCTGTTCTTTCCAATCCTAAGGGCCTCAGTCAGAGCTATCAGTTTGGCCCTCTGAGCCAAGGTTCCCACTGTCAAAGCCACTGCCCAACAGTCTCAGTCTCAGTTACCACTGCCGCCCCTGCATACCTCTGCCCATCCTTCATGAAATTGCTACCATCAGTGAACCAAGTAGCTTCTGTATCGGAGAGTGGCTGATCGGTCAGGTCATTTCTGAGCTCATGTATCTGGCTCAGGATCACTGCACAATCATGCAGGGGAACATCCAAGTACAGGTCGGGCAGCAGCGTGATTGGGTTAAGGGCGGTGCTTGGGAGGAACCGAATTCTCAGAGGTTTAAGAAGTAAGCTCTGATAATGGGTTATTCGGGCGTTGCTCAACCAGCGATCCAGTGGCTGTTTAAGAACTCCCTCAACAGCATGAGGAGTGGTGATGTGCAGTTCTTGCCCTAATGTCAATTTATCCGCATCCTTGACTAGAAGGGCAGTAGCAGCTATAATCTGCAGACACAGTGGCCATCCTGTGGCTACTGGATCAAGATTCTTAGACAAGTATGCCACCGGTCTATTCCAGGGTCCTAACATTTGAGTCAGGACTCCTTTGGCTATTCCTTTCTTTTCATCTATGTAGAGGTGGAAAGGCTTGGTGACATCAGGAAGCCCCAAAGCTGGGGCTGTCAGGAGGGCTTGCTTAATTTCGTTAAAGGCCCTTTCTCTTTCCCCTGTCCAAATGAAAGTCTCATTCTCTTTTGTAGCCTCATAGAGAGGCTTAGCCAATTCAGCAAACCCCAGGATCCAGAGGCGGCAAACCCCTGCTGATTCCAGAAACTCCCTCACTGCTCTCCGGATGTTCGGGACTGGAATTTTCAGCACCTTTTCTTTCCTAGCATCTGTGAGCCATTTTTGTCCTTCCTTTAGAATGTACCCTAGATAAATCACTTCTCGATGACACATTTGTGCCTTCTTAGTGCATGCCCAATATCCTAGCCTGCCCAGAGTCTCCAACAAATCCCTAGTTACTTGCTGACATAGTAGAGCATCAGCAGCAGCTATCAGGATGTCATCTACATACTGCAATAGGGTGAGCTGGGGCTGTTCCAGCCTGTACTCACCCAGATCTTCATGAAGTGCCTCATCAAGGAGAGTGGGCGAGTTGGGGGTGTTCCAGCCTGTACTCACCCAAATCTTCATGAAGTGCCTCATCAAAGAGAGTGGGCAAGTTCTTGAATCCCTGAGGCAGGCGAGTCCAGGTCAGCCGTCTGTTGAAACCAACCTCCGGATCTTGCCATTCGAAGGCAAAGAATGGCTGACTGTTCTTGGCTAAGGGCAGGCTAAAGAAGGCGTCTTTTAAACCTAGTACAGTATACCAGCTCCTGGAGGGTGGCAAGGAGCTCAGAAGGGTATAGGTATTAGGCACCGTGGCATGGCTATCCAGGACCCGCTTATTTACTTCTCTCAGATCCTGTACTGGCCGGTAATCCTTTGAGTTTGGCTTCTTTACTGGGAGGAGAGGTGTATTCCATGCAGACCTGCAGGGTACTAGGATGCCCTGATCTCTTAGCCTCCGGATGTGTGGGGTAGTCCCTGATCTGGCTTCATGGGACATGGGATACTGCTTCACCCAAGCTGGAAGGGCTCCTGGTTTCAGCTCCACCCAGATGGGTGGCCGGTGGGCTGCCAGCCCCATCCCTCCATTCTCTGCCCAGGCCAGAGGAAATTCCTGCAGCCAAACAGAAATCTCCTCCATTGGCTGTGGGTCCAGTTTTTGGTGCAGTTGATACTCGTCTTCCAGTTGCAAGGTCAGTACCTGAATGGGGTGGCCTCCTTTATCTACTAAATGAAACCCATTAGGTGAAAAATGGATGTTGGCTCCAATTTTGGTAAGCAAGTCTAAGAGTGGGTAGTGGCAATCTGGCATGACTAGGAAGGAGTGGACACCCGGCCCATGCCTAAGTCCACTTTCCTTTTCAGGTGGTCCATGAATATTGATTCATGCCAGTTGCTCCCTGTACCCAAGACCTTTTGTTTGACAATTTCCCTAGGGTCTCTGTTAACACTGAATGTTGAGCACCTGTGTCTACGTAGAAGATCACAGGTGTCCCCTCCATTCTGAGAGTTACCCTGGGCTCGGGGAGGGGATCCAAACCCCGTCCCCCCATTCATTCCATTCCCCAAGCTCCAGAACTTGCGTTTTTTCACAGGCCCGGTCCTGTCCAGCCAGTCTTTCTGGACATTCCTTCTTCCAATGGCCCATTTTCTTACAATAGGCACATTGGTTTCTCAACAGTTTCAGTTGCCCTTCCGGGCATTTCCTACCTTGTTCAGCTGATAGGCATTGTAGCTGGCATTCCCTTTCACCCAGGGACCTGGTCAATGTAGCCAGGAGAATCTTGGCAAAGTCGCAGGTTTACCTGGTGCTGGCAGCTGCCCAGACCTGCTTGTCCTTGGGACTCTCTCAGTGGTTGTAAACTTTTTCAGCCACTGCCAGAAGCTCTGGCAGGGTTTTATCTGCTAGTCTGTCCAATTTCTGCAATTTGAGCCTAATGTTGGGTGCTGACTGGTTCACAAACACCAGGATCACTGCATTCTTATTCTCTGGTGCTTCTGGGTTCATGGGAGTATAGGTACGGAACACCTCTAGAATCCTTTCTAGAAATGCTGCTGGCATTTTTATCTCCTGCTGCACATCACTAATCTTGGCCAAACTGATTGGGTGCCTTGCAGCCACCCGGAGATCCCCCATTAGAGTCTGGCAGTAGACCCGGAGCCTCTCCTTACCTTCAGCTGTATTGAAGTCCGAAGTTGGTTTAGCTAGGGGGAAAGCTTCATCAATCATGGCCTGGTTGGTCCCATCCACCCCAGGGACCAATTTGCAGGCTTCAACTTGAATCCGGTCTCTCTCCTCAGTGGTGAACAGGACTTTCAAAAGCTGCTGAATATCATCCCACGTGGGTTGGTGGGTGAACAAGACAGATTCTAACAAATCAATTAAACCTTGGGGCTTTTCAGAAAATTTAGCTGTCTGTAACTTCCAATTGTAAAGGTCGCTAGATGCAAATGACCAATACTGCATCTGCTGGTCCCCTGCTTCAGTGAGGGGCCCCACGGCCTGGAGAGGGAGGACAATAGAGTCTGCCTCCGGCCGTCGCTGCCCCCTCTGGACAATCCTCTGTGTCTGGGGAGTGTGTCCTTCTGCCTTCCGGGGTGGGGCTGCCTCCGCCTCCCCTGGAACGTCCTGAGGTTCTGCTTGTGGAACAGGCCGATATGGGGGTCGCTCAAGCAGGCGTTCTTCCCCTGTGCCTCCTTGAAAGACAGGGCCATGTCTGGGGAGGGTGTTCTTCTGCCTCCTGGGGTGGGGCTGCCTCTGCCTCCCCCGGGATGTCCTGAGGCTCTGCTTGTGGGACAGGCTGATGGGGGGGGGTCAAACAAGAGCTCTTCCCTGGTGCCTCCTTGCAAGACAGGGTAAAGGGGGGGCAGAAGGTTTAGTTTCATTTCTCTGCTGTTCATCCTCACGTAAGGCAAGGACAGTCAGCTTTGAGCTGGTGGGGTGAGGAGGAAGGAATGGCTTTAACCATTTTGGAGGCTCTTCCACCATAACCTGCCAAGTTGTGATGTAAGGGATCTGATCAGGGTGGCCTGGATGTCCATAAATTATATCCTTTACTCTATAGATGGTGGGCAGTTTGAACGTCCCCTCTTTAGGCCAGCCGGCCCCAAAGGCCAGCCATTCATTCCTGCAATACATAAAGAGCTTCCCTTTCTTTACTCCTAGCCCCAGGCTTTTGGCCTGGGCCTTGAATTCTGAGAAATGACCCTGAAAAAGGCTGAGAGGGGTTACTTGGCTCTGTCCCATCTCTTCCAACACAGTAAGAGTCACAAACCAAACAGAGAGCACAAATGCACACAGGAATAACACACGGTTAATTGGCACCTTGAACTGAAAGTAGGACGATAGCCTCTCGCCACCCAGTGGGTGTGACCCGCTTCATCCCTCCAAGTCTACCAGGGGAGTCCAATCCCTATCTGGTGGGTCCATGATGTCTCCCGAGTCCCATGGCCTGGGGCCTTCCAGTGCGTCTGCCTAGACCTCCAACAGGCAACCTGAAAACTGGGCCCCAAAACCAGAAGTACGCAAAGACAGAAGACATAAAGACAAGAGAAACTCACGGATCAGATCAGGCAGACTCAGCACTCTGGGGTCCCATGGGGTGGGGGGGGGTCTTGGGGATCCCAGACAAGCCCCCAAATGTTGTGCCCAGAGATCGGACCCCCAAGAATAACCATGGAATCCAGAGGGCACGCAAGAACAAAGAGTCTTTATTCGGGCCTAAGCTCAGGCTCTAAGACCTCACCAATGCAATGGATCTGTGCTGAGAGCCCCAATTGCAGGGGGTGGGACATTTTATAGGTTTTAGACAAAGGGAGGAGGGGAATAACAGAGTCACAATTTGATTGGTCCAAGGAGCCTGTGCACACCAACACACTTTTGAATTGATTAGTTATAGGGGATGCAGTCCTGGAGGTTTCTCATTGGTGGGTGCTACCCTCAGAGCTATGGAATGTGATGACTGTTATCTGTGGGGCCAGAAGTCCCTGTTTCTACCTTATAAAGCTGTTATATGCCTAGGCTTGCTTAATCTATAGCCTCCTGGTGTGGGGGTGGTAGGTGGAGATTACAACATGCCTGGGCATGTCCAGGCTTGCCTGAAACAGCTAGTCAAAATGGGGTAAGTATAGTTTGTCCTTTCAGTCAAGCAATCAAGCAGTTACAGAAGCAAAAAAGAGCAGTTAGTCCTAAAGAGGGGCAGGGGTCTCGGGAGTTCAGGGCAGAGGGTCAATAAGGAGGGCTTCACGGAAGTAGTCTCATAAAGTTTTTATAGTAACAGAAAAAGAAAAGTCATAAATCAAGACACTTTTCAAATACATTGGTGGAAACATTAAGTAGGTACACACAGCAAAAGAGAAATCTCAGCTATAAGCCTCAGATACTATCTGATTGTATTCTTACCCTTTTGGTTGGTGGGAGCTAGGAATTTGTTAAGTTAATACAGTCTTTTTTAAAAAATATTTTATTTATTATTTTTATTTTATGTGTATGAGTATATTGCCTGCATGTATGTGATTGTACCTGTGTCGTGCACTGCCATGGAGGTCAGAAGAGGGCTTCAGATTCCCCAGGAACTGGAGTTAAGGACAGTTCATAGCTGCCATGTGGGTGCTGGGAATTGAAAGCGGGTCCTCTGCAAGAGTAGCCAGTTCTCTTAACCACTGAGCCATATCCCCAGGCCCAAGTTAATACATTCTTAAAGTAAATGTATTCTTAATACCTTTTTTAAATCTGTTAGTCACAAGATACTGAGTCAGAAACAGAAATGGGCAAGGATTGGCCCTTTGGGGTTAAACATGGCCCAAGATAAATTGTAAATAGGCTGGGATCTGCAACATTCCAAACTCTGCACAGTCGTTGAAGTGCTAATCAGTTGGTCAGCATTGCAGGAAGTTCAGTTCAAGATGCAGGATTTTTCTGGGAACTTTTGTTTACTATACCATCTCCTAATGATGTTCAGGTTACCTCCTCAGAGGAGGGAATGTGACAGTAGCCTTGATAAGAGCTCTCTTGAGGCCTATTAAGGGAAAGCTATTTTCTCCTGGTCAAAAAGAAGGGAGTCTACCTCTGCCCCTGGGTGGAGTCCTAACAATCCATGCTACTCAAAGGATAAGAGTTAGTCCAGTTAGGTCTGCCAGTCACCTGGGCAAGAGACCACACCTCATGAAGGCTGATTCACTTTAAACCATGCTAAAGAGATAGGAGGAATAATTATTCCTTTTATGATATTATGTACTTTTCTTTCCAGAAATTCTGCTCTTGGTGCAGTCACTTGTGGATTCACGGCCAAGCAGCTTGCTAAGGTTGTCCACTTTTCTGAATTACTCAGAAAAGCATAACCTCATGTGCTGCTTATAAAAGGCATGGGTTTCAGCCTTCCATTCCTCCTCTGGGCAACTGCTAAGATTTCTAGCTTACCTGCCTTACTGATTTTCTAATAAAATTATCCTCAAGCTTTCTTCTGAGTCTGTTCTTAAATTCTTTCATTCATAAAGCTAAGAACTTTAAGAGGGGACCTCAATTTTCCTGCTAATGTGTGTGTGACACCCCCAGATAGTGTTAGAGTAGCAAAAAGCCCCATAAATTTAACTGGTCCAACTATAAAATCCCTAGTGTAACTTTCCAGAATCACTGGTCAATCACCTGGTGACAGAACCACCCCTAGGAAGGCAAGTCCACCTTAAATTATGCTAAATAGATGGGTGGAATACCCGGTGGGTGCTATAATGAGACAGTGAATTTTTCCTGCCTGGAATCCTGCCTTGCAGTGCAGAACTCCACAGAACTTCTGACCAGCCGAAGTCATGTAGGTCTCTGTAAGTCTGCTTTCCTGAAGAAGTAATTTCTCCTTTTCTTTCTTTTTCTTTTTTTTTTTTTTTTTTTTTTTTTTTTTTTTTTTCTTTTTTTTTTTTTTGAGACAGAGTCTCCTTATAGTCCCAGCTGACCTGGAACTCGCTATGTAGACCAGGCTGGCCTTGAACTCACAGAGATCCGCCAGCCTCTGCCTCCCAAGTGCTGGGATTAAAGGTGTACACCACCACACCCAGCCCTCTCCTTTTCTTCTTAATGGCTTTCTTACTAAGCACTTTTTCTTTAAGGCTTTGGGCTGCCCCTAGCATCTTGTATTCCTTCACTTTTTCTCTAAAGCTTCTTTCTCCCAGCCATGTGGCTGCCAGTCAGCCATGTCTGACCTCCATGTAGGTTCTAAACCTGCATGGCTCCATGGCTTGCTTTCCTTCTTCCCACCATTCACCTCCTCAAGGCAGCTGCCAAAATTATCAGCTCACCTGCCCTGAGGATTTTTCTTTAAGATTCTAATAAATTTGTAAGAGCTTCCATTTGGGTCCATTCTTAAATTATTTTATGAATGAGACTAAGAACCCTCTAGGGGACTGTCTTTCTCCCTGTTTCAATAGGATTCCCCCAAATTTTTGGTAACATGATTATAATTGATAAGGTCAAAGTCTAAATCACAGAATGTAGGAAGTAAGGGTATCTTCCCTGTAAACAAATAGTCCTATTTGCAAGACTCCCAGAAAACATCTGGCAAAGGGAAAAAACCTTACCCAAGGTTACACACATACACTCACACCGTAACCCTTGTTCTTAGCTATTTTACCACAAAATACCTATATATGATAGGAATATTGGCTTTATTTCTGTAACCTTCATAGCAAATGTTGAGCATTATACTAAATTTTTGCTTTTCAGCTGGTGAGGGGCTTCACCAAACTCTGGGTTGAGGGGTTCCTTTTCTTTCCTATGGCCTCATAATTTTCCCTGTCTTTCTATTCTGCCTCAAAATAAAGTAACGGCATTTACAGGGTAAGAAATCTGATCTCTGATCATTTACAGGTTCACTCCACCATAAGATAAAATCCTGACTCCCACTGTAAATAGGAATCACAGTCCAGAATTGCCTCCAGCAGCCCAAGGAGTGCCATTGCCTTCGGGGATCCCCCCTCGGGTAAAGCTGGATCCTTGGCCTCTCCATAGAAAAGAGTTCCAGAATGAGCCAGAGCAAAGCAGAGTTTATTAAACGGAATTTTAAACACAGATTGAAGCATGTGGTGGTGGGTTAACAGAAAAAAGGGGCTGAAAGAAAGAATAAGACCCTCAAGGGCATGTGTGTGGTCTTGTCTCTTAAAAGTTTTCTTTCGACTACTATCTTCAGGCCTCTTGGGGTAAGTCTATAGCGCAGCTCTCCGCACCGGGACTCCCTAAGCCTCATTCACCCTTCCATCCCTCCCCCGTCCCCCCAGTTCTATACTCCTAGTTTGGGCCCTTCGCCATTCCTAGTCTTGGGGCCCCAGACACCTGGGGAACCAATACTGCTTCCTGACCCTTCTCACCCAGAGCAACTCAGTCCCT
>NW_008355790.1:819601-834753 GCF_000622305.1 Nannospalax galili
CTTTCATGTGTATGATTGCTTTGCCTGCATGTATATAAGTGCATGCATGTCATGCAATCCCCATGGAAGCCAGAAGAGAGCATTGGATCTCCTGAAACTGGAGTTACAGACAGTTGCTAATCATAATGTGGGTGTTGGGAACTGAACCTAGTTCCTCTGTAAGAGCAGTCAGTGATCTTAACTGCTGAGCCATCTCTCCAATCCTTTAAAAAAATTTTTTAAAGATTAATTTATTTTATTTTATGTGTATGAGTGTTTTGCCTTAATGTCTGTATGTACATCACATTTATGCAGTGCCCAAAGAGGCAAGAAGGGGAGCCTTGGAACTGGAGTTTCAGACAGTTGTGAGCCACCATGTAGGTACTGGGAACTGGACCTGGGTCTTCCGCAAGACTAGCAAAGGCCCTTAACCACCAAATCATCTCTCAGACCCATAGGGTCTTATGGTCTTCTCAAAGTAGAGTCTTTCTTACTTGTCCTAGTAGTATAGGATTAGGATTAGCTGAATTCAGCTAATTAGCCTCTCAAGTGCTAGGATTAAAGGCACACACCACTATGCCTGGCAGAATTTTTTCGAATTCCATTGCTCAAAGGGTCTCTAAGGGACCCTCACGTATCTCTTTTCATTTTTTGATAAATGAGATAAGGGTGCTCTGTGGTGCCTTGGGTAGCACTGTAACCCACTAAGATAAAATCATGGGTTGTAAGAGTTTCACAAGGGGGTTAAAATGTGTCCTTTACTGCAAAAGAGGTCTTAAATGAGATTCCTAGAAAATTACAGGTTTATATCTGGGAAAAGAGAAAAGTCATAAGCCCTTAATCATGGTTCATATTTTAACATTCTTATTTGAACTATTTCTCTATAAAAGAAACATTGTCTCTGTGTTGGCAACATTTACAACAAATGGTAATTGTGTAGGATTTTTTATTCTCAGTTGGTGAGAGGCTTCCCCCAGGGTCTGGAGTGAGAGACTTCTTTTCTTCCCAGATCTCCCAATTTCCCCATTGTTCTATCCTGCTCCATCCTGTTGCCCAAGAGGTTGCTCTCTATCGCAAAATTTTACCTCCGTATAGAACCATTAAGTAAGAATTAAGTAGTTGCGAGATTGGTCAGAAATGTCTTTTATTCTGGGGGTAGAGGGCAGGAAAGGAGGAAAGGAACTTGGAAGAGAAAGAGAGTGAGAAAAAGAGTATTTCAAAAAACTCCAGTCTCTGGAAAACAAATATTTATTTAGGCATTCAGCATAACTATCAGCACAATAATAAGTACAGGGAAATTCCTTAGTCCTTTTATGCTGCTGTAACAGAATACTAAAGGCTGAATAATATTTAATGAACAGCAATTTATTTGGCCTATGGTTCTGGAAGCTGGAAAATCCAGATTGGGGAGGGAGGGCATATCTGGTGGAAGTCTTATGGACTCATAACAGCCAGAGGCATCACAGGGTCTAGAGAGGGTGAGAGGGCGAGACAGGGCAAGGGGGCACAAAACTTGACTTTGTAAAAAACCCACTTCCTCTCCTGAAACACTCAACCCCCTGTTACTCTGTTCTTATGACCTAAATATCTGCCATTAGGCCCCACTTCCCAATATTGTCACATCAAGGATTAAGTTTCCAACACAAGACCTTTGTGGTACAAATTTGAACAGCGGCACTTCTAAAATACTGTTTTCAACAAGAATGGAGAAAAAAGGTCTTATTAAATCAGAAATGGATGAGCAGCCAGGTGTGGTGGCACATGCCTTTAGTCTCAGCCCTCGGGAGGCAGAGACAGGCTGATCTCTGAGAGTTCAAGGCCAACCTGGTCTACATAGTGAGCTCCAGGCCGGCTGGGGCTACAGGGAGAGTGATTTTTGGCCAAAACATTGAAATAAATTATGTTTCTGGTTGCTGGCAGAATATCAGTATTCCCATTATTAAATGTTGATTTCAATCCAGATGCTACAGGGCAGAGTTCACAGTGTTCCATAAAGTCTTGACATTCAAGAGTATATGTGACCTGATTCTCCTCATTTATTACACAGTACTCTTTGAATAAAACTAGCTGATTCATTAATGTAAGGATGACACATGGTAAGCAATAAGTTCAAAGACAAACCAATACAGGAAAATCAGGTTGCCAAAACTCATCGCCCTCACACATCTACTTGTCTTTCCCTTGCAGCTATTTTGGTTGCAGAGTGGAGTGTAATTACAAGGACTCAGAATCTTTCTAAGGATCTGCTTGGAATTGTGCCATTAGCATCCTACGCTTCCTCCAAGGCCCGATTTAAGCCATATCTATTTTAAGGTTGACAAAAGGAAAGATAAAGAGATGAGAGACTGATGAAAGCACAGACTTTACTCAGGAAAGGACTTTTGGAGGGGGCCCCTCGTGTAAGAACCAGAGCCTGTTGTCTCTTACACATAGGGATAGTTGTAGGGAAGAAAGGGGGAAGGGAACGGGTTCTGTTATTTTGTGGCCTGTGGTCAGCCATTGCTGAGGTAGCTAAGAAGGAGAGTGTGAGGTAGGTTAAAGAAGATCAGGTGATAGATAAACACTGATTCTGGGGAGAAACAGGGTCTCCCCTAGAGGGTCTTTAGTGTCATTCATAATAGAATTTAAGAATGGACTCAGACAGAAGTGTTAGGACAATTTTACTAGAATTTAAAGAAAAATCCTCAGGGCAGGCAAGCCATAAATCTCAGCAGATGCCCAAAGGGGGAAATGACAAGGAGAAGGAAAATGAAAAAAAGCTGTGGGTATAGTGCCCCACGCCTGTAATTCCAGTACTTGGGAGGCAGAGGCAGGTGGAGCTCTGTGAGTTCAAGGCCAGCCCGGTGTACATAGTGACTTCCTGGTCAGCTGAGCTACAGGGAGACCCTGTCTTAAAAAGACCAAAAAAAAAGGCCATACTGGTTTAGAGCCTGCATGGAGGTCAGACAGGTCAGTCATATGGTAGGGAGGGGAAGAGAGTTTTAGAGAAAAAGGTAAAGAAACCCAAAATGTTGTCGCAGCCCAAAGCATTAAGGAAAGCATGGTTAGAAAAGAGATGAAAAGAAGAATTCAGAAAAGCAGACAGACTTAAGGAGAGCCCATGCCTGTGACCTGCAGGGTCCACAAAACTGTGCTGAGGTGGGGATTCCAGCCAAGCAGGAAAAGTCCACCATCTCATTAACACACTAGGTATTCTGGCCACCCTTTATTTATTTATTTATTTATTTTTTGAGACAGGGTTTCCCTGTAGCCCCAGCTGTCCTGGAACTCGCTATGTAGACCAGGCTGGCCTTGAACTCATACAGATCTGCCTGCTAGAATTAAAGGTGTGGGTCCCTAGGCTCTGCCTATCTCTTTAACATGACTTAAAGTGAACCCACCCTCCTAGGGGTAGTCCTATGACCAGGTGATTGACCGAGCAAAACTGGAAGGTTGAGTCTTCATCCAGAGGAGAAATTTTGTTCTCTTGACCAGCCTTTCTCCAGGGGGCTTTTTGCTGCTGAAACAATACCTTTTGTGGTCAGTCATTACTAAGGTAGGCAAGTAAGTAGGCCTACTGGAGAGAGCAGAGAGGCAAGAAGCTAGAAAATACCTTTAGGTCTGAGAATTGTCATTGTTTAACAAAAATGGGGGAACTTTATAACATGGCATGGCCTTGACTAACATTCCTGATGTTCACTTTTGTTACCTAGGTAGGAAAGGTATATCACTGTCATTCTCCTAACTGCCTTCTGTACAGGGGTGCTGTCCTCATCAGGAGTCTGAGAACCCTGTTTGGTATTGAAAAATCTGAAGGAAGATGCTGTTGATGTCTTTTGATGGTGTCCTAGATAAAGTTCAGTCTCTGAGAAGCAAAAGATGTTATGCAGTTAAAAACACGGAGTAGAATGTATGTGAGAGTCAAAGAAAGCAGCAGGTTCAGTAATGGAGGTCAGTAAGCAGCTTCATAGTGGACATGGCAGAAGGGGTTGGGGCTTCAGGGAGGGAGGGAGAAATCCCAGAATGTCATTAAATATATGTTCAGGCTTTGGCAGTATCTGAGAGAAAAAGATAGAAAAAGGAAACCTCACACTTTCTGGCAGGATTAGCAGAGCTATCCAGTGGAGAATCTGTAAGAGACTTCATGGAGGAGGAGTTTCTGGGGAAGGTTAAGTACCCGGGAAGGATAAGTACATCATCTCATTAAAGGGATAAATACTTCCCTCATCCCTTAACACTTATCAGGTAAATTAGTGTTCCTGAGGTGTGCTCTCTCGGCCAGGTGATTGACAGGCTTAGCTGGATTAACTCTTAAGGAAGAGACATTAGTATGTAAAGTTGTAATCTTTGGAGCAGATCACAATATTATGTCTCCACCCAGGGCCAGAGGTAGAATTCAGATTCTATTTTTTTGATGAGGACGAAGTAGCTTTCTTTTAATGGACCTCCACAAACTCTGAAACCTCTACCTTTTCAAATGGTTTTTCAAATCTTAAAGGGCTCAGTTGTGATGCTTCCCTTTCTAAGGTTATCAGGGAGTCCAAAGTCAATTATGAGAGAGGGGGTTCATCTTCATTGGCTTCCAAATATGCTAATCCCTGGGGAGAAAGGCCTCTTGGCATTTCTGTGGGGGATTATCTAGATTATGTTACTTGAGGTGGCACCTTTCCCTGGCCTGCCATCCTGGACTGTATTAAAAGAAAGTGAACTGTACACAAGCCTTTATTGTTCTCCACTCATTGACTGTGGATACAATGTGACCAGCTCCCTCAAGCTCCTACTACCATGCCTTCTTGAATTAGTTACTTTTCTGTTGGATTGATATAACACCATGACTAAGGCAACTAACGGAAGAGTTTATTTGGTTTATGGCTCCAGAAGGATGAGTCCATCATGAAGGAAAGACATGGCAACAAGCAGCCTTAGCAGAAAGCTGGGTCCTCATATCTTCAAGCAGGCACAGGGAACAGAGATACTAGAAGTGGAGCAAGGCTATGAACTCTCCATCCAGTCTCCCTGGTCTATCACCTGGTGATAGAACCACCCCTAAGAAGGCAAATTCACCTTAAGTTATGCTAATAGGATGGGCAGAATACCTGGTGCATTAATGAGGTAGCAAATTTTTCCTGCCTGGAATCCTGTCTTGCAGCGCAGAACTCCACAGAACTTCACCAGCCACAGTCATTTAGGTCTCTGTAAGTCTGTCTGCTTTTCTCTGAATTTTTCAGAAAAGCATATTTTCTCATTTTCTTCTTTATGACTTTCTTTTTAAACATGTTTTCTTTAAGGTTTTGGGCCTTGTATTTCTTTACTTTTTCTCTAAAGCTTCCTTCTCTCAGTCATGTGGCTGCCAGTCAGCCATGTGTCTGACCTCCATGTAGGTTCTAAACCTGCATGGTTTCATGGCTTTCTTCCCTCCCCCTATTCACCTCCTCAAGGCAGCTACCAAGATTACCAGCTCACCTGCCCTGAGGATTTTTCTTTAAAATTCTAATAAAGTTGTAGAAGTTTCTGTTTGAGTTCATTCTTAAATTCTTTTATGAATGAGACTAAGACCCTTCTAGGGGACTCTCTTTCTCCCCATTTCACTAAAGGTTCCATGACCCTCCCCAAACAGCACCACCAATTAAGTGTTCAAATATTTGGAGTCTATGAGGGATACTTCTCATTCAAACCATCAGCCTTCCCTACTATGATGGACTATACCCTTGAACTGTGAGCCAAAATAAATCCTTTCTCCTTTAAGTTGCTTGGCAGAGTATTTCATTACAGAAATGGAAAAGTAACAAAAGCAGAGTCCTTTATTCAATCCAGTCATGATGACACTTTGATCTTGGACTTCCAGTCTTCATAATAGTTAGAAATACATTTCTGTTATGCAGAAGCCATCCAGCCCATTAGCCTTTGTTATAGAAACCTGACTTGACCAACACATTCCCAAACCACTATTCCTACTGGTTCATCTTCACAATCACCTATGACTTCTCAGAAAGAAAATACAAAACCAGGCCAGACTTGTAGAGACTTGAACATTATGTATGCATTGGGTTGGCCTAGTAATGAATAACTGGAAGTTACCTTGGAGACTATGATCATCAGACAGGATTAGAAGCCACTGGTCTGTCTTAATTATCTTGTGCTTAGCAGAAGTACAATAGGTGAGTTTTGGAAATATTTAACCTCCTTCAAAATCTCTTTTCTGAGAACTGTTTTCCTGTCAAAAGAGCAGATCCTGACAAGCATAGTTTAACACACAACTTTCTCCTAGGTCATTTGGTGTAATCAGATGGGATGATTAATTTTGATCATCTGCTTGACAGAATTTGGAATCCCCTAGGAGACATGCCTCTGGCCATGCCTGTGAAAGAATACCTAGATTAGGTTAACTAAGATCAGAGTAACAGGAGTATTCACCTTAAAAGTGTCATCATTCCATGGGTTGGGTTCCTGACTTCATAAAAAGGAGAAAGTGAGTTGAGAACCAGCAATCATCTTTCTCTGCTTTCTGACTATAAATGAATTGTGATCAGCCACCTCAAGTTCCTGCTGCCAGGACTTCACCATGATAAAGGTATTAGTTACTTTTCTGTTGCTGTGATAAACACCATGACCAAGGCAACTTATAGGAGGAAGAATTTACTCACCTTTCAGTTCCAGAGGGATAAGAGTCTATCATGTAGTGGGAAACATGGCAAGAGGCAACTGCAGAAGAAAGCTCAGGGCTGCTGCCTTCAAAGCAGGTACAGGAAGCAGAGAGAGCTACTGGAAATGGCCAAAGCAATGAACTCTTAAAGCCTGCCTCCAGGGATAAACTTTCTCCAGCACAGCCACACCTTAAGGTTCTATAACCTCTCCAAATAGCTCCACCAACTGACCAAATGTTCAACTATTTGGAGCCTATAAGGGAGGGAACATTTCTCATTCAAACCACCACAATGGGCTGTACCCTTGAACTATGAGCTAAAATAAATCCTTTCTCTCTTAAGTTGCTTTTATCAGGGGCTCTTCTTATCACAGCAACAGGAAATGTAACCAAGATGCCAGAGCACTCTTCTTTTTGTACCTGGTTTTGTTTTCATAAAAAACCAATGAGATTGACAGAGTTAGAAACTGTATTACAGAAGTGAGCATCAGATCATAGGTCCACAATGCCCACTGATAGATCCCTGGGGTTTCCCTGGTTCTCATTTTTCCGAGGCCCATTATGTTTAAGTTTTCTTTGAATTCTTTGAAGCAGTCTCTATGTGCTTCCTAGGGCTGTTATAACAAACAGCCCATCAAGTGGCTTAAAATAATATTGTTTATTCTTTCATTGTTCAGGAGGTCCAGTATCTAAAATCAGCCCTGTCCCAGGGCTGGTTCCTCCTAGAGGCTTTGAGGGGCAATCTCTTCTGGCTTCTGGTCATTGCCACCTTTACATTACCTTCTCGTCTCTGTGCCTGTGTCCTCACTTCTTATTAGGACACTGGTCATGGAACTTAGGACCCTCATTAAATCCAAGAAGATTTTATCTCATGGTCCTTAACTAATTATATCTTCTAAGACTATTATTAGTGAGATCATACTCTGAGGTTCTGGATGGAAATGGTCAGGAGGGTACTCCTCAATTCACTACAATTTGCTTAAGTAAGGAAACAGAGACAGGAGCTCAAAATCTCAAAGGAGGGAGAAAGCCTTTCTCCTTCAACATTTATATAAATTCCATAAACAGCTCAGGAATAAACTTAGATCATCTGACCACCCCTGCATCAATCACAGTGTCAATGGAAGAGAGTGTTCTGATTGGCTAGCTTGAATTACATACTCACTTGCATTCAGAGAAAGAGGGTCCACATGACTAACAGTCATTAGAGTCACAGAGGAGAAAAAATTCCCAAAAGGCAAGAATGCTGAACAGATCATATATGTGCTATGTATAAGCCCAGCCCCTCCATATCACTACAGCTCATTCTGGTCCCAGATTTGAAGGAAAAATAAAATCACAACGTTTCCATAGATCACAAATTGAATTATAAGTTGGTCCCTAATACTACCCCAAGTTATAGGTTTAGAAAGTCTCAGTTCCAGTGTTCCTTCTGTTTACTAATAAAAGATAAAAAGTATAAAGGACATAAACTTTAGTCCCCTTATTTCAAAGTTATTTTATTCATAAAATCAACTATCTCTGTCTGACGAGATGAGAGTTACTCACTTGGATATGACTTTGCATGTCCATTCTACTATCAAAATTGATATAATAGCCCTGGAAGGAGTCATGCTTTTATCTCTATTTTCAAGAGTTGGGGCTCTTTCTCAATGACAGAGCACACGCTTAGCATGCACAAAGCCCTGGGTTTTATTCCCACTCCTCATCCCCAAACTAGGAAACTAAGGAACAGAACATGTAAGTGACTTGCCTGAGGTCACATGGTGAACTAATTGCTGAACCAGCATCAGAATCCAGACCTACTTCCTGATCCCAGCTAGGAGAGTGTATGGGTTACTTTTCTGTTGCTGTGATAGACTATCATGATCAAAACAAAACAAACAGAAACAAAAAACAACTTCAGGGAGAAAGGGTTTATGTTGGCTTATAGTTCCAAAGGGGGTACAGTCTGCCGTGGTGGGGAAGGCTTAGCAGCAAGAGCATGTGGCCAGCCTGACAGTCGGGAAACGAGTGACTACATTTAATCGGCACACAGGAAGCAGAGTGCGAACAAGAAGTGTGTCCAGGCTATAAAACCTCAAAGCCTGCCCTCAGTGGTGTGCTTCCTCCAGCAAAGCTCCACACACTCAAGGTTCCACAACCTTCTCAGACAGCTGGGGACCAAATGCATAAACATATGTGCCCATGAAGGATATTTCATATTCAAAACACCACAGAGAGTACAGTCATTGTTCAGTGTTCCTTGGGGATTGGTTCTAGGACCCCCAAGGATAACAAGATTTGATGCTCCAGCCCCTGATTATTCAAATGGCAGGGTACCTGCATGTGATCTATGCATATACATTAAATCATCTCTAGATTACTTATAATATCTAATGTAATGTAGATGCTATTTAAGTCATCGTAAAAATGTGTACTTTAGGGAATAATGACAAGAAAAACAATTGTGTGCATGTGCATACAGATGCAGTTGTTGGAGGCCTAACCACATTTTTGACCTGTGGTTGAATCCACACATACAGAACTGGCAGATACCAGCCCACTATGCTCTGGTCAAACTTCCTCTCAGCCAGATTCTCCCTGACAGAATTAACCGTTCTGCTGGGTGCCTGGGTATGACTTTTCGAACTCACAGACATACTGTTTTCTTCCCCAAAGCACATATTTTCATTCAGAAAAATGTGAAGCTCAGAGGTTTCAGAATAAGTCAAATCTTTGCTGTTTCAAGAGAAAGGAAAAATATGGAGCTTTGATGGTTTCTTCTACAATAAAAACAAACAAAACTCAGTCAGGCTTTTTTATCCTGTGGCACTTTAAGAACAAACACTTGGATGATGGGCTTTAGTAATGACAATAGGGATTTGTCCAGAGCCAGGCTGACGCCAGTCTGTCAACTTGCTAGGCCTGTTCCTGTGGCATGGCTTGAGGTGGCACCATTGATTTTTCCACAGCATGATTATTCCTAGTCAAGGACCATAGAAACCAAGTGGCCTTTCTTCATTGGCTCCAGAATTGTAAGAAATCCAGGCTTTCATGCCTCTCAGATCTCAATACCGAGGAAGAGCCCAGTGGGAAGCTGATCACAATGGCTGATTATATGTGTCGGCTTGGCTAGGACCTGTTCTAAGACCAATCTAGACGTTTCTATAAAGGTAGTGTGTGTGTGTGTGTGTGTACATCTGGAGGCCAGGTGTTTTCCCCAATCACTCTCTGCCTCATTTTTTGAGACTTTCTAACTGAACTTGGAGTTTACCAGTTTGACTAAACAGGCTAACCAGCAGGTCCCAGTAATTTTCCTGTCTCAGCCTTCCTACTGCTGGGGGTTACAGACATATGCCACCATGCCTGGCTTTTTACATGGGTTCTGGGAATCAGAGCTAGATACTCATGCTTGCACAGAATGCACTTTATTGATTAAACCATCTCCTCAGTCCCTGTATTTTTAGATGATATGAAGATTTAAACATAACTATGTAAACCAGGCTGGCCTTGAACTCACAGAGATCTGCCTGCCTCTGCCTCCCTAGGGCTGGGATTAAAGGTGTATGCCACCATGCCCGGTGTCATGTTGTATTTTGGGAAAGAAGCAGATTAACCTCTGCATGTGGGTTTGTGTCATCCAATCAGTTTGAAGCCCTCAATGAGAAAAGAGATCAAGGCATACGGGAAAAGGAACTTGGGCAAAGGAGGTCTTTGAACTTGAACTACAGCATCACACCTTCTTCGGGGCTTCAGAATTCCAGTCTACTCTGCAGTGATTTGACTTTCCAGTCTCCACAGTCAAATTGTTCTTTAAATATCCATCTATACATGTCTGATTGGTTCTGCTTTCTGGAAAACCCTGACGAAAACATTGAGGGTCGGGTGGTCTCTGGTTCCTGCAGCATGTTTCTATACTCTCTTCTGGCTTTGAAGTGACATCTGTGTTTGTCCCTATCCTGCTCACATGACCACCTGTGTTTCACTTCCTCCCACCCTCGATACATACATGTGGATTGCTTTGTCTTCTCCTTTCAAATGTGGGTGCTCATGGACCACTGGACACATGGTTGTTCCCATTGTGTTAGCACTCTTCCACATCTCCTGGTCCCCTGCTCTGATATATTGTAGCATCTTTACCAGATGCCCAGCAGGCATCCTTGCACCAAAGCATCATGCATGACTCCCTTGCTCTTGGTCTCTAAGACTTTAGCATCAAGGCTCCTTCAGGCTTACTTTCTCCTCCCCAGAGGCTTTGAAGCACATTTCTAGGGGAAACTATCTTCAGAGATATCAAGACCTCTTTTCTGGAAAAAAGGATATTCATATATTCAAATAGATTGCCTTTCTGAGACACAAAAACTAGTGTGAATTCTCACAATCATCAAACAATTTTCCAAACTCTCCTGTAGACTTCCAGTTACGTGCTTAGTTTTAATATCTGATTCTAATCCTGGGGTTAAATTCACCATCATTGGAAAAATTAAACATTGAATTCTTTATCAGTGCCCCAGAGATGCTCACATTTAATTAAAAACTAATGGAAAAGACATTTTCTTTAATAATTGATTAGGCTTATCACTTAAGTATGTCATAGCTGTTGCCGTTGGGAATAAGTGACTTTTAGCTTTCCTTTTTTGTGTAAAATCCATGTCTTTCCATTAATTCATTCCTTTGCTATGTTGCTTGAAAGTCTGCCCCTGACCCCAGACACCAGTGGAAAGCAGTATGCCTCTTCTTTGAGGATACCCTCGTTGTTGTTGGTGTTCATGCTAAGATGTTTTTTATTTTATTTCATGGACTGGAGAGATGGCTCAACAGTTAAGAGTACTTACTGCCCTTCCAGAGGGTTTGGTTCCCAGCACCCACATGGCAACTAACACCCATTCTTAACTCCAGTTCCGGGGGATTTGATGCCTTCTTCTGGCCTCTGTAAGCACCAGGCATGTGGTAAAATCACATAAATGCAGACATGTAAAAAAATATACACATACAAAATACACATGCACATAAAAAACAAACTAATAGATGTTGCTATTAAACATATATATTAAAATATTTTATTTAAATTATGTATATATGTGAATGTCTATGTGTGAGTATGTGTACCTGAGTGTAGTGCCTGTGGAGGCCAGGAGAGGGTATTGCATCCTCTGGTTGGACTTATAGGCAGCTGTAAGCCACCCATTATGGGTGCTGGAAACTGAACTTGGGTCCTCTGCAAGAGCAGTAAGCCCTCTTAATTACTGAGCCATCTCTGCAGCCCCCAAGTATTTGTCTTTATCTCCCTCCAACTTTGCTCCCCAAATCTGATGACAGTGATACAGAATATAGTTCTTAACAAACCCATATTAGTTGTAAAAAAAGAAAAGGCATATTTAGTGAATGAAAATTCTATGTTTACAGAGTGGGTTCTAGAAAGTTTAAGAATTCATTTAGCTCAAAGACTGCAGAGTAGGAAGGCCATATCTTGCTCTGCCTCCCTGGCAGGTTGCATGTAAAAATCTCCCACTCATCAATAATAGAAGGCTACTCACAGAAGAAATGTGTGTGAAGGACACTAATAGTCAAAAGAAATACAAATGAGAACATGCCTCAGTTCTCCAGAAGTTTAGTGCCAGTGAATAAGCATACGCTATATTTTACTGTTTAAAAAGTTTACTATCTACTTAAATGAGAATTTTAACAGGCTGCCTCTGTTGGTAGGAATTTGAAAGTATGTGTTTGGGGACAGCAAAACCAACATCTAATAAAATATCACTCACAAAATTTCATATAACAATTCTAGATAATTTCTACAGAAATACAACAACGAGGAGGATATATAACATTGTTTGCAATGACTAGTTACGAGAAGTAGATCATATGGAAATGAGAAGGCAAGTTATGATTCGTTCATTCTGTGGGATATTTTGGGATGTGATGGTTAAAATCACTGATGTGTGATCTACATAGTGAGTTCCAGGCCAACTAGGGCTACAGGGAAACCCTGTCTCAAAAAGACCAAAAAAAGAAAAGAAAAGGAAAAAAAAAAAAATCACTGATGTGTGAAGTCTCAAAATCCAGTGTTTAAGTAAAAGCACTGTGCATCTTGAATGATCTGGGTAAGTTCAATGGAATCCTATCCTGAGGAAAGGGAGGCAGTGGAGTCAGGATCAGGTAGATGGAGATGGGATCAGAGGTCAGAGAGGAAGAAGGTGCTGTGATGGCTAATCCTGGGTGTCAACTTGACTGGATCTGGAATTAACTGAAATGAGAGATCTTGATTGGATCATCTGAAGCTGGAAGACACACCCTAAATATGGGTGTTACCTTCTGATGGCAGCCTGTATAAAAGGCCGTGGCAGAGGACAGCACTTGCTTTTTGCCGCTTGCTCGCTGGTGAGTTGGTCTTGCTGCTGTAGACTGACGGCTAGATGATTTTTTGGAATTCATCAGACCTTCATCGCTAGATTGGGACTACTGAGACATCCAGCCTCGTGGACTGAGCGACTACCTGATTCTCAGCCTCTCCAGTGTTGAACTACTCGGACTCTATCCTGTGAGCTAATCTGATAAATCCCTATATATATAAAATACATAAAATATTATATATATATACTCTACCGGTTCTGTTCCTTTAAACAACCCTAATACAGTGCTGCATGGCTGTGTGTGGACTGGGGGAGGAGCCTTGAGCAAAGAAAAGAGAGTGGAAAAGAGGAAGATGCACAGTCTTTCCTGGCTCCATTACTTTTGCTGTTGTTGATTTAAAAAGTTTTTTTGCCTTTTGAGACAGGGTCTTCCTGTAGCCCCAGCTGGCCTGGAATTCGCTATGTAGACCAGGCTGGCCTTGAACTCACAGAGATCTGCCTGCCTCTGCCTCCCAAGTGCTGGGACTAAAGGCATGTGCCACCACGCCCTGCTAATTAAATTTTTTTTGATTTTTAAATAATTTTATGCATACTAGCAAGTCGCAAGAACAGTAGAAACCTTTTTTTCTTTTTTAAAAGTTCTTGTGTGCATGCAGCCTATTTTGTTTGTGTGTATGCATGTGTACATGTACGTGTGTGCACATAAGCGTGTGTGTGTGCATGTTTGTGTGTGTGTGTGCACCAAAGGTTGAGGTATGTGCCTTCCTCAATCATCCTCAACCTTATTCTTTGAGACAGGGTCTCTCACTGAACCTACAGCTTATCAGTTCAGCTAGAATGACTAGTCAATAAGCCCCTGGGATCCATCTGTCCCTGTCCCTGACCCCACCAAGGAGCTATACCACCAAGTCCAACTTTTTACATGAGTGATGGGCTTCTAAATTCAGATCCTCATGGCTGTGTGGCAAGCATTTGGCTCACTGATCCATCGCCTAAGTCCCCCCACCTTTTATAAAAGACTTTTATTTATTTTTATTTTGTGTGTTATGCCTCCATGTAAATGCACTCATGTGCAGTGCCCAAGGAGGCCATAGGAGGGAGTCAAATCCCCTGGAACTGGAGTTACAGAGAGTTGTTAACCATTATGTGAGTGCTGGGACTTGAATCCAGGTCTTCTACAAGAGCAGCCAGTACTCCTAACCACTGAGCCATCTCTCTAGTTCAGTTTCCTTTTTAAAAGAAAAGTATTATTTTAAAATTTTTTTCGGCTTCCCTTTTTTAAAAAGTTTTTTATTAGTATATACTAATTACACATGATGTTATACGTATGTCTCATGTATTTTGATCCCATTTGCTCCCCAGTATCCTGTCTTGTGATCCTCCCACTCCTGCTAATCTTCTTCCTCTTTGTAACTAGCTCCTGTTTCATGTTCTTTTGTGTGTGTGAGCCAGTTAAGTTCAGTGAAGGTTACTTGCAGGAGCATGGGCAACTTATCAGTGACTACATCGCTGAAGGAAATGTCTTTACCTTTCTCAGTAAACATTAACTGCCAATAACACCTCAGGAAGGGGTGTGGCCTTGTAAGCCCCTCCCCTGGTAAGAAATTTTTTTTTTCTGAACCATTTGAGAGTAAAGTGCTGATAGAATACCTTATCACCCTTGAATTCTTTGGCTTGTAATTTCTTTAAATAAGGACATTTCCCTACACAAACAAACAAAAAAAAATGCCATAGTCTACTTACTTACCTGTATCTGCCCATATATATCTGCCCGTATATCTTCTGTCATCTATCTGTCTACAGAGCATCTTTCTATCTCTCTTCATAATCATCTTAATCATCACCACTCTGTCTGATAATAGCTCATGGATTCCCATGCGATCCAATGGATGACCTGTTGCTGGCCCTGAAGAGCCCCTTCAAGCTGGATAAGTCCTTCAATCGTGTCTCCACAATTTTTTGAGAGCTTCCTTATTGGGCACAAGACATTCCAGACTCATCCTGTGCTTTCCCTGCACCAGTCCTGAGTCAGCTGTTTTCCCAAGATACTACCATTCTTTTCAATGGAGAATGATAAAACAAGAATTGGCACTGGCGCTGGCTTTGGCAGCACATAAGCTAAAATTAGAACAATACAGGGAAGATTAGCATGGCCCCTGCTAACACGCAGGGATAGCATGCAAATTAATAAAGTGTTCCATGTTTTTATTATATAT
>NW_008355790.1:834777-847735 GCF_000622305.1 Nannospalax galili
TATGTATATATGAATTGGCATTCAACCTAGGGCCGGCAGTACAGCCCTTTAACCTTAGTAACTTGGAAGGTTGAAGTGCGAGGATGGCAAATTCAAGGCCAGCCTGGGCAATTTAGCAATACTTTGCTTCAAAGTAAATAGTTAAGAGGGGTGGAGGTTGGGTGTGGTGGCGCATGCCTTTAATCCTGGCACTTGGGAGGCAGAGGCAGGAGGACCTCTGTGAGTTGGTGGCCAGCCTGGTCTACATAGTAAGTTCCATGCCAGTTGGGGCTACAGGGAGATCCTGTCTCAAAAAGACCGAAACCAAACAAACCAAAAAAAAAAAAAAACCCAGAAAACAACAACAACAAAAAGAGGGGATGGAGATATAAATCAGTGGCAGAGTGCTGCTTAGCACAAATGCAGCCCTGGGTTTAATCTTCAGAACCACAGGAAAACAAACATACAGTAGCAGAAGCAAAATCAATAGGCATTAGCTGTCTCAGTATTACTAAGATGTTGCTGCTCCTAGAACCTCTCAGGATTATACACAGAGATAGATACATAAGTATAGACACTTAGATACAGCACATACTCAAACCCATATATGCATATGTAATATATTATATATTACAGACATTCATATTTATCTACTATTTGTGTGAAGCCATGAGTTCATACAAATTTTGTAATTCCAATCTAACACCATAAAATTTACATTTGTTTTCTTATCTTTTACATTCTTAGCTCTTTTCCAATAATGAAAAACCTGGCTCTCGCTAGTCTTTTACTATGTTGAATTATTGTGTACCAGTCCCTGTTTCCCATCTTTGCCACAGGTCCCCTCATGCAGAGACCCCTTCTGCCCCCTTGGCCTCTGTCCTAGTTTGTTTCTTCATCGCTGTGAGAAAACACTCTGACCACTACCAACTTGGGGAGGAAAGGGTTTATTTATCTTACATCTCCCGGGTCACAGTTCATCAAGGAGCCCAAGGTAGGAACTCAGGACAGGAATCTGGAGGCAGGAGCTGGAGCACAGGCCATGGAGGAACACTGCTTACTGGATTGCTCCTGCTCAGCCTGCTTTCTTATGCAACACAGGCCCACCTGCCCAGGGGTGGCACCACCCACAGTGGGCTGGGCCCTCCCACATCACTCATCAAGAAGATGCCTATCAGACATGGCCACGGACGAGTCCAATAGAGGAAATTCCCCAATTGAGGCTCCCTCAACCCAGGTGTGTCAAGTTGACACTAAAGCTATCCAGCACAGCCTCCAATAACCTGTGCCAGATCACACGGTCACATCATCACACTTGGCTTCTGGTACTCCTGGTCTCCCCAGTCATGGCTCCCATGTGGATACTCTCTTCCTCTGCCAGCTTCTAGCAGCAGGCTGAGCCCTGTGAGTGTTCTCCAGAACTCAGGAGGGTCTGATGTCTTGTGTGGGGTGGCTGCTACTCCTCCTCCCTCCTCCCTACCTTTAATCCCAGCATGCGGGAGGCAGAGGCAGGCAGATCTCTGTGAGTTCAAGGCCAACCTGGTCTACATAGTGAGTTCTAGGACAGCTGGGGCTACAGGGAGAGCCTGTCTCAAAAAGCCAAAAAAAAAAAGACTTCATTCTTCTATTTTTCTATTTTACAGTTCACAGAGACTGTGATTAACCTGCACATTAAACAGGCAAAAGAATTGGTTTTGATGCCAATGAAAGTCACATTAGATGTTCAGAAAAAAATTACAGTAAATATATTTTTATTTAAATATTTTATTTATAATTTTTATTTATGTATATGAGTATATTGCCTACATGTATGTAAGTGCACCCATGTCATGTAATGCCTGTGAAGGTCAAAAGAAGGCATCAGATTCCCCTGGAACTGGAGTTACAGAAGGTTGTTGGCTGCCATGTAGGTGCTGGGAATTGAACCTGGGTCCTTTGTAAGTATAGTCAGTGCTCTTAACTGCTGAGCCATCTCTCCAGCCCTGTAAATATATTTTGAATTGAAATAAATGATCAAATACAGCTAAGAAAATTCCTTGACTCATAGTCATTAAAGACCAAATGTAGTAAAACTGAGCTGTTAAAAACTTACTTCAGCTTGTGCGTGACTATTGGGTTCATATACTTGCCCCTATGGAATTTGTCATTGGCTGTTATCTAGACAGGAGGAATAATGAAAAGCTACTGCCTTCCGGAATAAGAGCATGCAGTTTAAAAGGGAATTAAGGCCCAGTGAAGAAATTGCTTGGAAGTAGACTGTAGCTAAATCACAGGATATTCACCTTTTAAAAGTTATGGGAGAAATAAAAACATGCTTATTTAATTAGAAGGAAAACAATTTCTTATTTGTGTGGTTAAGAGCACTGTTGCTCTAGCAGAAGACCTGGGTTCAGTTCCCAGCACCCACATGGCAGCTAACAACCATTCGTACTCCAGTTTGACAGGGATCTGATGCCCTCTTCTGGCCTTCACTGGCATTGCATACAGGTGGTACACATACATGGAGGCAAACCACTCAAGCACATAAAATAAATCAAAACATTTTCTTAGGTCTGGAGAGATGGTTTAGCAGTTAACGGCACTTTCTACTCTTGTAGAGGATCAGGGTTTGATTCCCAGTACCCCATCAGGTGATTCACAACTGCTTGTAACTCCAGTTCCAGGGGGTCTGACACCCTCTTCCAGCCTCCAAGGCACTGCAGGCATGTGGTATACATACAGACAGACAGGCACACACATATAAGTAAATATAAATGAAAGAACTTTTAAATTTCTTAAGTAATTTTCTGTAAGTCCTTAACATCACAATATAACTGTATTTGTCAGGGTTCTCCAGAAAAACAGAACCAATAGAGGATAAATATTCATATGTATGTGATGTGTATATGTGCATATATATGCATGTTTAAATATAAATGTGGAAACAGATTGATTTCTTATTGAATGTTGCTCAAGTGATTGTGGATCCTGCAGGTCTGAAAACTCTAGGACACGCCTACGGCCTTGAAATTCCGGTAAGAATGGATACTGTAGTCTTGAGTCTAAAAACTACAGGCTAGGCCAGGCAGCCTAGACACTTAGGCCAGTTTTCCATGTTTCTGTGTTGAGTGCAATTCCTTCTTCTTTAGGCCGCTGTTCCTCAGGCCTCCAGTGATTGGAGGGGCTTAACCACACCATGAGGGTTAACTCTGATATGCTTTAAAGTCACCTAATTGTAAACATTATTACATCTACAACATGCCTTCATAGAACCATCTAGAGAAGTGTTCAATCAACACTGAGCACAATTGCCTAGCCCTCGCTGGCACATAAAGCAAACCGTCAGAATAATGATCTGCTTTGAAACAAACATTGATTTTCTTTGCCAAGCAATTCCAAACATTTGACTTAATCTTTTTTCCTTGCACTAGTTAACTAGAAATGAATCAACTCTTCTCTGACTTTAAGTATCCATACAAGTCTTATTAGAAAATAGATTTACGTTTGTTAGAAAACATTGGAATGCATGATTTTAGATCAATTATAATTTTTGCTTTCTTTTCTCTGTGATTGCATATTTCATCTTCTCTGATGATTTTCCTTGATGTCTTATATCTGGAAGAAAATACAGGCTGAACATGTACTGGAATTTGTGAGCAGAGGGGCTGCACATGTGGCCTCTGTCTCTCAGCACCCTGGAGAAGCATTTGACTTGTGCCAGCTGGACTAGTGTGGCTCAGGACTCCAGGAGGACTGGATTCCCTTGTCCTACTCAGTTGATTCCTCTTTTTATACAGCAAGCCTGAGGGTGGACTTGCCAACAGGGACAGAATGCCAGCTTGGGCATACAGCAGGCTAAGGGCAGCTGCTTGGAGAGCTGGCTGTCTGGAGCACCTGTTGCCAGCACCTGTTGACCTTGTAGTCTGTTGAATCTGAGTGTAGCTCCTCCTGTTGAGGGCCAGGAGGCGGTGCAGGCTCATTAGATTTTTGTCAGTCTGCGGGATCAGACATGTCTGGGTTTCTAGAAAGTATAGAGAAAACTCATAAATAAAACATATTGTACCTCAATTGCCAGTCATCACCTTCAGGTGTACCTGATTTAAAGCAACTTTTAGGTTATTTGCATGCACAGCTCCTGCAAGAAAGAACATAGGGATTGGGCTGGCAACGTAGTTCATTGGTGGAGCACTTGCCTGGCATGAATGCTTGAGGTCCTGGGTATGATCCTCAGCACTGAAAATAAAAAGCAAGGAGAACACAGGGGTAAATACCCATAAGCTGAAGTTGTGCTGATATGGTCAGGAACTAGAAGTAGCTCAATGGAACATGATGATACAGCAATCTACTGTATAAAGAATGCAATAAATATGAACTAAGTGACGTGAAGCTAATAACACTACTGTATTAGCTACTTTTTTCACTGCCTTGGCAAAATACCTGGCAAAAGTAACTTACATGAGGAAAGGTTTGTTTCACTGATTCAGAAGCGACACAGTTCATCAGGGCCAAGAAGGCTTGCTGGCAGGGAAGTAAGGCAGTTGGTCACATTGGTCACATAACCAGGAAGCAGAGAGAAAGGACAGCTGATGCTCGGCTCACTTTCTCTTTAAAATAATTTTTTTTCTTGGTCTTTTTGAGACAGGGTCTCCCTGTAGCCCCAGCTGTCCTGGAACTCACTATGTAGACCAGGCTGGCCTTGAACTCACAGAGATCTGCCTGCCTCTGCCTCCCGAGTGCTGGGATTAAAGGTGTCCACGCCTGGCAAAAATAATTTTTTAAAGTTACATTTATTGTTGGGGGGGATGCAAAGTGCACATGTGGAGGTCAAAGGACAACTTGCAGGAGTCAGTTCTCTTCTATCTTGTGGGGTCCAGAGATTGAACTTGGGTCATCAGGCATCATGGCAGGTGCCTTTCCCCACTGAGCCATTTTGGCTGGCCCTCACTTCTTTTCTCATTCGGTCTGGGACCCTAGCCCAAAGAATGATACTGCTCACATTTGGGGTGGATTTTTTCCTCCTCAGTTAAACCTCTCTGGAGATGCCCTGATGGACCTATCCAGAGTTTTATATGCTAGGTGATTCCAAATCCCTTCATGTTGGTGATCATGACTACCCATCACAGCCACACAACTCTTGTTTAATGATTTGCTTTCATTCCTTTATTCGCATGTAGTATATTTTATACTATCCTGTCAATTCTTCATAAAACCCTCTTTCTCTAGCCCTGTATGTTCGATAAAGTAGTCACTAGCCACTTGTGATTATATGCATTAAAATTACAATTATAACAAGGTTTTGAGGCTGGAGAGATGGCTCCATAGTTAAGAGCACTGACGGCTCTTGCAGAGGACTTGGGTTCAGTTCCCAGCACTCACATGGCAGCTAACAACCATCCATAATTCCAGTTCCAGGGGTCCTGACTCTGTCTTCTGGCATCTGTGGGCATTGCATGCATGGATGCACTACATACATGACGGCAAAGCACTCATATACGTAAAATAAAAATAAAAAAATAAAATTACCCTCTTTAAAAACACCTAATTTATTATTTATTTTATTTATTTACTTATTTTGTGTGTGTATGAGAGCTTTGCCTGCCTGTGTATAAGTACACTCGTGTTGTGCAATGTCCATTGAGGCCAGAAAAGGGCACTGGATTCCCCAGAACTTGAATTAAGGATGGTTGCTAGCTGCCATATAGATGCTAGGAACCAAACCCAAGTCCTTTACCAGGGCTCTTAACTACTGAGCTATCTCTCCAGCTACATATTTGTTTTATTTTTTGTTTATTTTTTGTTTGAGACAAGGTCTCCCTGTGGCCCAGCTGGCCTAGAACTTACTATGTAAGCAAGACTGACTTCAGTCTCACAGAGGTCTGCCTGCCTCTGCCTCCTAAGTGCTGGAATTAAAGGCACATGCCACCCTACCTGGCTAAAATTGACTAGGTTTTATTGGGAGGGGGGTGGTTAGACAAACACTGTTCCACTGAACTATGCCCCAGCCCCTGCAACTAAGTAGTATAAATTAGCTATTAAGTGTCTTAGTCACCCTAACCATATTTCTGCACTTACTTGCCATATTCGCTAGTGGCTACCTAACTGGTAACAACAGCTGTAGCATACTGTGATGACTAATCCTGGGTGTCAACTTGATTGGATCTGGGATTAAATGAAATGAAAGAGATCTTCTTGATTGGATCATCTAGAGCAGGAAGACACACCCTAAATGTGGGTATTACCTTCTGATGGCAGCCGGTATAAAAGGCCAAGGCAGAGGAGAACACCAGGCTTCTTGCTGCTTGCCTTCTCTCTCGCTGGTGAGTTCATCTTGCTGCTGTAGACTGAAGACTAGCTGATCTTTTGGAATTCGTCAGACCTTCAGTGACAGATTGGGACAACTGAGACATCCAGCCTTGTGGATTGAGCAACTATGGATTCTCAGTGTGGTGCAGCCATTGTTGGACTACTTGGACTCTATCCTGTGAGCTAAGCTGATAAATCTCTATATATTCATTCTACTGGTTCTATTTCTTTGGAGAATCCTGACTAATACACATACTTTTATCATGGAGGAAGGTTCTATTGTATAGTGTTGCTGATCTTGAGCAGGAAACAAAGTCTTGAATTGGCTGACATCCAAGTCTTGTCAGAAGAAGAGAAGCAATATTCACAGTGATCAGTGGAAGGATGCCTGTTCCCATGATCCTTAGAGTTTTACCCCTGGGCAAAGCAAAACTCACCACCATCAGCATTCTGGATTACA
The DNA here is from genome assembly GCF_000622305.1 of Nannospalax galili. NCBI lineage: Eukaryota > Metazoa > Chordata > Mammalia > Rodentia > Spalacidae > Nannospalax > Nannospalax galili. Next base: position 841,499 of record NW_008355790.1, read on the forward strand.
GAGTCTCTGCTCTCTGCAGAAACTGCTTTTACTGAGTCATATTTTAGGATTTTGTCTACAAAATGATTGAGAAATAACCTCATAAATATTTCTGTGCCAGCAAGTAAAGAATCACTCATGTATGATGAGACCTGGCAAAAGACTGGGCAGAGAAATCTGCCCTAAACCACATCTAGGAGAAATCAAGCAGCAAAACAAGCAGCAGTAGCAGATAATGAGTTAATCCAGAATGGAACTGAGTCTGTCGCAATGAAAATAAACATGAGCAGACTGGAAAGTTCTTCCTAACCATAGAACAAGTGAATGCAGGAAGAGCGATAGACTGGAACAGCACTATGTATGTGCTGCCATTTTTCAAGCAAGAATCAGCAATAGAAAATATAATGCAAAAATGGTATTTGTATGATAAAGTATTTCCTTGGGGCTGGAGAGATGGCTCAGCAGTTAAGAGCACTGGCTACTCTCCAGAAGACCCAGGTTTGGCCAGCACCCACATGGTTAACAACTATTCATTCAGTTCGAAGGGATCAGATTCCCTCTTCTGGCCTCCATGGCATTGCGTGACACAGGTGCACTTACACACAAGCAGGAAAAACACACATACACATAAAATAATTTTAAAAGTATGACCTTATATTTTAAATTTTGAAAGTAGAAACATGGTAACTTTACAGAAGAGAATCCTCACAGACATTTAACCAAGTGTTCAATGTTAACATCACCAGTGGTGAGAGAGTAGATATTATGTGTCCCCTGATGGGATGCAGTGGAGCAAGCCACATTAAGGTGATGCCTGAATGAAGACAGCTTGATACTTAGTATACGTTAAAACCAAGAGTGGCCCTGATCTGTTCTGAGAAGATTTAAGATTTTTCTTAGAACTGTTCTCCTGAACAAAGGACTCACTCTCTTTTTATTGAAATAGTACATCCTGCATGACACAGGAAAAGAAGAACTTGTTTTTATCAGAGAATTGTTTTCCCCTTTCTGACCCCAACTGACCCAGAACAGCATTGTAGCTAAAATTCCTTCTGGGATAAGGAAAACAATGCCAACCCCCCTCCTCCCTTGGTTCTGGTGACAAACGAGGTATGATTTCACCACACTCATAGTCTGAGAAGCCAATGAGTTTATTAGGCTTAGCTACAGAGCAATGGGTGAGGGTTTACTTACAGGAGTGTAACTGCTCCCCTCCTAAGGCCACACTGGAAAGCTTTCATCCAAGCATGGATTGGTGATTTCCCCACAACCACACAAAATGGCAAGAGAGCCTTTCTTAGGCTTCCCTAGCTTATATACCTTTAGACCCTTCCCCTTGCGCAACTAGCACCAACTGGTTGGTTGGGAGAGTCCCCTGCCCCTCCTTCTTTGCAAAGTGTGATAGTCAACAAGCTTAGCTGTGATGATCCTAGGCAAGTGGGCACAATCAAGCTTAGGAAGATGATGCCCTTCTATGGTTTGTCTGTCAGAAGACAATCCTACGCAACAAGCATGTACAACCACAAACAGATACTGTCAATCTAATTTTACGTGTTGTTTGCAACACAAAGGGGATAATTTGTTGATTTCAACAGTATTCTCTGCTTTCAGGGCTTCATACTTCAATACACATACACACACACATACACACCTACACATTATTCTGGGTTGGGGCAAGGAAAGGTCATGAGACATTGAAGTGTCAATTCAAAAGCATAACTCTCACCTCAAAGGGAATAAAAGATAGTTTATTCTGGAGCCAAATATGAGTGACAATGGTGTGGGAACACAGATTCAGGTTACCCCAAATTCCATGTTCCAGCATGGTTAACAGTTGCCTTATATTTTTATAGTCACAAAACAAAGAAAAGTCATAAATCAAGACACTTTTTTTTTTTTTTGTCTTTTTGAGACAGGGTCTCCCTGTAACCCCAGCTGTCCCGGAACTCACTATGTAGACCAGGCTCACCTCGAACTCACCAAAGATCAACCTGCCTCTTCCTCCCAAGTGCTGGGATTAAAAGCGTGCGCCACCATGCCCGGCCAAATCAAGACACTTTTTAAATACATTTAGCGGTAGGCAGGTCATGGCAAAGTGAAGGTTTTTTTACTACAGATCTCAGATGCTATCTGATGACATTCTTAGCTTTTTGATCAGTGGGGCTGGTTGGTCTGCTAGGGTAATACATTCTAAAAGGTTTTTATCTGTTAGTCACAGGATGTTAGGTCAGAAACAGAGGTGGGCAAGGTATGGCTATTTAGGGGGCTAAAGATGGCCCAGATAAATGGTAATTAGACTCTGGACCTGCAACATTCCAAACTCTCCACAGTCACTGAAATTCTAATCAGTTAATCAGCCTTGCAGGAGAAAGTCCAGTTTGAAGTTTGTTTTTTTTTTTTTCTAGGAACTTTCTTTCATTGAAGCTATACGCTTAGGTTGGGTGTGGTGGAGAACACCTTTAACCCCAGCACTTGGGAGGCAGAGGCAGGGGAATGTTTATGAGATTGAGGCCAGCCTGGTCTACTTAAAAAATTCCAGATTAGCTGGAGTTACAGGGAAACCCTATCTCACTCCCCACCCCTGAAAAGCTATGTGTTTCCATTACAAGAGAAGCCCAAGGCCTAGTAAGCTTGCTTACATTATAAACAAGCTGAGATAGTGCTAAAGGATGTTAAAACATAGGATTAACTTGGGTTTCAAGGTTAGGTAAGATTCCATTTGTCCAGAGAAGTCATTCCACTATGAGAAACACTGAGACATTCCTTCATGTCCATGATACAGAAGTTACATTTAATTGTGAGGAAATGTTTGGATGAACCAAAATTGGGGCACATTTTAGAAATATCTGGTTTATACTATTCAAAAATGACATGGTCTCACAAGACAGAGAAAGACTAGGCAGTATTCCAGATTAAAGATCAGAGAGACATTAGGATACACAAGATATAGTGAAATGCATGTCTGGTCCTAGGAAAGACCCTTGAGCAGCATTTTTCTTATCATAAAGGGTGTTTTTTTTTTCTTTTTTTTTTTTGACAGGTCTCCTTAGTCCCAGCCTGCCTGGAAGTCGCTATGTGAACCTTGCTGGCCTTGATCTAGCAGAGATCTGACTGCCTCTGCCTCCCGAGGGCTGGGATTAAAAGCCACCATGCCTGGCGTTGATAAAGGGCATTTGGAAAGAGTAGCAAAATCAGAAAAGGGCTGTAGATTTGGAAATGACACTTTATCAATGTTTATTTCTGATTCTTATTGTTGGGCCCCCGGACTTGGGTACCCAATGTCCACAGGAGGCCGCACCCCAATAACTCAGTCCTCAGACCAGGAGATGCAACAAGCAAGAGGATTTAATCGTTTGCGCAGACGGGCTCCTACCTCACTCGAGGGAGAGCAACAGCCCAGAGCTCAGCTTAAGGCAAAAATCACAAACCACAACCAGCAGGAGTGGGAGGGGGACCGGCAGAAGTGGGAGGGGGAAGTTTCGGGTGATTTTCAGCTTGTACACGGAGCATGAAAAGGTCAGCTTTTTCTCAACGGTTTGTTAGATTTTACATCTTACTTCCTTGTACAGCTTCCCAGAATATTCTTCTTTTGATCTGGGGGGACTTGGTTTGATTCCATCATTCTCCCCTTTTTCTTATGGCAAGATTTTAATCATAAAATCTATAGGTTTTCTGTTCTTTTTAGAGAGTGGTATTGTTGGGTAAGGACCAAGGCCCGAGTCACTGATATTTGGTCCCTAATCAACTGTAACGGTCTATTGATGATGCACGGTCCGAAGGTTAAGAGAAGGAGAAGAATAACTACGGGGCCCACTAGAGTGGACACTAGAGTGGTCAACCAGGGGGTTTTATTAAACCATCCTTCGAACCATCCCTGCTTGGATTCACGGTCCCTTTGTCTTTTTTCTAATCTTTGACAGAGCTTAGTCATTGAGTCTCTAACAACCCCTGTGTTGTCAGCATAGAAACAACATTCTTCACCTAGAGCCGCACAAAGCCCTCCTTCCTTGAGGAAAAGCAGATCTAGTCCCCTTCTATTTTGTAACACCACTTCTGAGAGGGAGGTTAGAGATTTTTCTAAGTGTGTAATTGATTGTTCTATTGCCTTGATGTCTTCATCTACTGCCATCTGTAAATCTGCATAATATTGTGGTCCTTGTATCAGGGCTGCTGTTCCAGTTCCTACTCCCGCAGCCATCCCTACTCCCAGAAGTATTGCTAAAGTTAGGGACACAGGCTCTCTTTTGTACCTTCTTGGTTGTTGTTCAAAGAACTGTTCTACAGACTCTGTGGGGTGATAGAATACTCGGGGCAGGAGCTTAATCATGACACAGTAATCTTGAGAGGTTCTAAGGACCATACTAGCTGCACAGGGAGTCAAACCAGAGTTACATGCCCACCAAGCCCCTTGTGGAGGCAGAACATAGTAATTTCTTTCTCCTGAAGGTACAGAAATAGTGGAGTTGCAGAGGCGGGCATGAGTTGGAGGTGGATTTCCTAGGCAGAGCCCAGATCCCGAGACTTCCATAAGGGTTAGGGGGTGAGGGGTCTCTCTATGACATAGGTTGGCTGAAGTGGTATTATTGAAAGCCCCTTGGATTGCTATGCCCTAGTAATAAGGGGGTGCTGCTGCTAAACATAGCCAACAGGATTCAGTTAGGTTGGGGTCTGTCTAATGGCCTTATATGCTCCTTGGATTAAACAGTCGGTCCCCCATGGGTGAAACCTTGTGATCTGGGAGCTAGAGTTCTGTTTTAACAGGACATTTACAGGGGAAGTTTCAGAAAGGGAGTTGGAGATTAAAACTGGCGGGGGATTCGGATGACTGGGGATGGGATTCTGAATAGGTAAGATGGGGTTGGGGCCTATAACTATTGAATAGGGGGAGGTATCTCTCTTAATAGTAAATAAAAGGCCAGGATCTGTCCCCTCCTTATATGTCCTAATTCCCCAAGAATGTCCCTTAGCCCAATCTGTGACCTTCCTCCCTGCTGTTGTGAATTCTATCTGGAGAGGGTGGCACCATTTACCTTGACAAGCCCCATTAGGAGCATTTGGGCTCTTGTGGGAATAATTTGCTTTTACAGTAATATAATCCCAAGATGAGGATGGAGACCACCAGGAATCCCCGGTTGTTTCGCATCCCCAATTTTTACAGTAAAAATAATCTCTTTCTCCACATTCGGAATTAAGCCACTTAGCACGATGGTTACCTGGGCAGACATAGAAGGTATGCCGACGCAACATGGTCCTTGATTGTTCATGACACCCTCCCCCTGTTAAGTGGGGTCCTGCCAACAGGGGGTAATTTTCTGGGCCAGGTACTTTATCAGGATCCATGAAGTCTGATATGTCCCAGGGCTCTGGTGCTCCTAAGGCTAATTTACACAAGTCTGGATACAATATAGGCCACCAAGTACCCTTGGGTGCTATCTTGTGGGTTTCGAACACTTCAATACCCCTTTAATTACCCGCCAGGTAGTCAGCACAGGGAGATGGGGACTCCCTTGACTGGGGACAAACCTACAAATAAGAAGAATTATTAAGTATCTCTGGAAAGTCTTATTTTTAGGGGGTTGGATGTTTTGTGTAGATGCCATTTTCCAATGTCGTCCTGGGCCGGGGCTCTCTTCGTCCTGGGCCGGGGCACTCTTGACGTGGGAAGCATGGATCCATGCTGAAATCCTGTCTACTTTGAGGGCGTGGGAAGTGTGGATCCATGCTGAAATCCCATCTACTTTGAGGGCTGTGGGTGTAGTCAGGAGAACCGTGTAGGGTCCTTTCCACCGTGGTTCAAGAGTCTTTACGTTGTGTCTTCTCACATACACCTGATCTCCAATTTGGTAGCAGTAAGGTGTTTGTGGACTCCCAGGCCAGTAGACAGCAGCCAAAGGCTTCCAAACCAGGTTCTGGATGATCTGAAGGGCTTGGAGTCTTGTTTTCAAGCTGGGGTTATCAAAGGAAGAGGGCAAGGGAGACAAAGTTACATTGAGAACAGGAGGTGGCCCTCCAAAAAGGATTTCGTAGGGGGTTAGACCGTGTATAGCAGGAGTATTCCTAGCTCGAAATAGAGCTAGAGGTAGGAGCTGTACCCAGTCTTTAGTGCCAGTCTCTAAAGCTAATTTGGTTAAGGTCTCTTTAATAGTTCTATTCATTCTCTCTACCTGTCCTGAACTCTGGGGTCTGTAAGCACAATGTAATTTCCAATTAATCCCCAGTGCTTTGGCCATTCCCTGACTTACCTGGGAGACGAAGGCT